>NC_041220.1:118231544-118259451 GCF_002837175.3 Physeter macrocephalus | reverse complement strand
GGCATGTGGGATCCTCCCAGACCGGGGCGCGAACCCGGTTCCCCTGCATCGGCAGGCGGACGCGCAACCACTGCGCCACCAGGGAAGCCCCACACTTCTTTAATGACATTTCCAAACCTAAATTCTTAATACCCTCTCTATAAAGAGGTACTGATGTTTAGGGAAGCTGACTTGCAGCAAGAAGGTTGAAAAGGCATTGGTATTCGTGTTCCCTTTCAAGGAGAGTTTTGAAGTTGTTTTTGGTTCAATCAGTCCTCTCCTGATATAGGATAAACATTAAGTTAAAAGCTACTAATCCTAATACAAGAAAAGAAAACTTTACAAGTTTTGGAGAACGTAATACCTTATATATTAACCCTGATATGGAACCATTCTATTTCTGAAAGATGCTCCGATTGAACAAGTTTTATAGTTTGACATATATAATAATACATGAAATTACATACACTGACAGGTAGAGCTTAAAGAATATGTAAAGACTTTACTTTCCATATAAGCAGTTTTCCCATGCCTGTGAGTGATAATTTATGGTATCTAGGATATATATAATTTCCTTTTCCTAAAATGTAAAACTGGAAGAGCCCTTAGGAATTATCTAAGCCCAATATAGATTTTACAGTAGAGATTGGAGGTAATATGCACAAGGTCACACACAGATCTCCAAAGAGATGAAAAATGTGCTTATTACCTCATTTTGCATGTACTGTCTCTTCTTTTACCTGATCTTGGAGGCATGGTGTCATACTGTAAAAGTAATATTTGAACCTCAGTTTTAGATCTACCTAGGCTTTGCAGAAATTTCTTGGGTCAAATATCATCCCTCTAGTTTTCACAAGATAAAATTAACAGTCGTTGTTTGTTCTTTTGATTTTAACAAAATTTTACTCTTTTATTTCGCTCTGCATACAGTCCTCTTCCAGGTTCCTAGAATTTATAAGGAATCAATCCAATCACATTGTATAAGCTTAACTTCGATAAATATTGATCTTAAATATCCCCAGTAGTTATCAGATGATTAAATTGCCTTAAATGGCTATTGCTACAAGATTTCAGTTTTGAACCCTTTGAAAGAGAGAGTCACATGGGAAAGAACAGTTAGTGTAAGTAAATGTTATCTGATATGCCAAGCAAACAAAGCTAATGTTTTTATGAATGACAGTCAAAAGTCTTTTTCAATGCTGTGAGAAATCCAACAACCTTCTAAGGGAGTGATAATTAAATGGTTTTTCTCTATGACCTTCTTCATTTTTGGCATTTATGCCTAATATTCATAACAGTTTATAATTACACAAGAATATGTAATTTTTATTGCTAAACAACTTTCTCTAGTGCCTCTCCAACGGATTAAAGGTAATTTAACGCTATTCAGTAGTAAAAAGCAAAGTACTCTTGTTTTGTCTTCACCTTTTATTTGATTAAATCTCACCTCTCTTTCTTGATTATTTGGTGTGAAGGCTAAATTGCTTCTTAGAATATCTTACTGTCTGCAGAATTGATTATCCTCTTCTAACAATGTGAGAAGTAGCACAAAGAAATTATTTTTTCTCCCAACAGATAGATATTTTCAAAAATACTCATTATTATCTACTCTAGCTTTTTCCTTTTTTTTTTTTGTTCATTTACTATGGTGCCAGTAATACACCCTTTATAAGTCTTGGTTGAAAGTTAAATTCAGAATCTTTTTAAGTAAACAACTTACAGTTGAAAGATGAAATATAGATGTAAAAACCGTAGATTCAAGATCATATTTTAAATTCTCTTTTAATTAGTGAGTTTGGATCTGAGTCCATTTGTTATGGGTTCCTTTGTAAATTATTTTTTCCATATATCAAATGAAAAAGCCAGTTCCTGAGTTACGCTAAAAGCAGTTGGATTTTATATGAAATAACAGAGAAAAACGGTCCTTTCACAAATGAAGGGCAGTTTGTGATTGAGACTTACTGGGTAGTACGCTTTGATCTACCCATGCATAATGGTTACTCACATGTATCTCCTGATTTTTCTACTAAACCTATTTTATGTCCATCTTGTCCTGTCTTCCCTAGTTTCAGGGTAGGACCCCCCTAACAGAGTATCGGAAGTTTATAATAGTTTATTGGGCTCAGAATTATGTCCTAAACTAAAACTTGAAAGGAAAATAATACCAAATATTACTTGCACCGTTTTCTTTGTTTGTTTGTTTGCTTTACTGAGGCTTGAGTTGTGCACAGTCCTCTCTCCGCTCCCTTACCTCACCACAGGCAAGAACGGCTTCTGCAGTCACGAAGCCCTGAAAAGAGCTCAGGAATCTTTTAATCACTTAAAAATCATTGCTCTTTTCCCTTTCTTCTGATAGCTTTGATAATAAAAATAAATTTAGGTATAGTAAGCTATTGTGTTAAGATTTGAAGATGGGCTGAATAAAAGAAGAAAAATTCCAGTGAACTTTGTCACTAGAATTAATAACAAAACTGTTAACTGTGTTATTATTGTAACCGAAAGTGAGGTCCGGCTGCTCGCTGCTCAAAAGCCAGCAGCTGCTCGCTGCTCAGGTGAGGTCCGGCTGCTCGCTGCTCAAAGAGGCCAGGCTGGTGGAAAGGAAAGTTTGCCTTATTTTGGATGCCGGCAACGGGGGGTGGCGGGGGCACGGACGCCTATCCAAAGGCCGACGACTCCCACCCCCCCTCCCCCCAGCCGTTCAGGGGGCAAGAGCTTTTACAGACAAAGGGACGGAGCGCCATGTAGAAGTAGCACAGTCAGCTCCGACAGTCATCTTGAATTGCTCATCGGTGGTCTGACCAGCGTCATCTCGATCGTTTTAGGTACAGGAGTCTTCAGTTCCAGATTGGGTTTGTTTCCATCTCTCTGAGGCCATTTCTCAGAATCGTGGCAGCTTATGTCACGGCTACAGCCTGGTCATCATGTAGTTAACTTCTTCCACCTGGTGGGAATTTCAGTCTCTACAAGGCAGCTCACAGGATATGGCTCCGAATATGATCTATAGCCCTTGAGAGGGAACTAAAGGTCCTTGACTATGCGTAATGACTCAACTATTATTTTATGGTCTCCTTTGACTGTTTTCCTCTGTTTCTGCGTTTTCTCACTTCTCTGATTAAACTTATTCTTTGGCTAAAGTTTCTCCACAGATAAAAGGCAGGCAGAGGACATGGGTGGGGCAAGGACCACAGGGTCCTGCTCCGTTTCATTATCAGGGACCGGTCTAAATGCTCTCCAGGCATACAGTCTTTTAATCCACAATACAAACAAGTGCTGTTCTTATCTCCGTTTTACAGGCCAGGAATCTAAAGCCCAAAGAAGTTGCACAATTAACTGAAGTCATACAGCTAGTAAGTGGTCAAGTTGGGATTCAAACTAGCACATTCTACTATCACAATTCGTGCTCTTCAACGCACACTGTATGGCCTCCAGTTGCTGTGTAACTCTGGATTACTCACACTGTTGTTTAATAAGTAGAGAAAAGACTCTCAAAGTTTTATGAAGATTGATTAAACTAAAAGTAGACTAAGACCCTTTTCTAGAGATACTGTATAATTTTACTGTTTATCTTTAGTTCTAACTCCAGAGGTGAAATATCATCATGAGATTATTGAAATACTCATAGCAAATAACGAATATGATAGAATTAATTATATTTTAGTGACAGTGAATTTTAGTATTTGGCGAAAAATCTTTTCAGTGGTCATATTCGATCCTGCATTATGTATTTCAAGACAATTTTTTACTCTCCTGTCTTATGGATAAAGAAAATGAAGTATTTGTCAGAAAACAGTGAAGTTTTAAGGAAACAAACCAACAATGGTAATTAAGGTGATGTG
The DNA here is from genome assembly GCF_002837175.3 of Physeter macrocephalus. Classification (NCBI taxonomy): domain Eukaryota; kingdom Metazoa; phylum Chordata; class Mammalia; order Artiodactyla; family Physeteridae; genus Physeter; species Physeter macrocephalus. Next base: position 118,255,636 of record NC_041220.1, on the reverse strand, counting down.
TAACATGACAAAACAAAATTTTTAAAAATAAATTTACTTGTTTTATTTTATTTTTGGCTATGCTGGGTCTTTGTTGCTGCGCGTGGGCCTTCTTTATTTGCGGCAAGCGGGGGCTACCGTTCGTGGCGGTATGTGGGCTTCTCACTGCGGTGGCTTCTCTTGTTGCAGAGCACGGGCTCTAGGTGCATGAGCTTCAGTAGTTGTGGCACGTGGGCTCAGTAGTTGTGGCTCGTGGGCTCTAGAGCACAGGATTAGTAGTTGTGGCGCACGGACTTAGTTGTCCTGCGGCATGTGGGATCTTCCCGGACCAGGGCTCAAACCCGTGTCCCCTGCGTTGGCAGGCGGATTCTTAACCACTGTGCCACCAGGGAAGCCCCGACAAGACAAATTTTAAAAGCTATTCTTTAAATTGTAGAAAAAGAATCAGGACAGGACATTTACGGGATGATGGGTTCTAAGATCAGATGAACCCTCAGGTGGGCACGTGTATTTTATTTTATTTTTTTTGGGGGGGGGGACGTGTATTTTAAACAACCAATGCTCATAACTTATTTTAATAGAGTATATTCAGGAATACCAATTTAGAGTTTGGAGATAACTTTTGTAAGTGCAATTTAGAGTTCAATTATAACACTTATTTCTAGCATTTTATAATGCTTGCTGTGGTTTAGTTTGATAGAAAAATTGTCACTTTAGGAAAGGTAGTGCTATATTCTCATTATTTTTAAGTTTGAAAATAGGAATTTGTTTTCTTTAAAAATGCTCCAAAGGTAGAAGCATTTGCTCTTTGAATTTGATTTATAGTGCATCTGCTTAACAGAAACAACCGCATCTCTGACGAACTTGCCATGGAGTGATTACTGTGTCAGGTTACTGTTTGATATGTTAATTTTGTTGATTATTTAGTTTAAAAGGCTAATGGACTGTGTTGAAGGAAAGGAAATAGATACACACAGTAATATGACTTGAATTCTTCTTCTGTTAAAATATCTTTTCACATTTTGTGTTTCAGTGGTCATTTACAATATGTTGTCTATGAAATGATAGAAAAATTATTTGGTAGGAATTTGTTCACACTATTGAAGTTCAGTAGTTCACTGTTCAAAGATTACTTTCAATTTTCAGTAACAGGTATATTGTGTAAGAGTTTTAACCAAAGGCTTAGAATAAGAAGAAAAATTTCTATAGCCTACAAAATTACTCTCCAAAGAAGATGGCAGTAATTTTTGTGAATCCATTATTTTGATGTATAGGAAATCTTGTCTTTCATTCATTCTGTTCAGAAAATAAATAATTGTACTTACAAATATTTAATTGGAATCTTACATTATGTAAACAGTTCCCCTGTAGAGATATTCACAATTATAATTCCCTTGAGTATCAGTGGTTTTGAATATTCAGATGAATTTGGGTTGGATTACTTGTTAAAAAAAAGAACTGTGCTTTAATTGTTAATCTGTTTTGTATTAAGAGCAAAACTCTTACTTTAAAATCAAAGTGGTGAAACAGTATTTTATATTTTGATTAGCTCTGAAAATAACTTAAAAAATATTATTAAAAGATACTGATTTAATTTCTTCCTATCCATTATTTTTTCTTCTAATTTCTTAATCATTACATGAGTTTTTTACATCAACATTTGATTTTAGAATTAAAAAGTTATACCAGTCTGGATACACATAAAATGAAACAAGATGATCAAAATAAAATATTTATGATTTGTGATTTCCAATGATTAGCATTAAGCACTGATTGAGTTGAACAGTGATAACTCTGTTGCAGTTAAAATACTGAAAGACTACAGAGACGAATGAGACATAGTCCTTAACCACAAGGAGTTTACAGTTTAGGAGGGCAGATTGTGATGTATGAAACTAAAATACAAGGTGGTTACATACTATAATGAAACTCTTACTGAGTGCCATGAGAGCACTAAGGAATAAACTAAGAAGTTTAAACTGTTAACGTTGGGTAATGAACAGAATTTTGCCATAAAGGAGTATGGATTGGACTCGATAGCATTATGGAAGGAACAGCAAAAGGAAAGATCAGATATAAACGTCTTTGTCACACTTGAAGAATGATAGAAAATCTGGAGTGATTGGAGTATAATTTGTGTGTTGGCCATCAAGTTTGATTGGGAGTAATAGTGGAGAGTCTTGACTTTCTGTGTCAAGGAATTCTATCGCTAATCTGTAGAAATAGGAAATTATTAAAGATTAATAGTTTCCCCGAAAGACAAATTTGGTAATAATAAGCATAATTGTTCAGAGTCAGGAGAGACTGGTGTTGAAAAAGCATTTAAAAGTCTTTTGAATTAATTTATGTATAAGACGTGATGAGTTCGTAAACTATGGTAATGGGAGCAGAGAAGGCAGAAAGGGCAAAGATACCGGCGACATTGTGGAGGTAGAATCGGACCATCTTGGGCAGCAGTTATATTGTGGTGAGTGGGATAGAAGGAGGTTCCTCTGAGGTGTCTGTTTTGAGTGACTAGAGAAATATTGATTCCTTTAAGAGTAGATAAAACAGGAAAAGAAAATTGGAAGAAATTAGAAATTTAGTTGAATATGAGAACATGAAATTTTTTTTTTTTTTTTTTTTTGGTGGTATGCGGGCCTCTCACTGTTGTGCCCTCTCCCGTTGCGGAGCACAGGCTCCGGACGCGCAGGCTCAGCGGCCATGGCTCACGGGCCCAGCCGCTCCGCGGCATGTGGGATCCTCCCGGACCGGGGCACGAACCCGTGTCCCCTGCGTCGGCAGGCGGACTCTCAACCACTGCGCCACCACGGAAGCCCTGAAATTTTTTTTAAAGATTGGAAAATATCTCTTTTGGGGGGCCATGGACAAAAAAAAAATAGAAATAGCAAACAACACCGCCTAAAAGCCTGATCATTCACTTTTTGCCAGAAAGTGTAAGTCTCTAACCACTTGGGCATTCCTCTTCAGGATGGAAGTGGTTGGCAGTGATTATGATCATCCCTCCTAGACCAGTACTTGACTGCAGCTAGACTCTTGGTTTTGGGTCCTTGTTTATATAGAGGAAGTCTAGATAGTCAGATTCTGCTCAAAGTGTCTTCTGAACAAGCAAGATAGTCTCTGCGCAAACGCTATCACCTAACTGTGGTTTAGCATTTCTAGGGTGTTCTTTCTCCCGTGGTCTCTCAACCAGAGTAAGGCTCACTTCTCACTGGTCTCTTGTGCCTTAGCCAAACATGTATCTTTTCTGACTCAGTACCTTAATTACTTTAATTTGCATGTATCTTATCTGACTTAAATGTGGGACATGACATAGAACTCTAGAGAATGTGAATACATATTTTGGAGACACGCCGGGGATAGTGAGAGTGGATAAACACATCTAGCAGTATGAGGATTGTGAAGGGTACCAAAGACAAATGATGACAAGTGCCTACTTGTAAAGAGCATGAAACGCCTTTTTTTTTAAAGAGCTATAATAACAATAATTTTCTTAGATTATTTTTATTTTCAGTGTACTTTAAGATACATTTTTATATAAAATAGCTAAATTTTTTCTAGATAAATAAAAGGAAACTATATTTTGGGGACAGAATATCTGGAATTGTACAAAAAAGCAATATTGACCTTTTTTTCACTTTTAACAATAGTAGTTCAACTGTGTTGATTTTAGGTAGACTTACATCAACTTTTACTCTTATAAGTACCAAGACTATGTTTTATTAACAGGCTTAATTTTATTGGAGCTATAATGAAGTTTTAATATTGAAGATCAGATGTTTTCTTCAGCCAATTGCCATTCCCCAATTTCTCACTTAAAAGCTGGTAATTCCAATTATATATTTAAATTTATTTGTTAGGAACTTTCCAACAGAAGAACTCTGATGAAACATGGTTTTCAAATGTCATTCTCATATGTGTAGATTATTCCAGTGACCTTTTCTTTTGATAGTCCGTATATAAATCTGCCTTTCAAAATTAAATTACATCTCCTGGTCACTTTTCTAATAATACATTCATAATATGGACAAGAGAAATAAGATAAGGCCATGTTCCCCCACCCAGAAAGCCAAAAGAATCAATGATTTATAATCACTGAATTTCAACCTGGGGTGATTTTGTCACCTTCACCGTCTCTTTCTCTTGGGGCTATTTAGCAGTGTGTGTTTTGTTGTCACAACTGAGGGTGCCCATCTGGCATCAGTTGAGTGGAGGCCAACAGATGCTGCTAAACATCCTACAATGCAAAAGACAGTCCCTCCAAACAAGTTAATAGTGCTGAGATTGAAAACCTCTGATTTAAGGTAAGAGTGACAACAATACCAATAAGACAGATAGCCAGCCTTTACTTGCTGGATCCATGCAATTTCCTTACATTAAAAAAATTAGTCAGTGTGTCCCCTTAAATGAAGGACATGACACTTGCATAGAATATCCTGTGAGCAAAAGTTTGTAAAATACTCCCTTTTAACAAAAAAGTAGAAAAATAAAGAACTAGTTTAAATGTCAACCAGAATTAAGAAGAAACACAGATTAGAATTTTGTTTTTTTCTAAGTTGTTCAAAGATTTTTTTTGTTTTTTCTGTACGCGGGCCTCTCACTGTTGTGGCCTCTCCCGTTGCAGAGCGCAGGCTCCGGACGCGCAGGCTCAGCGGCCATGGCTCACGGGCCTAGCCGCTCCGCGGCATGTGGGATCTTCCCGGACCGGGGCACGAACCTGTGTCCCCTGCATCGGCAGGCGGACTCTCAACCCCTGCTCCACCAGGGAAGCCCAAAAAGGATATTTATATAATGAAACATTTTTAATTTAAAACTAAGTGAAAACTATGGAAGTCAATATTTGAGTAAAGTGAGGAGAATACCTCCCAAGGAAATCATTCTCCAGTGCAATAATTTTACTGTCATTGTGAATCACTTAGAACAGCAATTCTTACCATTTTTGGATCTTCAGCCTCCTTCAGATAAACTTTTATAGGCTATAGATTCTCTCTCTTCACAAAATTGCATATTGACATCAAATTTTTCATATAGTTTGGAGTATTTACGGAGATCAATAGAGCCTAAATATGGACCTTTGGACCATAGACTTCATATTAAAACAAAACGAAACTTATTTTGAAGAAATATAGTGAAATGACCTCTTACTCTTAAATGTGGTTCTCATGTTAGTCTTAATGACCTTGTAGTTCATATAAAAAGATTTGCACAGTTCTCTCCACCTCAACTCTTAATAAAGCATGCATTTTGAGTTGGGGATGTAGTCTGTGGAAGGGAGAAATACCACCCAGTTCACTTGAGAATTAAACCCTCAGACAGGAACTAAGCTAACCTCACATTTATTTATGCCTATTTGTATCTTTACATTATTAACCCCCCCCCAAAGAATTCGTTAAGAAAATGAATAAGATTTTAGATATGCATCTAGCGAAGAGAATAAACTGCTTTTGAAACAATTTGGAAGTATCTAAAGTGAAGCAGAGAAATTGCCCTGTAGGCAGAAGCCAACCTAGCAGAGACTGATGCTGACATATGCTAATTACAAGCCTTAAAAAATCTGCTCATTAAAACAGTTTTATTAGGTAACCTTGGCAAGCCTGATTCCTTACTTCCCGTGCCAAAAGGTAATGAAATTTATTTAAATAAAATAGAATAATTCTGCCTTTTAACTAATTTTGATGGGTCTTGTCCCCAATTAATCTGAATCAGTGATGCATTACTATGATGTAACAGTTGCAGAGAGCATCTCCCAATAAAAGGGAAAAACAGATGAAACTCTCTCCTGAGGTCTTCCCATAAACTAGACAGTGTTATTTAATTGTTTATTTTTTGAGACTAAAGGGAATGTTGTTTCGTAGTTATTTGTTTTTAATTTGGGAACCTTTCAATGTTTCAATAGTGAATTTTAACAAGATTACTCTGGCTGCTGTGCATCTGACCATGTCTCTCCTCTGCTCAGAAACTGCTCAGTGCCTTTCTAGTTAGAAGACAAGCCCTAGAGTCCTCACGATGGCCTGAGACCCTACACAGGGATCACCAGCCACTTTATCTTCCTGATCTTAGATCAACTGCACTTCTCTCCGCGATACTTGCTCTGCTCCAGACCCTCTGGGCTCCTTAGCTGTGCCCTGTGTTCCTTCTGAGGGTGCCGCTCCTGCCCCAGCAGTTCTGTAGGCTGCTTCCCTCAGGCCTCTCTGAGCTCAACCATTGCCTCACCCGGAGGCCTCCCCTGCCAGCTCTCATGCCCACGGCACATTCCCTGCCTTCCTTCCTTGCTTTATTTTTTTCTCTAGCACTTACCATGACACTGTAGGCTTAGTTGTTGTTTTGATTATTTTCTACCCACTAGCATATAAAACCCCAGGAAGGCAGGGACTTTGCTTGTTAACTGTTATATCCTTTGTACCTAAAATAGCCTCTGACATAAAGTCTGTGCTCAATAAATAAATGTTGCAGGGATTAAACAATGCATGGGTGGATATATTTTTATTAAGTTAAATTTAGATCATCTGAAGGGGAACACACTTCTATTAATATAAGTAGAAGAAAAACATAAATTTTAATTTATGAAGTAGTTGTTTTATTCAAGCATAGGATTCATCTATAGGATTTTGGATTCCTTCTGACTAAAGCGTGTATCAGTGGCTTAGGGCAAGCCCACACCTAAACAAAGACTGTAAACCAGAGAGCAAACTTAAGGTTTCTGTCTGGTCGGGCAGGTCAACACACCATATGGCAGCATACCTCTTTTTACTGTCTGGTCTTCCTGAATAATCCCATATCACTTAATCTGAAATTCCCCATCCTGCAGGAATCTTGACCCATACCCCTCTTGGTGTTGTTTGATATATTTCCCATGCAGCTTGTAGATTCTCAGGCATCCTTGTTGGGAGTGTCAGGGTCTCACTGTTTCTTTTACCTGGCAGACACCTAAAACTGCTAGCTGCTTCCCCATTTTCCTGGGGAGCATTCTAACTATACCCCAGGAAGCAGAACTGTACTATCGATGAAAGTCACCGATTTTCCCCCCCTTGCCAGATCACCCACTTATCTGGTTGGTGAGCCTCATTCTTAGACATTTATGGGATAGCCCTTAATTTGACTACTCCACTCTTCAAAGCAAAAGCCTACTTTTCAGATGAAATTGCCAAACTGATGAGTAAAGAAAGAGGGTTGGTTGTCTCTCTCACTCTTGCTTCTTTAATAGGCTTGTCCTGTCCTCAGTGATTCCTTTGAAGGCCTCTGGGAGCCCTGCCCTGCACAAGGATTGGCAAGCTTTTTCTATAAAGCACCCAATAGGAAGTATTTTAGACTTTGCTAGCCATGCCTTCTCTCATCCTAACTATTCAACTTTGCCATTATAGTTCGAAGTAGCCATAGACCCTTCATAACTGAGTAGGTGTGACTGTGTTCCAATAACACTTTATTTACAGACCCTGAAATCTGAAATTTATTTTTTATATGTCATAAAATATTCTTCTTTTGTTTTTTTACAACCATTTTAATTTTTTTTTTTTAAGCCCGTTCTCAGTTTACAGACCATTCTTAAATAGGTATTGAGCTGGATTTGATCTGCGGGCCATAGTTTGCTAAAGCCCTATGCTAGAGTCTAGGAGACCTTCCTTTGTGGGTTATTTGGACCTCAGATATCTGCTGGACTCCCTAATGCTTTCTTTCCTGGCCCTGGGAAACAGCTTCATCTTGATTTCCTGGCCACCTTGTATATTCTGAATCTTGGAGGACAGAAGCTAAAATATCTGGGTGCAGTAATGACCTGTGTGGCTTTCCATTTCTGAATTCCTCTAATTCTGGAAAACAGTTTCATTTCAACTCTGGTTTCTGATTTAGTGCTGTTCCGAATTCTAGGTCTAATGTGATATGAGAAGCCTTAACCCTGCTGCTCCGTTTCCTTTCAGTCTGGCTATTGATCTTGCTGTTACCTGTGCTCCTAGTTGACCCTTGACTGGATTTCTTGCCCTGCAATGAGGTTCTAGATAGTTGCTGCACACGGATTTCCACCTCGTCAGCCAACTACCACACCTAGGTAACCTGTTAATGTTAGGTTTGGTTAAGAGCTTGAGCTGACATCACTCAAAGCTTACCTGTATTCTTTTTTACTTGAAAATTGATCATCTGTTTCAGATTACCTCTGAATTTACACACACAGGTGCTATTTCTAAACAATTTTGACCCCTGACTTTTTCTCATACCTTTGGATTATATATAACCTAGGCCAGTTTTGTCCTCATTTGGTAGATTTGGTGCCCTCTAAGTTGTGAATCTGACAGGATGTTATTTTTTCTGTTTATTCTAATAATTTTGAGGTGTTTTTCTTTTTGAATCTAATCTTTCCCACATCCTTCCCCAAATACACTTAGTCTACTAGGGGCTGTACCTCTTATAAAATGGCAGGTAGAGTGGTCTCAGTTGAGAGCTTGCCTTTCTTAATAACACAAAACCATTCTGACAGTAATGGGTATAATGAACTAATTTTGATATAATAGAGGACAGTTTCTCTGAGAGTACAGAAGAGACCATGTTATATTCACCTTCAGTTGCAAAGATCTCATGAGGAAATCCCCTCTACCCTTTGGACCTATTTGCACTTGTAAAGCTGACCTGGATCCCCTTCAGTACTCTGCTAGGTTAATCAAATGGGGCACTGTAATATGAGCACTGATGAGGAGTCTGATGTTTCTCAAAGAGGGAGGGTGATGCCACTCTGAACATGTTGGCCATTCAGGTGTAGGAGAAATTTCCCCTGGTGAGGGAAATTAGCAAACCGCACCTAGGCACAGAGTCATTCTAGCAGGTTATCAAGATGGGCAGTGCAAGCTGCCATCAATGGTCGACAATTCTTTCTCTGTGTGTCGACAGCTTATCAGAATTCCCTGGCCTCAGAAGACCATCAACACAGTTCCCAGACTCTGTCCTACTGCAGGTGATTGATAGAGCTGACATGGTTCCTGGTTTTTGACTTGCTCTTCCTGGGCCCTGGACCCAAGTCTGCACACTTGAAGTCTGGGCTTATGAGCCCCTGGGCATGACTTTGCAGATAGCCCTGTTTGTGACCTGAACCTGTGATAACTGCCTCTGGCCTTGACCTTCCATTTTTCCAACTCCACACTGTCCCCTGCTCTGTCTCTCCACACTAAAGCTCTTGTCCTTGCTTGGCTTTTCTGTTCTGTTTGCCTCTGATGTCCTGGAAGACAAAATTATTCATTTCCATTGAAACATCACAATTTTTAGCAGATATTTGAATAGATATAAACTGAAGAAATGTAACTAGTCTACTGAGAAAGATTTTCACTTTTGTGAATTTATTTATTTGATATTTTGATTAATTACTAGTCCCTGAGTTACATAACATAGAGGTAATTCCTGCTCTGTGTGTGTGTGTATGTATATACACAGTTGACCCTTGAACAACTTGGGTTTGAGCTGTGCTGGTCCTCTTATAGATATACTTTTTTCAATAAATATGTACTACAGTACTACACGATCTGAGGTTGCTTGACTGTGCAGATGTGGAAACACAGATATGGAGGGCCAACTGTAAAGTTATACACAAATTTTTGCCTGCATGAAGGGTCGGCACCCCTTACCCCTGTTCAAGGGGTCAAGTTCAAGGGTCAACTGTATATAACTATTATTATTTACATATATATATATATATATATATATAGTGTTTTCTTGTTCTTAATTTTAAGTTTTAGTGTGTCTCATTTCACAGATATATTTTCACCTTTATCCCTATGTTCATTTTGCAAATTGAGGACTTTAATGATCACCATGAGTGGGTCATTACTTAGCCCAGCACAAATTGTATCATGATTTTATTAAGTTGACAATAGCAAATTTACTGCCTTAGTATTTTTCTACTATTATGTGAGACTCTTTTTTTTTTTTTTTTTAAATTTATTTGTTTATTTATTTATGGCTGTGTTGGGTCTTCGTTTCTGTGCGAGGGCTTTCTCTAGTTGTGGCAAGCGGGGGCCACTCTTCATTGCGGTGCGCGGGCCTCCCACTATCGCGGCCTCTCTTGTTGCGGAGCACAGGCTCCAGATGCGCAGGCTCAGTAGTTGTGGCTCACGGGCCCAGTTGCTCCGCGGCATGTGGGACCTTCCCAGACCAGGGCTCGAACCCGTGTCCCCTGCATTGGCAGGCAGATTCTCAACCACTGCGCCACCAGGGAAGCCCTATGTGAGACTCTTGACAGCATTTTATTCCTAAAGATAACATTCTTTTTAAAAAGTATCTCGAGAGAGTATGAAAATCATTCATAAAGTGTTTTAATATCACATGATATTCAAATGGTTATATTAGTGACTGTCTGGGTAACTTCAGGATCTGAAAGGCGAGTAGCTCTCTGAGTGAAGAACTGAAGAAATAGGCAGTGGAAAATATATATTCCAATAAGTGATATTTTATTAAGCTAATCTTCCATTCTATATCAGCCAATTAAGGTTCTTATGCTGCCATGGGTAGTCCCACCAAAGTCATGATCCTTTTCATCAGAGATCAGGAAGAGGGGTCTGGCTTCCAGCTGTATCTGGAGTTGGGAAATCTTCCAGTGCCCTATGGTGAAAGGAAGGTCTCTCTTATCCTCACCAGCTCTGAAAGACAGCTGAGGAAGAGAAACCTATGGTTTCACAACCTCTTTATGGAAAAGAAAGTAAATCTTTAGGCTGAATGGTGAACATTGCACAAAAGAGAAAGATAAATAGCCTCACTTCCCCTGCCATACCTGACCTGGAGAGATTCTGGGGATTCTGAGGGAGGTTCCCTTCTGAGTAGGTACTTTGTTATCAGTTTGGGTTTAATTCAGCCTGAGCTGTTCAGTTGTCTGCTTCTGATGGCATTTGTGTGTGTGCTGAAGGTGAGAGGCAGGAGAATGGAGAGGAGTGGAGGTTCTGATAGTGGCCAGATGCTTTTTGATTTTCTACAACTCTGAAGCTAGTAGTTCTGTATTCCTCTCATCCACCTCTCTACTTCCCAGCCCACTTGAAGATTATGGCTTCTTTGAGATAAAAGTAACTCTGTGGAGCTCTACAGAGTCCTATTAGGAATCCTAATAAATGATTCAAATACACAAAACTGAACTTGTTTCCTGGTGTTGTTGGAACACAGTACAATCAGGGGTGAGCTGGACTGCCTGCCGGTGGGTGGTTCTGAAACCTTCATTTACATAAGATTCCTTTGATAAAAATGCATATTTGTAGGATTCAACATCACAGATTGACCTGGGGTGGGCTCTTGGAATCTGCTATTTATTTACTTGCTTGATTTTTTGGTTTATTTACGTATTGTCAAGCACCAAGTGATTCTGATATAGGTTTTCAGGGACCACAATTTAGAAGAAGCATTTTTCTAGAGATGATTTTGCAAAGAGCTAAATCCCCAGTAAAGCTTTGGGCCAGGAACCTTTTATTCAACTCTGGTAGATCACTAGACTCCCTGTCTTCTTTCTTTTCCATACTAGGTCTAGAGAATGAAATCATTAAGAAGGATTCTTAGATAGCAATAACCTGAAACCTATTGTGTCTAAACACTTACCATAATTATCTTATTTAATTTTTCCAACAAGTACTTTGCAGATATTAGTATTACCTCCATTGTTTGAATGGCTCTAATAAATATTGAGCACCTACTATGTGCTCTGCACAGATGAAGAAGCTGAGTCTCAAAGAGATTGATTAATTTGCCTGAAGTTACTTATTTTATGAAGGGGGGAACCAGGATTCAAACACATCTGTTTGATTCCAAAGTTCACGTTTCCACTACACAAGCCTTCTGTTCTTCACTTCCTCCTCTGGTTAAAGCCACAAGAGCTCTCTGTGCAGCTGCATGACATTTTTATTTAGATAAAGCACTAGAATATGACCTACATGGTACCAAATATTGTTGACACTGGTACCAAATATTGTTGACACGTAAGGGGTTTCCTACTTGTGCTGGAAGTTGGGACATTTACACATGAAAATACTCAACATTTCAAAGGAGCGTGTAATTAAATGCCCAAATTAGATACATAGAGGAGAGGCTCGTGTTGTATGTGAAATGTTTTATGCAGGATATTGGACAGATTTGAATACCTTGAAGGACAAGATTTAAGGGAGCTGGGAACAGTGTTGCCCCCAAATCATGGAAGTTGACATGAGTCAGTTCTGGGGATAATACTGAGTAATCATCCTTCTACATTTTAAAGGTTATTATTAACACACATTTAGCTATGTAAGTAATTCCTCCTTGTTCCCTTCTCACTGAAAACTTTTTGAAAAAGAAGCACTCTGTTTCCATTCCATCAGCCTCTGCATTCAGGCCCCTGCTCATGTGTTCCAATGGAACTGCTCTCATCATGATTACCAATCACCTTATTACTAAGTTCAGTGGAACCTTTCAGGTTCTGGTCTTACTTGCTGCCTCTCTACAAGTTGAAAGTGTGAGTCACCTGCTTTGGCTTTGTAACACTAGTGTTTTTCAGATGTCTTCTCTGTCTCTAACAATTCAGTCTCAGTTTCCTTCCTGAGTTCCTCTGCCTTTGCCTATCCCTTAAATCTACCCAGGGCATCTCAATCATAGACTGTTTATTCCCAAACCTGTCTTTCACAGTCTAGCATTTCTTTCCAAACACACTTCCCACTACCTACTGGAACGTTCACTTGGATGTTGTACTGGTACCCTACTGGTAATAGTATGCATGAAATGGGCCTTGTTTTCCAACCCTGCTCCACCTGCCCCACACAGACCTGCTCCTCTGCTTGTGTTCCCTGCCTCAACTTTATAGCCTTTCCTAATCCAGAAACCTAGTGCCATCCGCCCCACCTCTCTTTCCCTTTTGCCAACTTACGTAGTCGCTGACCAACACTTCTCACTTCAGCTTCCCTAATGGCTTTTAAGTCTCTCCTCTTCTCTTTACCCACATACCACAGACCAAGCTCAAATAAACTTTTCCTCTCCTACGTTCTTCACTTTGCTTCTGAAAAAGGTTATTTTTTAAATGCAAATCAGATCTGTCACACCTTTCCTTAAAATCTTGCCATGGCTCCCTAGTTCCTCAGGCTAAATTCTAAAATCCTAACTCTGCAAAATCTTGTGCATTTCAGTTCCCTTAGCCGTTCTCTACTCTCTAGTCATGTAGACCACTTCCCCTCCTTCAACCAGTTGTCTCCTACCTCTAACGAACTCCAAACTGTTCTCCTAAATGTGCACCTGGCAGAACTGAGAGAACATTGTGTTCTGTGCCTTGTGAGTACCTAACCTTCCCCCAAGAAAGAGGGCCCCTGTGGGAATCACACCTAAGAAAAGAGAAGAGGATGCTTCCTGCAGGTGACCTCTGACCCTCATGCTCGCATTCTCCAACACCTAACTCAGTTTTCTTTTTGTATTCTAGCGTTTTCACCCTTGTTCTCACAGTCTCCCTCCCTCCCTCTCTCCCTCTCTCCCTCTCTCCCTCTCTCTCTCTCTCTCTCTCTCTCTCTCTCTCTCACACACACACAAATACACACACACACACCTGTGTTTCTAATCAGAGCTATTTTCTGTTCAAGCTTCATACTTTTCAGCCTTATCTTCCCAATCAGGCTTCCCTTTCATTCACCTAAATTGGTGTTTTTATATTATGCCTGAACAAATGTACAGAATTATTTGAGTACGCTGCTAGCTCCTACCTCTGCTGAGAGGATTCAGAAATTAGAAAAGTGACGGGTGGGTCAGGCCCTGAAGTTACAAATTGGGAGGCACAAAGAGTGAATGAATAAAACGAGGTTTGGGAGGGTAGAATGGAGAGCTGCATGTCCGTTTAAGGGTGGACAGGGATGAGGTTGCTGTTCTTTCTTGCTTTCGGTCCACAAACTGCTGTAGACTAGGGGAAACAGTTCAGAGATGTGGTATTCCTCCCTGAGATTTAGAATTTATTATTTCAAGAGCATTTCAGCTCTGCCCACGCAGCCTAGGCTTCCACAGTAAAGGCCTAGGAATCAACCTGCAGACCAAAAAAAACCTTACACTTTTATAGTTTCTGAAAAGAAAAATTCAGATTATATCTTACTTGAAAGATATTTTGTAGCAATTTGCCTTCAAGTTTTATACCACAGTTTACAGACTACAGTTTTCAGGGGAATCTCCTGAATAGCCGGATTATTATTTGCTTGCTGCTAAAGATTGTTGATTATGTGCCCAAACCGAAACAAAAGAGTGCATTTAGCTTTTCCTATGAGGATTTCTGAAATCAAACACGAATGAAACCAAGGGACCAAAGATAAGGGCTCACAAGTTCATGAAACTTGCTAATGGGATTTTAAATAACTCCCCTTTATACTAACTTTCACTCAACTCTCTTATTCTGCTTGATATATTTTATTTTACATTATTTTGAAAAACAAAACACCGAGGATATACTCGATTTTGGATACAGAACTATTTCAAGAATTGTAGGAAAATCCTTGCAGCTTTAGAATTACACGTGGCCTACAGAATCAGCCTCACTCATTTATTCATCTATTTAACAAGTTTTTTTAAAAAATATCTATCATGTTAGGTACTCTTCTAGATACTGTGATACAGCAGTGAGCAAAGCTGACCAGAATCCCTTGCCTCCTGCTTATACGCAGGAGCAGGGGCTGGGGATAAACAAACAGATCCTGTCATTGGTCAGATTGTGATAAGTGAGCCAAGCCCAAAAGGAAATGAGGCAGCAGGCTTTGCAACACCCAAAGGAAGAGCCTTTCAGGGAGACTGAGCTGGAAGCTTGCCTGGCATAGCTGAGAGCAGCACGCAGGCCAGTGTGGCATGGCATGATGTCGAGTGAGGGGACAGGAGGTTGTAGGTGATGCCACCAGAAAGGTGACAGGAGCTCGTAGATTGTGATAAGGATCTTCACTTTCCTTCCTAGTGAGATGGTACTGTAGAGAGGTTACAGCTGACTAAGACAGATGGGAAGTCTTTGAGAGTTCTGAGGAGAGAAGTGAGCTGATCTGACTTCTGTTTTAAGAGCATCACTCTGGCTTCTGTGTCACCGGAGGACTGCAAGGGCAAAAGCAGAGACCGGGAGACCCTGTTAGGAGGCAGTTAGTCATCAGTGACTTGCACTGGGACAGCAGCCGTGGAGATGGAACACCGTGGTCAGATTCAGAATGTGTTTTGAAGGTAGAGCCAAATATATGGTGGGTTGGATTTGAGTTGTCACGGGCAGACGGGAGTCGGTGATCAATCCTGAGAAGCTGGAAGGATGGAGCTGCCCCAGGTAGAGATGGGCATGACTGGGGTGGGGGCATGTGGTGAAGGAAGATGAGAGGATCAGTTACTGGCACATAGATTTTAAAATGCCTATTAGACTTCCAAGTAGAGATGTCACATAGTCATTGGATGAGTCTGAAGTTCAGTGAGAGATCAGGGCTGGAAATATAAAATCAGGAGTTGACAGCATGCAACTAGGAATGATATTTTAAACATTTAACAATTAGTACGGCCTGAATAGCAACCAACCACTTAGGACAGGTGTCAACCTTAACAACAGACATGGCTATACAGCTCCCTATCAGCACAATATCAGTCTAACGTATGGTCGCATTCCACTTGGCCCTCCTCAGTCTTTACAGATAAACGACAAAGTTTACCGATAAACCATAAATGCACATTTCCCTAAAAACCAAAAAGGTACTGACTAGAAAGCATAAGCAGGGTACATTTATTTTCTCATTTCTCCACTCCCTGATTCATATTATAGTCACTGTTTTCCCTTAGGGGTTGGTTAAATACAAATATTTAGCATATTAACGTATTTTTGAAGACTAGTTTGAAAGTACTGGTTTTCAAGTACAGCCAACCAGTACTTGAATCCTCTGTCTTCCAGTTCTACAACCTATGTTTGCAGAAACAAATTCCTTTTCCTTCCTTTTACTGAAAGCAAAATCTGTGAAACTGAAAGTAAGATTACCTCACATCGCTGTGAGGATTAGAAATTCTATATGTAAAGGACCTATCACAGTGCCCATTATTTGTGGTACAATTTCCTACCAATCTAATAAGATTTGAGAGCTTGAGGGGACCTTACCTTCTCTTGTATTCTTAATAATTACTAGTGAATTGTTATTCACAAGATCCATGCCACCTAAGTTGGATTTAGAGTCTAACCTACATTCAGAAATGTTTGGGCTAATATTCATTCACACTTGGACACTCCTATTCACCGAGAGGAAGTATCAGTGGTTGTCAAAGGAAAGACCTTGATTTTGATTAGTTCTTTCTTGAGTCAGACTTGAAAAGGTGCTTTCTCTTTCTGTGTAAGCTATCAGTTATATCTTTATATAAATATTTGCTTGTCCCACCGTTGCCCAGTGATTGTGCACCTATCACCTTTGTCGATAAACTCCTATAAGGACAGGGATTCTATTTCTTTCTTGCTCTGATTTTTCAGGGCCCAGCTCTGTGCACCATTACATGAGGCTAATTACAGGGCCAGGTACATGTGTGTGTTGGGTAGAAAAAAGTCTGGATCTCTAAGCTTCTGAAGATCCTGTATATTCTAGTCCCCCATGCCACTTTGTTCTGGGCAAATGTGGGGAGAATGCCTGGGCTGTCTTTCCAGATGGGTGGAAGTGAGGTCAGAGACTGGTTTGTTTACTGTTGATTCCTCAATACCTAGAAGGTTTCTTGGCACAAATTCGTGCTCAATATTTGTTAAATAAATACGTGGAAACAGCAGTACACTCAGTACTGATTGTACCTCATTGTCATATAGAATTTTGAGGGAAGCAGACACTGAATGAGTATCTCGTTTTTGTGAATGCAGCTTCTGACTGACTTACAAATGGCATTACTGGCAAGCTGTGACTGCTACTATTGGACTAACTGTCTTGTTGTACTTGATGTTGCTTTTTTTCCTCCTCTCCTCATTAAAATTATGAATTTTACTTACTTTTCTCCCTCCCATCAAAGAGGTATAGAAAATACTGTACTCTCCGTTTTATTACTGAGTCACTATTAATTGTTCAGTTCTCTCTTCTTTTGGAAAGGCTCCTCTCCTTGGAGGAATCTCAGGCCCTCTTTAAAGTACTTTTAATTAGTTAAGGCTATCTGTATACTTCCTTTAAAAACCAAATTATTAAAATTCTTTTGAGTCCATTTTAAAATTATGAACTTTACTTACTTTTCTCCCTCCCATCAAAGAGGTATAGAAAATACTGTACTCTCCATTTTATTACTGAGTCACTATTAATTGTTCAGTTCTCTCTTCTTTTGGAAAGGCTCCTCTCCTTGGAGCAATCTCAGGCCCTCTTTAAAGTACTTTTAATTAGTTAAGGCTGTCTGTATACTTCCTTTAAAAACCAAATTATTAAAATTCTTTTGAGTCCATTTTTGGTTTTTGAAATTGACCATGGCACAAATGTCAACAGAAATTATTACCCTAGGTTCTAGGAATTTCTGCTACAAACTTATTTATTCAGATGATTCAATTACATTGGCAGTTTATAAAAATTTTGCTGAGACTCAGCCCATTGGGCAGCTCTGTTCAGTCTGCCACCTAGCACAGTTTCTTCCTCATTGTTTTTTGTGTTTAACGAATTATGTTTGAAAGAATATTCTTGAAATAAGAAACATTAGTCCTTTAATTCCAGTGTACTATTGATTTACAATTTTTTTTTTTTTTACTATTTAGACTTTGTTTTGTCCAGTTCTAGAAATAAAGAACTTTTTAGGTTGGTGGAAATGTTCTTCCAACTGTGCTTGAAATTGCTGGGTGCGGTTTTGCTTTGTGTTACTGCTAACTTGGAGCAAGAGGACTGGGTACAGTTGCTCTTTTTTTTCTGTTCTCACATTGTGCAGACAAACCTTCACCTAGTTTAGAAGCCTTTCTGTTTAGGAGATAATAAGAATTGTAACTTTTCCAAAATGACACTGAAATAACTTTTTTTTTTTTTTTTTTTTTTTTTTGCGGTACGCGGGTCTCTCACTGTTGTGGCCTCTCCCGTTGCGGAGCACAGGCTCCGGACGCGCAGGCTCAGAGGCCATGGCTCACGGGCCCAGCCTTCCCGGACCGGGACACGAACCCGTGTCCCCTGCATCGGCATCGGCAGGCGGACTCTCAACCACTGCGCCACCAGGGAAGCCCTGAAATAACATTTTATTTTCTAAGATTTCATTGCCCTTAAAAAATGAAAAAATGAAAACAATAAATAAGGAATTCACCTTTACTAGAAAGAATTACCTTCATTTTTTATTATATAATGTACCTTTCTTCTCCACTCTCTTTGTTCATATGCATCATCTTTACAGAGTTGTTTTTGCCAGGGAGCCCCAAATATGTCGTGAAATGATGAATAATTTTAACGCTCAAAGGCTTTGTAGCAGGAAAGATAAGTCCTTCGAGAGGATCAGAGAAGGTGACAGATATCAAACTCTCTTCAGACAAAACTGTTCCACGGCAGGAATCCAGGAGAAAGGTCACCTATAATTCTGATTTTACTGCTCATTTTTAAGTGTAATTTTCACATTTTAGTGTTAATCATAGTTCATATTAATATTAAATATGGCTTTTTTAAATTAACAAGACTATATATCTTACTCCTTTTCTCTTTCTTTCCTGAATGTAAGCCAATCTTATTGTAGTTTATAAACTGCAGTGTAATTTGCTAATGTAGTATCTAACACAGAGTCATCGTATGTAGACAGTCTTTTAATAGTGTTTATGATTATACATAAAGAATGAAATATTTAGGAAGATTGTATCTGGAAAATGTAAGCTTAGAGAGTAGATTGATCAGATGATAATGGATATCTAAAAAAGTTTTACTTTATAAATGGTTAACTACATAGGTTTAATTTCCTCATTGAAAATTAAGTATTTGTGTTTATTAATAACATTTGATTGTAATGCTAGAGAGCAGATAAATATAATAAAAGATCTGAGATCCATGACCAATTAAAGCTGCATAAGGAAATAAACACAGTCAGTCATTATTTGCATATTCCACATCTGTTAATTCACCTGCTTGCTAAAATTTATTTGTAATCCTGTCAATACTTGGGGTGCTTTCGTGTTCATCCTCAGACATTCACGGACACCTGTAGAAGAGCAAAGAGTTGGAGCCACCCAATGTGCACGGGCATTCCCTGCTGAGGACTGACAAGGGGACACTCTGTCTTCTTGTGTTAGCTCTCATACTCAAAACAAGTGTCCCTGTCACATTCTATTTAATAGTGCCTGGTTTTGCTGTTTAAAATGGCCCCTAAGCATAGGGCTGAAGTGCTGTCTAGTGTTTTTAAGCTCAGAAAGGCTGTGATGTACCTTATGGAGAAGATACGATAGAATGCATGTATTAGATAAGCTTTGCAGAGAAGCTGCTTTCACGCATGAGTTATAGTGCTGTTGGCTGTGGGTTCAATGTTAGTAAGTCAGTAATGTGTATTTAATGAGATGTCTTTAAATGGGAACATGCATAAAGAAAGGTCATATATTCGCTGACCAAAATGTGACTAGAAGCTTGCGGGAAGCTAAGCCTGTATTTCCCCTAGGAGCGGTGGTTCAGTATTTGCTAACTCAGTGTTTGTGGCAAATTTGTAAAACATAACTGCTGCAAACAATGAGAACTGACTGTACTAAGCAATCTAAAATTTGTTGTAGTGAAAAATTGTGGAAAACTGATTTGAAATGAAAGGGTCACTTTTAACGGAACGCATTTCTACACAGAATTAACAGCATAGTTATTTGAAAGGTATTGATATATTTGTCTACTTCCTTTAGTTTCAAAGAGAGTATCCTTTGGCAATTAATGATTTAAGAGAAATAAGGGAAAGTTTCCAGGTGATAATTTGCTGCCTTATTCATGGGTAGCAATAAACCTATTATTTAAAAACATTTTTTTTTTTTACAAATCCCCACAGAAAAGCTTAACTCTTCATTTGTATAATCAGTGTTATGAGAAATATTTCTTAAAGTTAGCTGCTAGTAGATTGTTCTACTGAAGGAAACAGCTAAGACCCATCTAACTCCAGCCTCCTAATTTGCATATGAAGAATGGAGGTCCAAATCCATTCTGTACTTTGCCAAGATTGGAGAGAAAGCTGTTTAATAGTTGGTCCTGGGCTAAAGCTTCCTGATTCAGTCAGGTACTTTTCTTCCTCTGACTATCCATCTGCTGAAACTATTGTCATGCATCCTACTGTAACTGCCTAGTGCCAACCACAAGTATTAGAGAATTTATTTCATACAATATTATGCAAATTAATTTATCAAAAGTATTTGATTCAGAATTTCAAACATTTCATAACATTCCTTTTACTTTAGTAATTGTAGTCATTTAATTTAATGATAACAGTAATATATGACATTCATCCAGTCCTTTTATGTACCATGCCCTATTTTGAGCTTTAGATGTATACTATCTCCTTTAATTGTCACAACAAGCCAATGGAAGGATCCCCTTATTATTCCCATTTTACAACTGGGAAACTGAGACACAGAGATTAAGTGTCCGAGATCAAAAGGTTAATAAGTGACAGAACCAAGATTAGAGCCTAGACATTCTGACTTCAGAGCCTTATTATTAAACATTATATGTAATGTTCTGATACCTACTTTTATGCGCTATAGTCAGGTAAGCCGAGAGTAAATTTCATTTACTAAAGAATGAATTTATCTACTGCCCAATTGATTTCTCCATTTAGATGTATGTTTGGCATTTCCTATGTACTCCCATCTCTTCAACCTGCTCCTCCTCCATCTGCACCTATTCTAATATATCAGTTACTCAGAACAAAACCCTTGATGTCCTACTTGATTCCTCTCCTTCTCTCACATCCCACAGCTAATCTATCAGCGGTTCCTGTCAGCACCTACTTTCAAAATACGTCTAGAGTCTGAACACATCTGCACCTTCAGTGCCACTGGCCTCGTCTGAAACTCCATTATCTTTCACTTGGCTTTTTATATTAGTTTCTCTATGTTTCTGCCTTTGCTTCCTTACAGTGTTTTGACACGTCACCCACGCCTCACAACCCTGCAGTGAACTCCTGTGTAGCTCAGAGGAAAAGCCAAAGCCCTTTACAATACCCTCCTCTAAAGCTCCATATCCCGCCCACCTCACCCCCCACACACACTCACATTCATACTCACACCTCTGACTTCATCTCTTGCTACCCTCTCCCTTGTTCCCTCTACTCCAGGCACAGTTTCTCAAACATACCAAGTATAGTCTTCCCTTAAGGTCTTGTATTCCCTCTGTCTTCCGTCTGATTTTACCTGAGCCATCCCCATGGCTTGCTCTGTTTATTTCCTCTGGCTTCCCCTCAAGATTCACCTTATCCGTGAAGCTTTTTCCAAATACCCTCCCTCTCCCTTTCCTGGTACTCACTTCCCCCTAACTCTGCTTTATTGTTTTTCAGAGCACTTACCACTCTCTTACATATATATTTGCCTATTTGATTGACATTGGTCTGTCTTCCCAGATTTGAACATTAGCTTTGTGAGGTCAGGCACATTTTGTTTCCTGCTTCATTCTTAGTACCTGCAATACTTTGCACAGAGTAAGAACACATAAATATTTACTCAAAGAATAAATGAATTCATTACTAACAAATACTTATTGAATGCTTGCTCCATGCCTTCAACATTCCATGGTTAAAGAAGGCATATATAAATAACTAGAAGATAAGTCAGATCTGGCTGCAACTCCTGTGTCTGCTCCATTGATCGCCAGACATCTGGTCGACTAGGCAGGTGGTCACTTCCTCATTATTCCATGTGCCTGGTCGGAGATAAGAGAGATTTTGCTTCTATCAAGGACATACAAAAAACTTTAAGACAAGGCAGGATTTGTTAAATATTATTATAGCTGAGAGGATGTTAATTTTTTTGTAGGAAGTTGAAAGTCAGCTTTCCTGGCAAATTTTAGTATGCCTGTGTCTTGATTATGGGTCACCACATGTCCAAAGTTTGAGTTTATTTTGTAATTACAGATATGTGGGTATATCGTTCTCCAAGAGATGGCTTAGGAGACTGACTTAGCCTAAACCAACCCACTGATATACTGATACCATAATCCATTCATTCCTCTAGTAAGCATTTACCCAGTTTCTTCTATATGCAGAATATGCTAGTCACAGTGAATACAGAGAGCAGAAATACAGCACCAGATTTCAAGGAGCTCACCACCTCATGGGGCAACACCTTGTTGACTGCTCAGTGTTGTTTAATTTGTGTGAGAGTTCACATTAGAAAGCACATTAAGAACAGAACGTTGCTAAATATATATAAAGGCAGGGCAAAATGATATGGCTGACTTTTCTTTTAAGTAAGTAAGAATGTTCATTTTAACTGATTCAGGCACTTAGGGACAACAACAATTCTTATTCTCCATTTCTCTCTTTTTTACCAATTTGCAAGAATATCATTATCTTATACCAAACATATTACAAGGTGATTGAAAAGATTCCACTTTGTTTTGTTTTGCATCAGTTACATTCAAGCCATGTTTCCATTGTACACCCTGGCTCTGTATGGAAGTTTGATATAATTTCTGGTTTTCTATTCCTGATTATGTATCAGCTCTTAAGATGTGTTACTTCCAAAATGATGAAACTTACTCAAGATTGATTAAGTTTCAGATCTTTATTTCAATGGGTAATTTTTACTTTGTCTTTTCCTTAAATTTACCTGAAGTGAGGCTTAAAGGACTACAGAAAATAAAGGAAGGGGAGTCCATGTCAGGTCCACAGATCATGAGCATCTGGCATTTGAGCTTAAAGGGTAGATAGGGTTTCCATAGTAGAGGCTGGAGTAGGGAACATTCCAGGAAAGGGAGCTCTAGGGTCTCAAAGGTCAAATAGGGTCAGTTTCTTAGGGAACAATAAGAAGTCCTGCTTGTCTGGAGGATAAAGTACAAACAACAGGTTATCAGTTAATTACCTCTGAACAAAAGAAGGCCTCCAAATCCTGGCTCATGTGTTGTTATAGTTAATAACAATGCGAAACTCACTGAAGGTGAGTGAAAGCAATAGGACTGAAGAACAAAAGATTGAAAACAATCCAAATGTCCTTCCATAGGGAACTGGTTAAATAGATTGTGGTATATCCATATAATGTGGTACTATAAATCAATTAAAGCATTATATGTCTATCTATAGTATCAGAGATTTACTTAATCAGTGAGAGAACTAGCAGTATGCCAAAGCTAATTCAGAATCATAGATGAGTAACAGAAATATACATAGTCATGGAAGGAAAGAATTCTGGAATGAGACTGCTACAGTACTAAAATGATTATTGCTCTGCAGGCAATAAAACTATAACCTTTGCAAATCCATTTACATCACTGTATCACAACACTCATTAGCATTCCTGTCAGATAAGAATCGTTCATACTGTCATCCATTTTGTACAAGTGAAATACCCTAACCCACAGGTTGGCAAACTTTTTCTGTACAGTAGTAGATATTTTAGGCTTTGTGGGCCATGTGAGTTCTCTATCCAATATCATCTGGTTTTTGTTTTGTTTTTACAGTCACTTAAAAATCTAAAAACCATTTTTAGCTCATGGGCTGTACAAAAACAGGCTGCTGTCCTGATTTGGCCAATGGGCCAGAGTTGACAGACTCTTTTGATTAGGGCCTAAAAAATAATAAATAATAAATCAGAACAAAGGTATTATCCTAGAGAATTGGATAATCCTTAGGTGATCCAGTTAGACAATGTCCTATTATGATATTCAAGGGACATGTATTTGTCCTTTTGTCTATTTGGAGTATATATATATTCTTTTTTTTTTTTTAAGCATCTTTATTGGAGTATAATTGCTTTACAGTGGTGTGTTAGTTTCTGCTTTATAACAAAGTGAATCATCTATACATATACATATATCCCCATATCTCCTCCCTCTTGCATCTCCCTCCCACCCCTCTAGGTGATCACAGCGCACTGAGCTGATCTCCCTGTGCTATGTGGCTGCTTCCCACTAGCTATCTATTTTACATTTGGTAGTATATATAAGTCCATGACACTCTCTCACTTCGTCTCAGCTTACCCTTCCCCCTTCCCATGTCCTCAAGTCCATTCTCTACATCTGCATCTTTGTTCCTGTCCTGCCCCTAGGTTCTTCAGAACCATTTTTTTTAAGATT
>NC_041220.1:118229414-118231500 GCF_002837175.3 Physeter macrocephalus | reverse complement strand
CTACAAATAACTCAATTTAATTTCTTTTTATGGCTGAGTAATATTCCATTGTATATATGTGCCACATCTTCTTTACCCATTCATCTGTTGATGGACACTTAGGTTGCTTCCATGTCCTGGCTATTGTAAATAGAGCTGCAATGAACATTGTGGTACATGACTCTTTTTGAATTATGGTTTTCTCAGGGTTGGAGTATATATATATTCTTAACAGAGGTGTCTGATGCTATGAAAGTATTTCCTAGGGGCATATGACTGTAGTCATCTGAGGGGATCTGTTCATCAGGAAAGACAATGTTAGTCAAACGATCACACAATCAAAGGCATCATTGCAAGTGTGACCAGTTCTGTGAAGGAGAGATGGGCAGTGCTATGAGAGCTTATTTGGGAGCCAGAGGGGGCTTCCCTGGTGAGGTGATGCTGAAAATATTGGGTTGGTCAAAAAGTTTGTATGGAAAAACACGAACGAACTTTTTGGCCAGCCCAATACATTCTGAAGGATAGATGAGGGTTAACCTGGAGAGGAGGAAAGAGGATGCCAAGCAACAGTATTAACAATGAAGCTGTGGCTTGTTACAGGAGGGAACTAGTACCAAATCTCGAAGAGGACCTCTGTTGCTAGAGGCAAAGAGGGAGGGAAATTGAAGAGGGAGAGAGCCTTCTGGGTGGGTGGCCAGGCTAACCTGTTTTCCAGGGCCGTCCTGGTTTACTGGTGTGACCATTAATCACCCTCTTTCACTCTCACAGTGTCCCAGTTTGGGTGATGAATTATATGATAAATGGGTCATGTCAAGGAGTTTGCTCCTTAATATCAAATCAATAGGAAGCCATTGAAGAATTTTAAGCTGGGCAAGGGTGATATAATCAGATTTGCAATTTGAAATGATGGCTGCCTTGTGGCTATGGATTTGGTAAGTCACAGGGGAGGTTAAATTAATGTTTACTAGGAAATGTATCTTTTAGGTTAAATGACTTGTTAAATTTTCTCAATAGCAAGCCAATTCACAAAAAAAGAAAAATCAGGGAAATACGTTTGATGAAATCAGTTGGTCAGTGGGTAATGACTGCTGATTTAGTAGCCCCATATAGATGAAGACATTTTATAGTGCATTTAGTTAGAGCCAGTGGCCTGTTGAGATGTGTTTGCCACATAGTAACATGTTCATATGCTCCCATAGCTGTGGGTAGTGAGATGACCATAAAATGTAACTATTGGGATATGCTTTAGCTGGGACTCTGATCATCTAGAATTAAGAATCACAAAATTAGCAAGATGATTTTGTCCCAAAGACTGAAAACTGTATGAGGGCCGGATCACCACTGACCCGTTGACAGTTATATCCCCAGCATGTAGCACTCAGGAAAATCATCTGAATAACCGAAGAAATGAACTACTCCCCTCTACCAAGAGCTTTGTCTCCTGAAAATCTTAGGTCGAACATTCATAAAGCTCCTTAAACATTTATCCCATTGGCTTAGAGTCTCTGACTGAAGACTGTGGTCAAGATTATAGAGGTAAAAATATTTACCAATAAATCTGAAATGTATTTAAAGAATATATTAATATTTTTTGTTCAGCATGGAAGGTCAGTTTGACATAATATTTTGCTTAGGAG
This sequence comes from Physeter macrocephalus, assembly GCF_002837175.3. Taxonomy (NCBI): domain Eukaryota; kingdom Metazoa; phylum Chordata; class Mammalia; order Artiodactyla; family Physeteridae; genus Physeter; species Physeter macrocephalus. Next base: position 118,229,884 of record NC_041220.1, on the reverse strand, counting down.
TAGAGACGGCAGAATCAGTTTCCATCAAAAAAAAAAATAAAAAAATAAAATGAATTAATGCCATGTAGTTTTCATTGAGAGCAAATTTAAAGATGTATCTTCTTCATTCATTTTTCCCAGCATTCCTATCTGGCAAACAAGAACCAGGAAGAAAACTTAATTAAAACTGAGCAAGAAGATATTAAAATTGTTATGATATGAAAGAATCAAATCAGATTAACTATTGTCCTGTAAGGAATTTAGGTGCTATAAATACAGGACATATGCATAAATATTTTTAATAGGATTTAGAACCCTCTAGGAGTATGGTAGTAATGAAATGACAGAAACTCATACTCCTTAAATTTGGTCTTTAAAAATTAATATATTTAAAAATGTCTCGGGGCTTCCCTGGTGGCGCAGTGGTTGAGAGTCCGCCTGCCGATGCAGGGGACACGGGTTCGTGCCCCGGTCCGGGAAGATCCCACGTG
>NC_041220.1:118224610-118229190 GCF_002837175.3 Physeter macrocephalus | reverse complement strand
AAAAAAAAAAAAAAATGTCTCTTCTAAAAAAGAAAACTAAATGTGAAAATCTATCAAAGAGAGAATCTTCAACAATTTGATTAACTACTGGGTTAATATCTAAACTGTGAGAAAATTGCCAACTTTTAGCACCTTTTATTAGTTTTCCCTTTCCCGTTATTTATAAAGTAACAAATCTTATGGCATGATCTTTGCACAGTGCCCTCTATTCTCCCAGTGGTCTCTGAATGTTCACTTCTTCTTGTGCTAACTGCAGTCTGGCTTTCTCTTGAGTGTGCTATAGCACTGGACAGTGCTGGCTGTTTTCTCTGTCCTCAACATAACCCTGAACCTGGTGGTGCACAGGTGTTTTCTTGTTCTTCACTGCTTTTACATAACCACTGTTAATACCTCCTCCCTCAGTGTCCCCCACCTCCATCCTTCCACCACCCCATCTTTGAACACATTTTCTCAGATTACAACATCCTACACCACTCAGGGCTGCAGTTTCCCACCATTGTCTTGGTACCCCTACTCATTTATTGTATTATATAAGAGCTGACTTACTATGTTCTCTCCTTCCCCACTTTTAACCATCACTGTCCATGGCTTTAATTAGTCATGTAGATTGTCTGTGTCACATCCTGGCCTCTCACAAGCTGTCTTCTTCCTTTCAACAATTTTTTCTTCTACTCCAGGGGTCAGCAGACTTTTTCTGTAAAGGGCCAAATAGTAAATATTTTCATTTTCATGGCAATAGGGTCTTTGTTGCAACTACTAAACACTGCAGTGATAGCTTGAAAGTGCCATCGTTAATATGTCAACAAACGGACGTGGCTGTGTTCCAGTAAAACTTTTATTTACAAAAACAGGTGAAAAGCTGAGCAGGGACTTGAAAGAGATGAGGTAGTGAACCATAGCTGGGGAAAAAGTTCCAGGCAGAGGAGACAGCAAGTGCAAAGACTGAGGCAGAAGTTTGCCCCGAGTTCTTTCTCCAAAAGCACAAAGAGGCCAGTGTGGATAGAGTGCAGTGAGCCAGGGGAAGAGTGGCGGTAGGAGATGCCAGGCAGATAAATGGTGTGGACGGAGATGGACTTTGTGGGACCTCGTACGCCATGAATAGGATTTTGGCTTTTACTCAGAGGCAGTTGGAGAGCCATTGGAGGGTTCTGAGCAAAGGGGCAATAATCAGATTTTAGTCTTAACAGGATTATTCTGGCTGCTGTGGTAAGGAGAATGAGGGGCAGGGTAGAAACCTAGAAAAGATTTTTTCCTTATGTATTTTGAAGGATTTGCTATCAGGTTGGATTTTCAGCATCAGAGAAAAGAGTCAAAATTACACTGAGGTTTTTTATCCCGAGCAACTGGAAAGATATGGAAGACACTGCGTAGAGCAGGATTTAGGGAGAAGACTGTGAGTTCTTTGGGCTTGTTTGCTTTGAGACGTCTGTGAGGCAAGCAAATGCACCACATGTTTGAGATGTCTGGCACTCGTTATAACTTCCTTGATTTCATGATAAACGGGCAATTATTCTTTACTTTAAAAAAAGAATCACTGGCCTAGGTGAACTAACTGTTCCATCGAGGGCTTAACCAAAATCATATTACCAGGTACCTGGTGCTTACTGGCACTGACTAGTATACCAGTGCCTGTAGGTATAAATATTAATATCCTTTGTTATTCCAGTGATATCCAACTCATGAATAAGTTCATAAATAACTTTTATGTTTTTCCTCGATTTTGAGCCTAAGATTAGAGTATGTTCTTTATCATGTGCTTCATGTTTGTGTATGTTATCCAGAGGAAATAGAGTAATATCTTTAAGTACTTTCAGTATAAAAATAGTTTTTGAAAAATATTGAGATAACATAATACGGATACAGTTTTACATTGTATTTTTAAAACATTTTAGTAGAATTTTAAACTCACCTATTTCCTGCTTATGGAGTGAATCAAGTTTGGAAAAATACTGTACACAAGAAATGAATTTTCAGAAAGGGGTTTGAAAGATGAGAGCATTTGGGCTGGTGTATCTCTAGGGAAAATTCAGTTGCAAGTGTTAAGATAATATGGTAGTAAGTTGCAAAGAGAGGATGATCTAATAAGTTTTCTATTTATTCTGTTCTCCAGGGCTGTTGTCAGAAAAGCAACACATCTGCCCAGTACATTTTTCAAAACGACTGATTTTTAATTTGTCAAGATAAACATTTTAAGTTTTCTCTCTAGTTACTTGTTAAAAACAGATCCAAAATAAAATGAAGTATGTTTTAAATTTAAATGTGTTGGAATGTTGAAGAAGGAAAAGTCTTAAATGTAGGGGATTATATTCAACCTTGTATTGGTAATAAATGTATTGTTTATTTCCCATACTTCTTATTAGCTATAATCATCCAGAAATATAGAAATGTAGAAACTTAGAGTTGGAAAGGATCTCTTAGGATCCTCTTATAGAATCATGTGACCCAGTGCTTATCAAGCATTTTTCTGTGATCTGTAGTTTTTTTTTTTTTTAAAAAGTGTGCAATATACATGCATAAAACTCAAACACAAGTTTCCCAAAGCTTTAGTGGTTGCCTGAAATGTGAAATGCACTTCAGTATATTTTATTCTTATTTTAAATACTGCCTTGATCTGCACTTTAAAAAAATGATCCTTATCTGGTCCATTCTTTGGCATGATACAGACTCCTTCTGTGTGATAGTCCTAGGTTATCATAAATAACATAGCTTTTGATTAATCTTAAAATGTAGTTAAGTACTGTACTACTTTAATCATTTAATGTGTTGGTTTCTTGCTGGTTAAATATGGAGCCACCGGAGCAGCCTGGTGGGCAATTATCAGCAATAGGGCTTTTCTTTTTGACCCAGATTATAGGAGGCAGAGTGGTAAAATGGTACTGGATTCTACAGTGGGTATTATAGTGGTGCTATTCAGGTAAGAGCAGAGGAATTACAAATGGCCATTTTTTGTCTACTTTACCAGACACTCTTATCACATTTAATACATAGTAGATAGGGGTGTGCCTTTTGTATAAACTCAACAGAAGGATGGTATTAGCTCAAAGCTCTGTTAGGTCCTTATAATTAAAGTACAGTGTGAAAGTGCACCATCTAGAGATTTCTTTAATATGCAAGTCAGCTGATGACAATACATTCTCTTCCTTTCTTGATATTCCTATTGTTTAAGGATATCCATGAGTAATCTCTGATTAGCTTTATATAAGTATTAGAAGATGGAATAGCAGAAAGATATGGCAAGAAGAGAGAAAATGAAGAAAGTTGGAATCACTTATTCAAATACATAAAATAAATGATATTGATGCAGAATTGAAAGAGGAAAATGTTTTTAAATAAAGGAAACTTGAAATGTTTACTAACTTTTCCAAGAAGTGAAAATGTGCAACAAGGTAATCTCAAATTATTTTTCAAAGAAAACAAAGACTATTTCTAGATATTACTTGGTTTAGTAATAAGTCTGTAATTTCCTGTCACATATATAATTTTATTAAAAATGAGCAGGAAAGGCTATTAAAAGTACTATCCATTTACTTGTCTGTTTCATTAAACATCTCTGAAATTCTATGTTTAGTCATTTATGACTTTCATGAAAAAGAATTGATTGTTCTCTCATGTTCTTTTGGTGTCATGTGATCAGTGTCAAACTATATGGTGGCCATATAGTTTGCAGTTATTAGTCATTTGTCCTCACTTTTACCATCTTCCCAGACTGTAATTCTCCCAACTAATAGATATTTTGACCAGCCAGAAGCTCCTTTGAATATGAGCTTGTAAATAGAGTGGACTGTTAGAAGACATTGTGATTTCTTCTAGTCAGCCCTGTTACTAACCTGATACTGCAGATATTGAAGCTAATCTAAACTGGATTTAGGATTAGCTTCAGGAAATGAGGTGATAATTTGAGAATAAGGATGGAGGGCATGGTCAACGGAGTTGATATGCTTTAACTTTCATGATTTATCTTGTGTTCCAGTGGCTTTTTTTGTGTATTTTTAGAATAGTTTTAAAATTAACATGGGTGGCATTCCCCACTGAATTTTCATGTAATAATTATGTTTGCTTTTTTCAGAAAGTTCTTAACTTTAATAGCTTTTTCATATTAGCAATGAATTGCTTTTAAATATAATTTAATGTTAATTAATACTAAGTTTACAAAGATTTCCTTGTCACTTCAGAAAAAATATTTGAAATTTTATTGAAACAATTTTTTGATTTCTGGTACTAAAGTTATTTTCATTTTTGAGTAGTGGATAGTGGCTTATTTGGTATTTATTAATGGGTCATATCGCTCAATATATTGTCAAAATATGTATCTCTTATGCAACTTTAGAAATTTATGTGTTCAAATACCTAAAATTAGAACAAACTGTAGTTTCTGTGTCTGATCAGTTTGCCTTAGACAGCTAAGTCAAATTTCCAAACTTTTTATGCCCAAATTTTAAAAGTTTCTTGTTAAGACAAGTAAAGAAAATCAAAATATAAATGCTATAATACTACCGACTTTGTTTTTTTAATTTTTTTTTTTTTTTTTTTTTTTTTTTGGCGGTATGCGGGCCTCTCGCTGTTGTGGCCTCTCCCGTCGC
>NC_041220.1:118217767-118224549 GCF_002837175.3 Physeter macrocephalus | reverse complement strand
TGGCTCACGGGCCCAGCCGCTCCGCGGCATGTGGGATCTTCCCAGACCGGGGCACGAAGTCGTGTCCCCTGCATCGGCAGGCAGACTCCTAACCACTGCGCCACCAGGGAAGCCCAATACTATGGACTTTGACAACAATAACAACAAAAGAAATATCTATATATCTTTATCTGCTTATCTATTTAATTTAAAATAAAATAAACTATGCATGGCTTCATATTTCAAAGAAATAGAGTGCATATATTTTTCAAATACACACAACCTAAATTAGTATTTTTATGCTGGGGAGATTTTTTAAATGGTGTTGCTTTATTAAATGTATTACTCATGTTATAAGAAATAGAGATTAAGGAAAACAGAGCATCTATACAGGTTTACCTTCAGTTTTCTAGAAATGTTAGTTTTATTTTGAGTTTGGTTTTCAGTGCTTCTTTGTTTTCTATCTGAAAAGTTTTCTCTCCAGAAATGACCAGCTTTGTCACAAAAGAGCCAGGAGTAACGGTTGAGGTGAAATTTCTCTCTAGAATGTTGCCATTTGACTGTTATAATGTCTGAAACTAGTAAATATATATATATAAAATAAATATTATTTATATAATAAATAAATAGATAAATATAAATATTATTTATATATAAATAGTAAATGTAAATATATATATATTTAAGTTAACAAATGAACTCAACTTTGGCATCCCTCTTTTGCAAAGGCTTGGCACATTGCATGGCCTAACTTGGCTAATGCTTGCTCTAGCTGTGAAATATAATTAACTGCTGATGAGAATATAAAAAGTATCTGACTTAAAAGCTGCCATATTCGCATCCCAGTATGTGAATCAAACCCAACTACCTCAATCCTTGCAACATAGCCAACTAAAAATGCAAAATCTACCTCATTTATAACCAGGAGTATTGCTTAGAGCTGAGAACCAGTGATTAGAGGATGCAATACAATCTGTTCTGTATGAATTACTCTGTTAGTATTATGGTAACACTGGCAGCATTGCCCTACTGTGTTTAGTTTTAGGGATTTATACTAACTCTGTCATTCAAGAGAGAGAGGAAAAGGATTAAGCCTTGGGTCAGCTAAACTTTGGAAATATTTTAGCCTCAGAAGTACCTTTTTCCCCATTATAAATCTCATACTTAATGCCTTAGAATTTAAATGTTTATCCTAGATAACTGTTATACTGTTTAGGTTTATGAAAATGTGTACGTATTTATCCCAAGTAAAGATGATGCTAGTTTTTTCCACTGTATCATAACAAAATTTATTCAGAATTAATCTTACCTGGTCAAATGGCTGGTTAGAAATAGTGGAGATTATTTTAGAATGGTGTGATGCAAAAGGATTGAACTTGGTCAGGTGGTTTTTATCTTTAACCATTATCATGTACTTGCTGACAAAATGCTTTTGTGAAACTGGTTTTGACCCATAACAATGTATGTGTTTGATTATCAGGCTTGAGCAGCTCTTGACTTTGTTCAAAAAATAACTTACTTACAAATGATGATTAATTCCAAGTATTAATAGGTAGTGGTAGTCAAACTAAGAAAATTTTATTCCAGATGTAACCAGAAATTAGTACTGCTTCTCCACTTGTATCTGAAATATCCACCTCTGTTTAGCTCTGTAACTCTGATCTGAAAACCTGAGATCTCATCTCCAGTTGGAGATTTTACCTTGAGACAATGTGAGAAAAAAAGTGGTCACTTCCTCCAGCTCACGTTGTGATTTTTGCTTTTCATTTTAACTCTGATAGCATGGAAAGCCACCTTATTTTCACAGAGTAACTGTCTGAGTTCTTCAGATAGCCATACCATTATTTGAACTCATTTAAACACAGGTTGTGTTACCAGCTGCTCAATGAGATATCTGTGAGTCTGTGTCATATAAGAAAGCCAGGGAGTTATCACCCATGATCTGGCTTTCCTTACTGTGCTGAATGACTGAGCAGAAGACTCATCATTGAGCTAAACTTTTGATTTTCTTTGGTGGCATAAATTTAAGCAAAGGTAGCAGGCAAATTAAACACATGACTGCAATGTAAGCACACAGCAGTCTCCCTCTCCTCATCTTTAGTGTCACTCTGAATTTATGGATGAAGCATGGGATCTCTGATACTGGCAAATTGAAGAATACCCTTCACACAATTAAAGTTACAGGAGAATTGTTTGCATAGCAATCATTTTGTTTCAGACATACATAAGTATACTGAGCTTTGATGAAAATGTTTGTCTAAAAAGTGGGAAGAATGCCTAGCACCTGGTCTAGTAAATGCTCAAAATCAATTTTATGAAAGACTGTCTACTATTTGCCAAGTTTCTATGAGGGATGCAAAGACTTATGAAATATGGTTCCTGTTTGCTAGTGTTGATGAGAAAGAAACTCTGTGTCCTGAAGAAAGGACAGGTATTAGAGTTTGTTAATAAAAGTAAAATAGGCTGCATCCATGAATTCAAGGGTGACACTTTGAGAAACAAATAAGATAAGGAGAGGGATGCTGCAGCGTGTTTACATTCCGCGTGCTCTAGAGACAAATAGAGGAGCTCAGACTGAGCTGCAGTGGCCACACTCCCAGGTGCCTGCATTATGGGCCCCCTTCTCATGTTCATGGTAACAGAAAACTCACATTTTACAAATGATAATCCATAATTATAGGTGAAGCAAAAGCCTCTCTTTCTCTACTTTGGAGAAATTTCTGGAGAGGAATTCAGAAAAGATTTTAATAGTGAGCCAAGGATGATATCTGAAGGGGATGGAATTGCATTGTAAAGAATGGACATTCTATTATGTCTGTGACCTTGGGGATGTCATGGGTACTACAAACTCCCTTTGTGGATTATAGTAGCTTGTGTGACCATGTAAGTGTTCTTTTGAATCCACATTTTCCATATGGTGGTCATCACTGCATGGGGAAAGTACTAAAGACAGGTCATAGTAGAAATCATGATCCTTTTTTGGTGACTTTTCAAAAGCATTTGTGTCCTATGAGTTTGTTGCTTTTCTTGGCCTCCGTTGCTCCCAGTGAAGGCCAAGCCCCCCTAAGTGATTGGATACTTAGGAAGTTTACCATCTAAGGAAGTCAGGGGGCTTAGGCAAAAATAAATAGCAGGGAAAAAAAGTAAGTGAGTTTTACATGTGTGGTTATTTTGCAATAAACAATGAGTACTTTAAATTCAGAAGAGAGAAACTTTGGTTTTGGCTAGTTATCACTGAACGTTTAGCTCACTGGAAAATCTAAAGTACTGTTAATATGCTTAATACTAAATCTATTAAAGTAGATTATTTTATTAAAAGTTCTAGCTGTACATTTTTGGCTGATGATTTGGTAAATAGATTTTGGCGACTTGCTTTTAGAGGTAGCATAATAAAAACTGTTTTGGCTGGCTGGGGAGTGCTATATAGAAATTTCCCAGAAAAAAGGGAGAGTAAGAGGCATGGAGTCCATTTACTAGACTCTTAAGACCTGGACTAGGATAATAGCAAAGGGAATGACAAGGAAGAGACTCTCAGTGGAAGAATTGCTATAGCCTGGTAACTTTGGACATACGGAGGTATAGCAATTATTGACTTTTATTAAGTTTTCACGTGGCAATATGCGAATTATTTTACTTGTATTGTTTTATTTAATATTCTCAACGGTTTTATAAAATATAAGTACTGTTATCATTACAAGTTAATTAATTTGCTTAAGATCACACAGTTAATAATTATCAGAACCAGAACTTAAACCTTGGGTCTGTCTGAACCGAAGCCCTGCTATAAAGGATGCTGACTCATGAGAAGCTAAAATAGTGTTGCTAACATTTTAATTTAGGAGACAGATGCCTATTAAAAGTCTTGGCTTAATGTTGATTGTTGGCATACACATAACACAAACTTTCTTCTCTTTTTCCTTTTGTTTTAGTGCGACTTCACGACAGCATATCGGAAGAGGGCTTCCATTACTTGGTGTTTGATTTGTAAGTACAACATACTTTGTGTTTGTTTATTTTTGCTGTCTATTTGAAGATCTTGAATTAAGGATGATTTTTCTCCAAGTTACAGTCCAAATTAATGACCCTATAATACTTTTAAATGTTCTTCAAATTACATTCAACTCTAATTCTTTTGAAATGAGGTGAATGCTCAGCATTGTTTATTTAAAATTTAAGTTAATCTTCATAAGGGAAACAGTTATGAGTCTGTTTCCTTTGGGATTGTTCATTGTGATATCATACGTAGTTCTCAGTTTTACCTTGGGGTACAAAGATGGCTGATGGTACATAAGCATAATTTTCCATTGATTTTTTTGAAGTGTTTGTAACTTATTATCTTATATAAAAAGAAGGCTCAAGGAAGGACCCTTGAGGGTGGTTAATTCAGGGGTTCAACAACATCACCAAACTCCCATCTTTTACCCCATCTCACTGGCTTTGTTCTCAGACTGGCATGGTTCAAATTATTACATGGAGACATGGTAATTTATAGTGGAAGACATTCTCTCTCTCTTTTTTTTTTTTAAGAATGAAAAATTCACCTAGTAAGCGTCCCAGTTTTCATCTCATTGGCCAGGGCTAAGTCACATGCCTACTCCTTGCCAATTCCTGGCAAGGAGAATGGAGTCACCAAGATTGACTTAGACTAATCAGGATTTATAAACCAAGGTTCTATCAATAAGAATGAAGGGAAAACAGTGCTCTTGGGGAGCAGTCCACAGCATCCCCTCTGGCTGGATGGGATATAGTGAGACAGGCCATACACATTGCTGCTAGGGGTTAAATAAGAATACACTTTCTGAAAATCAGATTGATACTCCATATCAAAAATGTCCATTTCATTTAACTTAGTAATTTTCCTTCTCAGAACAAAGTACAGAGAAAGTATTACCCTAAATTCAGATAAAGTTTATACTGAAAGCTGTTTATTGCCTTGTCCTTTATAGTGGAAAAAAAAGAAAACCAACTTATAAATCCAATAATGGAATCAGTTGCATAATTACAGTACATTCATATGACGGACTTCTCTGTAGCATTTGATGTGATATTTGGGGAATAGATAAGAAAAAAATTATTATTTCATGTAAAATGTGTCTAATGACAGGGTTAGTACTAAGTTTGGTTAATTCAGCCCTCCAATGATGTCATTAAGAAACCAATTCATTCCATCTTTCTCTGTGTTCTTTGTAGTATGTGGGTTTGTCCTCACCCTCAGGTTCCCCTTAATGTTCTCAAGTTTGCTGCCTCATTTTCAGGTATCACAGTGACTTCCAAAGGCAGAAGAAAAGGAAACATTAATCCCATTGCATATATTTTTATTTATAGGGAAAACCTTTCCCAGCATTCCCTCAGAAGATAGCTGATAATGAATTATTGTTTAGAATTGCTTCTCATGCACATGTCTGAACCAAGTAGTAGTAAAGGGGATAGAATTATAGCAGTTGGCTTTGACCAATCTTAAATTCAATCTGTAGCAGTAAGGGAAGTCTTGCCTGTTGGATAGGCAACCAAACATGTCTGCCATATTGGTGATCCACATACTTGCTAGAGAACAGAGACTAAATCTCTGGATATGCACAGTCCTGCTGCACAAGGTTCTTTCCACAGTCACATTCCATTCATGGCTTGTTCATGTGGCTGTAGGTTGGCAACACTCCAAGTTGCACTAGTTCTTCTTTTCAAGTCTTTCTCAAAGCTCATATTTTTACTTTTACCATTGTTCTTTCTTCCTTCTTGATGTTCCGGCATTCTTTCTTTAAGAATTTCCTATAGCCATTCTTTTTAGAGTATAGATGTGCTGGCAACAGATTCTGTTTTCCTTTTCTGAGACTGTCTTGATTTCCTCTTCATTTGTGAAGGATATTTTTGCTAGATATAAAACTCTAGGTTGACAGTAATTTTCTTTCAATGTTGGGCCAATTCCTTCTGGATTCTTTTGTTTTTCATGAGAAATCTTCTATCATTCTAATTGCTTATCCCCTAAAGATAAGGAATTATTTCTCTCTGGCTGCTTTAAAAAATGTACCTTTGTCTATAGTTTTTAGAAGTTTGACTATGGTGTGTCTTGCCTTGAATTTCTTAGAGTTTATCTTATTTTTTATTCACTTAATCTCTTGAGTATTTAGATTTATGCCAAACTTAGGAGATTTTTAGACGTTGTTTCTTTGATTGCTTTTTCAGCCTCATTTTCTCTTCTCCTTCTGGAACCCTGATGACATGAATGTTAGATCTTTTGTTACAGTCGCATAAGTCCCTGAGTCTCTGTTCAATTTTTTTTTTAACATCTTTATTGGAGTATAACTGTTTTACAATGGTGTGTTAGTTTCTGCTTTACAACAAAGTGAATCAGTTATACATATACATATGTTCCCATATCTCTTCCCTCTTGTGTCTCCCTCCCTCCCACCCTCCCTATCCCACCCCTCTAGGTGGTTACAAAGCGCAGAGCTGATCTCCCTGTGCTATGCGGCAGCTTCCCACTAGCTATCTAATTTACATTTGGTAGTGTATATATGTCCATGCCACCCTCTCACTTCGTCACAGCTTACTAGAGCATGGACTTGAGGATATGGGGAGGGGGAAGGGTAAGCTGTGGCAAAGTGAGAGTGGCATGGACATATATACACTACCAAACGTAAGGTGGATAGCTAGTGGGAAGCAGCCGCATAGCACAGAGAGATCAGCTCAGTGCTTTGTGACCACCTAGAGGGGTGGGAGGGAGGGAGATGCAAAAGGGAAGAGATATGGAGACGTATGTATATTTATAACTGATTAACTTTGTTATAAAGCAGAAACTAACACAC
>NC_041220.1:118187431-118213888 GCF_002837175.3 Physeter macrocephalus | reverse complement strand
AGATTGCTTTTGCTATTTGGGGTCTTTTGTGTTTCCATACAAATTGTGAAATTTTTTTTTCTAGTTCTGTAAAAAATGCTAGTGGTAGTTTGATAGGGATTGCATTGAATCTGTAGATTGCTTTGGGTAGTAGAGTCATTTTCACAATGTTGATTCTTCCAATCCAAGAACATGGTATATTTCTCCACCTATTTGTATCATCTTTAATTTCTTTCATCAGTGTCTTATAGTTTTCTGCGTACAAGTCTTTTGTCTCCTTAGGTAGGTTTATTCCTAGATATTCTGTTCAGTTTTTTAAAAATTTATTTTATTTCTTTTATTCAGATTGGGTAATTTATATTCTCTTTTCAAGTTCACTTATCCTTTCCTCAGTTTTTTTCCATTCTGCTGTTGAGCTCATCAGTTGAGTTTTTAAAATTTTATCAGTTACTGTGTTTTTATCAGTTCTACCATTGACTTTTGGTTGTTTGATGTATCCTCTATTCCTTTGTTGAGACTTTGTACTTTTTTTTCATTTAAGTGTGTTCATAATTGTTCACTGAAGCATTTTTATTATGGCTGACTAAAAAACCTGTCAGGTAATTCCAACAGCACTGTCATCTTGGTATTGGTATCTGTTCATTGTTTTTTCTCATTCATATTGAGATTATCCTGATTCTTGGTATGATGAGTGATTTTGTATTATATCCTGGACATTTTGGGTATTATGAGACTCTGAATTTAATTTAAATCATCTTTTTAACAGTCCTCTGATACCACAGTGGCAGAGGTGAGGAAGTACCATCTTATTACTGACAGATGGGGGTAGAAGCCCAGGTTTCCTACTCAACCCCAATTGACACTCCTGGGAAGTGCCTCTTTACTGCTGTGCAGGGCTGAGAGCACAGGGTTTTGGTTTTTTGTGTTTGTTTGTTTGTTTGTTTGTTTTTATTTAGTGAGAGAAGTGCCTCTACCCCACTTTTTTAGACATGTTGTGATTTCTTGATAGGTCTAATTTGTCAGATCTCCTTTACTGTATAATCAAGGGTATGGCATTATACACTGGGATATGTCCTTCATGCTGTGATGAATACTAGAATAAAAAAACACTTTTGCTAATGCTCATTACCTAAACCACCATTCAGAACTGGGTTTATTTTTAAATTTAATTTATTTATTTTTAAAATGTATTCATTTTATTTATTTCCATTGAAGCATAGTTGATTTGCAATATTATATTAGTTTTAGGTATACAGATTGTGATTCAGTATTTTTATAGATTATACTCCATTAAAAGTTATTACAAGATAATGGCTGTAATTCCCTGTGCTATACAATATATCCTATTGCTTATCTATTTTACACGTAGTAGTTTGTATCTCTTAATTCCAAACCCCTAATTTGCCCCTCCCCCTTCCCTCTCCACTTTGGCTAATTGGGTTTAAGCACAGCTCAGTCAGAGAGAAAAAATTTTTTCTCTACCCTCTTATGTTCAACGCATGAAGGCATGTGAGTTAAACTAAGAAGATAGTGATTAACAGGAGAAAAGGCACAACATTTTTATTAATATTTATGTGCACATGAGCTCACAGCAAAGAAGTGAAATTGAAAGAAGCAATTAGACTCAGGGTGTCAACTCCTTGTCTTAGATGGTAAGAATTGCTTAGATGGAAGCAGACACCTTCCTCAAAGGGAAATTTATGTCCTGCTTTTAGGCAGATTAAGGACATGGAGTGGAGAATTCTTTCTGTATTTGCTGATTTTCACTTGCCTTTAGCTCAGTATAATCCTTATGCCAAAGTGGCATATTTTGGCAGGGCATATTCTGATCCCCTTCAGCTCCAAAAAGCAATTCAGTGTTAGGCCAAATATAAAAGAAAGAGGCATCCTTCCTCCCATGCTATGCTGCTTTTCCACAGTCATCAAGTTATTTATATCCATGTTTCAAATTTTATAGATTTTTAAAGGTAAGATTTCCTCACTACCTGGGGGGAATGATAAGAATCACATTGTTTAGAATAAAGTTTATTTTTAAAGTGCACCATTTTTTAAAAAATTCAGCACTTAGTAATTGGTGCAGAACATGTAAAGAAAGTATTTCATATGAAAACAAAATAAGATTTTTAATTACAGTGGATCATATCTGAAGCAACGATGTTTGTGCTATTAATGTCTCTGAAACCAAAATGTAAAGTTTACATTTGAACCATAGTAACATGAAATCTGCTGTTATTTTGAAATCTGTTGCAATTATTCCTCAATGTTTAAAGTTTAAGAGGAGAGTTATCAGTAATTCTCATCAGAATGCTTTTCCAGTAAATGAGATTAATAAACTAGTTAAACACAATCCAGTAAAGCACCCAGCTTTAGAGACAGTTGGAAAACAATGGCTAAAAGTGTAGATTTTCAATGACTAAAAAGAGATTATAACAAATATAAATAAATAATTCCTCTAAATTATTTAATTGTGGTGGTGGTATTCTAGGAAGAAGAAAAGTAAGTAGCTTTAGAAAAATGCACATTTTAAACATAGTTAAGAAAAGTGTGATCTTAAAGATATCAATGAAATACTCATGGAAAAATTGGAAGTCACTTTGCCAGTCAGTTCAAAGATAAAATAACTACTTGAATTCCTGAAGAAGGAATGTTCTCTGTGTTTGTCCTTTTGATGCTGGTTTTGGCAATGTGGTACTTGTGCATACTTCCTGTGGAATGTCAGCTATTCAGAATCGAATGGGAAGTTCTATTTTTATAGGTGTGTTGAGTCTTCTTCTAATGGAATTCTTTCCTTTTCTAAAAAGCAACACAGAAGGGGCTGTGAGTTCTATGAAAAAAAAAAAAGGTTTCCTTTTGTTACTTTTAATTTGTATTTTTTATTCAGGTATCTATCCACTGTTTCCAAATACAAAGCATTAATAGTCAATTTTGCAAATAGACTCAGGAATCAGTGGGAAAGGCCTGCATGAAAGCAAAGATATCTTCACAGCAAATATTGAACTGCCTGATTTTTTAGAATCATTTTTGTCAAGGTCTGTGCCTAGAAGGGTTTTTAAACACATCTCAGCAACTCTGGGAGGCAAGAGATGTGGATTTATCTGAAATCTAACAGAAGATAAGACAGTGAAGTAATGGAGCTAGAATTGCAGTCCTCAAGGGAGAAGCCTAAAGGCAGAGCCATTGGCCTTAGGAAATAAAGCAGATCCAGTCCATTTCTAGGACTGATGGGAAAAAAGGCCTTGACAAGGGCAGTCATTTGAATATGGCATGTATATTTCAGGATCTATATGTCAGAGAAGATCTGTATTATGTGCTTGTTGGGTGAATGTACACAATGATGTATAGATATATCACACTTTAAGTAAATGTGTAAGAGAATAACACTTGGGTTGAATTTTGGTAATCTCAATAGGGAACTAAAATAGAGTAGATTAAGGCTCAATGGAAAGCATGCTCACCGAGAATGAAAAGATTTAAGTTTCAATCTCAAAGCTACCCAGGGCTAAACATTTAACAATATCTTTTCTCTAAGCCTTATTTTTCTCAAAGAGAATGAGGGCATGGGTCCAGATGAAAAATTTGTTAGACATCTCTCAAGTTCTTTTCTATTCTATGAAGCCAGGATGTTATTTGCATCTATTTGAGATTTCTGATAGAATTAATGGGACTCCTGGTACCATTTTTAAATACTAGAAAATTTCTCACGAGTCTAAAGTGTTGGAGAAAATGCTATCATTACGTCTTTAAAAAGAACATATTTTTTTCTCTAGCAAAGTCATATCTTGGTATGTGAAGTATTTCTTTTTTTCTTCTGTTTTAAAGTGTTTGTGTTTTTGTCCCCAAATAAGAAATTCCATTCATCAAATATGTGAAAGGTGCCTAATAAAAGCAAGACACTTTGTCTAATGTTTTAAGGGGGAAAAAAAGCAATGTTTCTGAGCATTTTAAAATAAATGTCCCATTTGGGTAAATTCAGAATGCAGTACTCTGAGAGAATCTGCTGTGCTTCCTCCTCCTGCCCCATTTTATCATATTTCTACCAGCCAGAAGGCCTGGTCAAGTGCATGTTTTGTGGTTATTGTTAGGAAAACATGTTTAGTTTTCATTTTTACAGATTTGAAATTATAATACTAAAAATACTTTTTCAAAATACACTCCTTGGACTGGGGAGCTGATAGTTTTATTGGTAATATTAAGGCTAAAGGATAAGTCAGACACCATCCTCCTTCAAAGATTTTATAGTTTAGATAGGGGCTTAGATGCCTTCAAAATATCTGTGGTGTAGACCTAGTGTGGTAAAAGCTATAAGAGTTATACAGGGGATTGGGAAAGTGAGGCAACCTTCATTCAGTCAGGGATATCAGGAAACAGTGGGAAGAACTGAAGCTGAGGCAGGCACAATTATGTCCTTGGGGATATTTCTTCGTTCAGCGAATAAACACTTGGTATGTACTCACTCTGTACCAGGCACTGCAGATAAGCAGATTGAAGGGAAGGTGAATGACCATTTTTTGCCTTCAAAAAAACATAATGAAATGTTATGTTATGGCATTTTTCACCTACTAGAATATTTGGTTATATAACCAACAGGTCAGCAGCATTTACATAACACAAATATAACAAGTTTCACAGTGTCTGTCAAAACATCTGGTATGTGCGCCTAGTAACTTGGTCATCTTTATGGTAATTTAGTAAAATTCTTCTATTATGCTGATGATACTCTCTTTCACAAGGTATGTATATTCCTGTGATTATTAATTCTTTTGGGAGGTGGAGGCCTAGTATGATGTTTTTTCTGAATACCATTTGCTTATTATTTACAGCAAATTTTATCTGTCTTAAAACTTACCAAGTGTAATATTTCCTTTCATTTATATCACCAAACATTGTAGTTAACAAACAGTAGTAGCAAAAATAATTTTACACTCAGATCAGAATGTGAAAGCACAGTATTGAAGACTATTTACTGTTGCAAAATAGTACTTGAGCACAAGTCTCTAGGTTAAACTCCTGTCGAGAGAAAGAAAAATAAATCGAGTGCTGTGATTTTTTGCTATGTACACGGATTGGAGCAAAGAGAGATTAGATTGGAGGTGGTGAACCCAGTTAGAAGGTGGCTGCACTAACATCCAGGTAGATGATAGTCCCTGGAGTACATAAGGTGTTGGTAGGAATAAAGTAAAAAGGTACAGTCGGCCCTCCATATCCTCAGGTTCCACACCCATTAATTCCACCAACCACAGATCAAAAATATTTGAGAAAAGAAAAATTCCATAGTTCCAAACAGCAAAACCTGAATTTACTGAAGCTGGCAACTATTGATGTAGCATTTGCATTGTATTAGGTGTTATAGGTAATCAAGAGATGGTTTAAAGTATAAGGGAGGATATGCGTATAGTATAAGATCATACTGTACCATTTTATATAAGGAACTTGAGCATCCTTGGATTTTATTTTATTTTATTTTATTTTATTTTTTTTTGTTGTTTGTTTTTGTGGTACGCGGGCCTCTCACTGTTGTGGCCTCTCCCGCTGCGGAGCACAGGCTCCGGACGCGCAGGCTCAGCGGCCATGGCTCACGGGCCCAGCCGCTCCGCGGCATGTGGGATCTTCCCAGACCGGGGCACGAACCTGTGTCCCCTGCATCGGCAGGCAGACTCTCAACCACTGCGCCACCAGGGAAGCCCCATCCTTGGATTTTAATAGCTGCTGGGGATCCCCACGGATGCTGAGGGATGACTGTATAATCTGTCTGCAAATAATTTTTAGAACAAAGTTGTCTGTGGAATTTTGCTGTTAGTTGGCAATTTACATGCAAGAAACAGTTAATCTATTTAAAATGGAGGATATTTTAAGTAACAAAGAAAGCCTGGATGCTGTAAAGATACTGCATTTCTTATTTGTTTTTAAAAACATTTGCGTTTGAATCCAAACACCTTGGCTGTTGTTAAAATGAAATTTAATGTCCATTACAGTGGAAAGCTATAAATCTAGAACTGTAGAAGTTCCCAGTTGGGAAAATACAGGTTTCACAAGGTTATACTAAATAATTTCAGTGTTCTATTTGTTAGAGAATTAATAAAATGGTAACGAATCTGTTACAAGCATACACTGCTTTATTGAACTTTGCTTCATTGTGCTTCACAGGGAGTGCATTTTTTACAAATTGAAGGTTTATGGTAACCCTGCATCCAGCAAGTTTATCAGTCCCATTCTTTCCTAACAACATTTGCTCACTCTATATATGTGTGTCACATTTTGGTAATTCTCAAAACATTTCAAAACCCTTGACCAGCAAAAAAGATTATGTCTTGCTGAAGGCTCGGGTGATGGTTAGCTTTTTTTTTTTTTTTTAGCAATGAAGTATTTTCTTAATTAGGTATGTACTTTTTTTTTTTTTTAGACATAATGCTATTGGACACTTAATAGACTACAGGATAGTGTAAACATAACTTCTACATGCACTGGGAAACAAAAAATTCATGTGACTTACTTTATTGTGATATTCACTTTATATTGGGGGTCTGGAACCGAGCCTGCAGTATCTTGGAGGTATGCTTGTGTATTTTTTAAGAAAAAACATTTTAAATGACTATGACATCCTGTACTTTTAATAGAAAGGGGTAGAGATACTCATATCCTTTTGATTCTTTTCTGAGTAAAAGGCAAAATTAACATTCAACTTTTCTCATGTATTATGGTGCTGCTCCAAGGTGGCAAAGTCAACCCTTTCACCCACACATCATAGTTCTTTTATGTTAACAAACACTTTCAGTTTGTGTGGGATAAGATATAACCTCATCTCATGAGTACTCTTTAGCTGACAACCTACAGGAGGAAGGAGGCTCTTCAAGATGAATACCATCTGATGGCTTCTTTAGAATTATTGTCAAGTATAATCATCTTAAATTCTAGAGGCCCAATTTCTGTTTCATTTGTTCACTTTAGTAATTTTCATTCTTTAATATAAATCTGGATTTCTTGATATTATATCAATTCCCATATTTGTCTTTATGAAGTAAGGAGAAAATGTTATGTAATTTAGGACTTTGGAAACTTTTAAACAATTTTTTTAAACTTTTACACTTCTAATAAACTTTATTTTTTTAGAGGAGTTTTGGGTTCAAAGCAAAATTGAGCAGAAATTTCTGAGAATTCCCAAATGCCGCCATCCCCACACATGCACAGCCTCGGCGCTGTTGACTTCCTACACCACAGTGATCTGTTTGTTTCAGTTGATGAATCTACATTGACCCATCATTGTTACCCGAAGTCCATAGTTTACATTAGGGTTTGCTCTTGGTATTGTACATTGACTGGGTTTTTACAAATGTATAATGACATGTATCCACCATTGTAGTTGAATACAGAATAATTTCATTGTTTTAAAATTCCTCTGTGCTCCAGTTATTTATCTCACCCTTCTCTCTAACTAGAAACAACTAATCGTTTCACTGTCTCCATAGTTTTGCCTTTTCCAGAATGTCAAAGTTGGAATCATACAGTATGTAACCTTTTCAGATTGGCTTCTTCCACTTAGCTGTATATGTTTATGTTTCCTCCATGTTTTTCACGGCTTGATGATTCATATCTTTTTAGCACTGACTAATAATCCATTCCCTGGATGAGCCACGGTTTGTTTATACACTCACCTGCTGAAGGATATCTTGGTTGCTTCTGAGTTTTGGCTATGCATAAAGTTACTACAAACATCTATGTGCAGGCTTTTGTGTGGACTTAAGTTTTCAACTCCTTCGGGTAAATACCAAGGAGCACAATTGCTGGATTATATGGTAAGAGTATATTTAGTTTTATAAGAAACTGCCAAACTGTCTTTTAAAGTGGCTGTATCCTTTTGCATTCCCATCAGCAATGAATGAGAGTTTCTGTTGCTCCACATCCTACCAATATTTAGTGTTGTCAGTGTTTTGGACTTTGGCCACACTAATAGATTTATAGCAGTTATCTCATTTTTTTTTAATTTGATTTTTCTTTATACAGCAGGTTCTTATTAGTTATCTGTTTTATACATATTAGTGTATATATGTCAATCCTAATCTCCCAATTCATACCACCATCACCACCACCCCCCGCTTTACCCCCTTGGTGTTCATAAGTTTGTTCTCTACATCTGTGTCTCTATTTCTGCCTGGCAAACCGGTTCATCTGTTCCATTTTTCTAGATTCCACATATATGCGTTAATATATGATATGTATTTTTCTCTTTCGGACTTACTTCACTCTGTATGACAGTCTCTAGGTCCATCCACATCTCTACAAATGACCCAATTTCATTCCTTGTTCTGGCTGAGTAATATTCCATTGTGTATATGTACCACATCTTCTTTATCCATTCATGTGTCGATGGGCATTTAGGTTGCTTCCATGACCTGGCTATTGTAAATAGTGCTGCAGTGAACACTGGGGTGCATGTGTCTTTTTGAATTGTGGGTTTCTCTGGGTATATGCCCAGTAGTGGGATTGCTGGGTCATATGGTAATTCTATTTTTAGTTTTTTAAGGGACCTCCATACTGCTCTCCATAGTGGCTGTATCAATTTACATTCCCATGGTTTTCTCATTTTAATTTGCAATTGCCTAGTGACATATGGTGTGGAGCATCTTTTCATATGCTTATGCGCCATCTGCCTATTTTCTTTGGTGAGGTATCCTTCAGATCTTTTGCCTATTTTTGAATCAGATTGTTCATTTTCTTATTGTTCAGTTTTAAGGTTGTTTGTGTAGTTTGGATAACAGTTCTTTATCAGATGTCTTTGTAAATATTTTTTCCCAGTCTATAACCTGTCTTCTCATTTCTTGACAGTGTCTTTTGCAGAGCAGAATTTTTAAATTTTAATCAAGTTCACGTTATCAATTCTTTCTTTCATAGATCGTGTCTTTGATGTTGTCATCTAGATATTCTCCTATATTATCATCCAGGATTTTTATGGTTTTAATTATATAGTTAATAGTTTTACATTTAGGTCTGTGATTCACTTTGAGTTAGTTGTTGTGAAGGGTGTAATGTCTGGATTTAGGGGTGTTTTTTGTTTTATTTTTAATATGTACCTCTTCCAGCATCATTTATTGAAGAGTCTATCTTTTCTCCATTGTTTTTCCATTGCTCCTTTGTCAGAGATGAGAGACTGTATTTATATATTTATATGGGTTCATTTCTGGGCTTTCTATTCCATACAATTAATCAGTTTGTTCATTCTTTCATTAATACCACACTTTTTTTTATTACTGTAGCTTTATAGTAAGTCTTGAAGTCAGATGGTATCAGTCCTTCATCTTTGTTCATCTCTTTAAATATTGTGTTGGTATTCTTGGTCTTTTGGCTCTCCACATAAACTTTAGAATCAGGTTGTTGATATCCACAAAAAGACTTGCTGAGACTTTGATTGGGATTATGCTGATCTAGTTGATAAGAACTGTCATCTTGACCTCCTACTCATTGACAAGGAATATCTCTCCATTTATTTAGTTATTTTTTTGAGCTATTTCATCAGAGTTTTGTAGTTTTCCTCATATAGATCTTTTACATATTTTGTTAGACTTACACCTAAGTATTTCATTTTTAGGGAGGGTAATGTAAATGGTAACGTGTTTTTAATATAAATTTCACTTGGTCATTTCTGGCACATAGGAAACTTATAGACTTTTGTATATTAACCTTGTATCCTGCAGCTTGTGATAACTGCTTATTTCCAGGAGTTTTGTTGTCAATTATTTAGGATTTTTATGCATAGACAATCATGTCATCTGTGAATAATGACCATTTTATTTCTTCCTTCTCAATTTGTATACCTTTTGTTTCCTTTTCTTATATGACTGCATTAACTAGGACTTCTAGTATGATGTTGGAAACGCGTGATGAAAGGGGACATCTTTGCCTTGTTGCTGATCTTAGTGGGAAAGCGTCATGTTTCTCACTATTAAATATGATGTTAGCTTGTGGTATTTTGTAGATGTTCTTTATGAAGTTGGGGAACTGTTCCTAGTTTACTGAGAGTTACTCTCATGAATGGATGTTGAATTTTGTCAAATGATTTTTCTACATCAACTGATATGATCATGTGATTTTTCTATTTTTGCCTATTTTGATGTTACTGATAGATAACATTGATTTTCAAATGTTAAACCAGCCTTGCATACCTGAAATAAATTTTTTTTGCTCATGGTGAATCATTCTTTTTATACATTGTCATATTCATTTTGCTAATATTTTGTTGAGGATTTTTGTATCTATGTTCGTGAGGGATATTGGTGTATAATTTTTCCTTCTTGTAGTGCCTTTATCTGGTTTTGGTTTTAGAGTAATGGTGGCCTTATAGAATGCGTTGCAGTATGTTCGCTCTGTTTCTGTTTTCTGCTTCATATTGTGAAGAATTGGTATCACTTATTCCTTAAGTGTTTGGTATAATTTACCAGTTAATCCATATGGGCCTGGTGCTTTCTGTTTTGGAAGGTTATTAATTATTGATTCAATTTCTTTAATAGATAGGCCTATTTAGGTTGTCTATTTCTTCTTGTGCAATTTTGGCAGATTGTGTCTTTCAAGGAATTGGTCCATTTCATCTGGGTTATCAAATATGTGGGCATAGAGTTATTCATAATAATCCTTTATTATCCTTTCAATGTCCATGGAATCTATAGTAATGTCTCCTCCTTCATTTCTAATATTAATAATTTATGTCTTCTCTCTTTTTTTCTTAGTTAGCCTGGCTAGAGACTTATCCATTTCATTGATCTTTTCAAAGAACTAGCTTTTTTTGCTATTGTTGATTTCCTCTATTGATTTCCTGTTTTCATTTTTATTGATATCTGCTCTAATTTTTATTATTTCTTTTGTTCTGCTTACTTTGGATTTAATTTGCTCTTCTTTTTCTTTTTACTAGTGGAAGCTTAGCATATTAGTTTGATATCTTTCTTCCTTTCTAATATGTGCATTCAGTGCTATAAATTTCCCTATATGTAGCTCATCCCACAAATTTTGATAAGTTATTTCTTCATTTTCATTTAATTCAAAATAGTTTTAAATTTCTCTTGCGATTTCTTTTTTTTTTTTTTTTTTTTGTGGTACGCGGGCCTCTCCCGTTGCGGAGCACGGTCTCCGCACGCACAGGCTCAGCGGCCATGGCTCACGGGACCAGCCGCTCCGCGGCATGTGGGATCCTCCCAGACCGGGGCACGAACCCGTGTCCCCTGCATCAGCAGGCGGACTCTCAACCACTGTGCCACCAGGGAAGCCCTCTCTTGCGATTTCTTCATTGACTTATGTGTTGTTTAATCTCCTAGTATTTTGGATCCTTCAGTTTTCTTTCTGTTGTTGATTTCTTGTTTAATTCCATGTGCTCTGAGAGTAGACCTTGTTTGATTTCTAATCTTCTAAACTCGTTAAGTTGTGTTTTATGACCCAGAATGTCATCTATCTTGGTGAATGTTCCATATGAGCTGGAGAAGAATGTGTATTCTTCTGTTGTTTATACAGAAGTATAAGTATAGAAGTCGTCTATAGATCTCAATTATAGATCTATAGATGTAGTCCATAGATCTCAATTATATCCTGTTGATTTATGGTGCTCTTGAGTTCAACTATGTTCTTAGTGATTTTTTGCCTGCTGGATCAGTCCTTTTCTGATAGACAGGTGCTGAAGTCTCCAGCTACAGTAGTAGATTCACCTATTTTTTTCTTACAGTTCTACCAGTGTTTGCTTTATGTATTTTGATGTTGTATTGTTAGGCACATGCACATTAAGAATTGTTACATATTCTTGGAGTATTGACCCCTTTGTCATTAAGTGATGCCCCTCTTTTTCCCTGATAATTTTCCTTGCCCTGAAGTCTGCTCTGTCTATTATTAATATAGCTACTCTCACTTTCTTTTTAGTAGTGTTAGCATGACATATAATTCTCCATTCTTTTAGTCTTAATCTATGTATGTCTTTATAATTACAATGAATTTCTTTCTGACAGCATATAGTTGGGTCTTGTTTTTTGATCCACTCTGATAATCTCTTTTCATGTATTTAGTTCATTGATGTTTAAAGTGATTATTGATATAGTTGGATTAATATCTACCATATTTGTTACTGTTTTCTATTTGCTTCCCTTGTTCTTTGTTATTGTTGTTATCATCCACCTTTTTTTTTTTTTTTTTTTTGAAGTTTCTATTGGCATTTCCTCAAGCTCAGAGATTCTTTCCTCAGCTGGGTCCAGTGTACTAAGGAGCTTATCAGTGGCATTCTTCATTACTGTTACAGTGTTTTCTTTTTTATCTTGGCATTTCTTTTTGATTCTTTCTCAGAATTTTCATCTTTCTGCTTACATTACCCATCGGTTCTTGCATGTTGTCTACTTTTTCCATTAATCTCCTTAACATATTAATCATAGTTTTTAAAATTCCTGGTCTAATAATTCGAACATTCTTGTCATATCCGATTCTGGCTCAGATACATGTTAAGTTTCTTCAAAGTGTGCTTTTTGCCTTTTGGTATGTCTTGTAACTTTTGTTGAAAGATGGACATGATGTACTGGGTAAAAGGAACCGTGGTTAGTAGGCCTTTAGTAATATTGGTAAGGTGTTGGGGGAGGGGAAGCATTCTGCAGTCCTATGATTAGGTTTCAGTCTTTTGGTGAGCCTCATTCTTGGACTGTCAACTTCACCAGTGCTTCTCAGTTTTGCTTTGTTCCCCCCCACGCCACCCCCACCCCTTAGGTGGGACAAGATAGCTAGAGAAAGCTGGAATTGGGTGTTTCCCTTCTTCCACTTACATTCCCCCCGAGTTAGTTAGGCTCTGTTAATACCTCAGTAGTTTAGGCTCTGGTAAGATGATCTCATTAAGGCTGCCCTTGTTAAAAAGAACAGAATGCTCTGCCGTATTTCAAAATGGTTCCTTTTCCCCTCTCACTGCTGGAAGCACAAGATTTTCCTCTGATATTTACTGTGAGGACCTGATAGAACTCCTAGAGGTAAAACTCTCAATAGTCTGGCCCTCACATGACTGGGTACCCCTGGAGCTTTATCTTCTAGGCTTGTCCACACTGAGCCTTCAGCAGTTTGTCAATTATAGGTCAGATTTTCCTACCACGACACTGGTTCCTGCAGAGGTTTGTGTTTCAGTAAGTTGTGATTTTCTGTATCTGCCTGTCAGTCTCTTCAGTTTCAGGGGCAGCAGTCTGCCTTGTGACTTATTTGATAGATCTATGGAAAAATTGTTAATTTTTTAGTTTGTTTAGCTTTTTATTTGTTTTTAGGACACAGTGACAACTTCTGAGCTCCTTACATGCCAGACCAAAAACCAGAAGATCATACAATGTTTTTTTTTTAATCTTGAATATTATAAAATTAATTTAAAACTCCTAAATTGTTTGGAATTGAAAAGACAAGCAAGGCATAGTCATTTACAGCTGGAGGTCAGAAATCAAGGCTAGAAATTAAAGTTTTTAAGACATGTTTTAAGATAATTAGAAGTCTGAGCTATGTGTTTCTCATATACTATAGGCCACCAAGACTGATAGAATAAACAACTGAAAACTATTCCTTAATCACACTTCATTGGAAATTGTTGTCCATAATCATTAAAGAGATTTACTGACTCTTTTGTTCAACCAGATTTTGAAAGCACAGTTTTCTCAAAAAGTTAATTAAGTATAAAATCTTGGACGCTGATTAAAGTACTGCCTTCTTAAGTAAATGTCTTTCAGCTCCTGGGTCAGATGCTTCTCCCTGGACAAAGCTGGAATTGCTATCTTGGGTATTAATTATCATTTTAGAGACAGTGTCTGTGGACTGTCAGTGACATTCTGCTATGTAAGAGAATCTGGAAAAGTTACAATTTGAAAGATGTTGGACTAAGTTTAGCAGTCAGCTTCTTTAGGATGTGATGATATTTTCTGCTATGCTCTCATCCATTCCATCTCCCAGCCTGTACTTTGTAGGCAGGAAGCCCAAGTCCTACTTGATACCTGCTTACTTTTCACTTCTACTTGAGACACCCAAACATGGCAGGTGCTGCTGTTGGCTTGCTGTTAGTTTTCTCCCAAGTTTTGGTACTTTAGACATTCTCTGTAAATAGATTTGCTATTATCATACATTCATCCAATGACTAGAATACCGATTGGGTGCTAATTATATGGCAGGCACTTTGCTAAATACTAGAGACAGGGCTTCCCTGGTGGCGCAATGGTTAAGAATCCGCCTGCCAGTGCAGGGGACATGGGTTCGAGCCCTGGTCTGGGAAGATCCCACATGCCGCGGAGCAACTGAGCCCATGTGCCACAGCTACTGAGCCTGCGCTCTAGAGCCCGTGAGCCACAACTACTGAGCCCATGAGCCACAACTACTGAAGCCCATGCACTTAGAGCCCATACTCTGCAACAAGAGAAGCCACTGCAATGAGAAGCCCGTGCACCGCAAACTAGAGAAAGCCTGCGTGCGGCAATGAAGACCCAATGCAGCCAAAAATAAATAAATAAATAAATTAAAAAAAAATACTAGAGATAAAGCCATGAATAAGACATAGTCCCTGCCCACTAGGAGCTTAGAGCCTAATCAGGAAGAGAGACAATAAATTGTGGAGAGCCCTGAGATGGAGTAAGCTCACGGAAAGGAGCGGCGCCTAATGACCGCCAGGGTGAGAGCATGGAGGAGGAGACTTTATGCTGAGATGTGCAGGATAAGGAGAATTTAGTCAGTCACAGATTCTGTCTTCTTCCTGCAATGCCAAGAGGAGCAGCATGTGCAGTGGCCCAGAGGAGAGAGACTGTAGACAATTCTAGACATTTGTACCTCAGTCTGGATGAGCCATTGAGTTTGAGGGGTGAAAGGGAGCATCATGAAGCTGTGAGACTGAAGAAGCAGGCAGGGGCCAGTTCTCAAAGCCCCTAGTTTTCATTCCTTGAACTAAAACCTGATTTTTTAAAAGGGGGAATTAAGGGGAATGATGTAATGAGATATTTTAGAAAAGTCATTCCAGCTACAAGTCGGGAAACATATTGGCATCCTAGCATGAGATACAAGTTTCTGGATCTAAGCAGTGCAGTGGGAATGCAGAAAGTGGAAAGCTTTGAGAGTAATTTAAGAGGTAGAAGTAATAGATATGGTGATTAATTGGACCTGAAACTTTTTTGTTGAAACCTACTTTTGGTTTGGAACATTCCATTTCTAAAATAACTACAATAATCTGATTAGAGAAAAGAATATTTTATCTTGTTAATGTGTTGACTAGCTAATTGATAGCCGTGTAATTGAGAACAGTTAAAACAATGACATTTTGTTAAAAGACACTTATCAGACTCAGAAATATTTACCAGTTCAGTGTTTTGGAATTTTGAACATGTGAATGAAATAAGTAAAACATCTAAAAGTATGTGACTTTTGACAAACAAGCAGGTTTTGGAAAAAAATAACAACTTCTTTTTACCAGCTAAAGTGAGGTTATAAACAGCACTAAAACATAGTAGGCACTCAGTAAATATTTATTGGATAAATGTCTTGAATTATTTGACTTTATTTTTTATTTTTATTTTTTCAGTACGCAGGCCTCTCACTGTTGTGGCCTCTCCTGTTGCGGAGCACAGGCTCCGGACACGCAGGCCCAGCCGCTCCGCGGCATGTGGGATCTTCCCAGACCGGGGCACGAACCCGGTTCCCCTGCATCGGCAGGCGGACTCTCAACCACTGCGCCACCAGGGAAGCCCTATTTGAGATTTTAAATAGGTCAAAGAAAGTAGAAGCAATTATTGAGGTTACCTTAGTTTCAATTGCATGTGTTCATTCTTGGGGTATATACATGTTATATATACTATACACTCACATTGTGTGGTGTATGCCAGTTCTGTGAGGGGATGAGGGCCAACATCTACCTGCACAGAGTTACTCTTTCCCAGTAGTCCGGATAAAACTTACTAAAATTACCGGTTTGCTAATTGATTTGAATTAGAAAAGTAGAACTGAAATATTTGAAATATTAAAAATGGCCACTCATGATTTAGTAAAATTGTGTGGATAATATTTGCCCAATTATATAGTTCCGCATGATCAGTATTTAGCCATTAAGTCTGGTATATTATGGCTGTGTATCTGTCAGTCTGTGTTTCAGCCCATCTGCCTCCCTATTTAATCACCAGTCTCTCTGGCCACCCAGCAAGCCGTTTGGTTGTTTCGTATGTGTTGGTATGGCTGTAACTTTGTTAAGATGTTGACAGACGAGAATAATTGTCTCAAGGAAGATGTTTCTTTTGTTTGAAAAAATGTGTGGGAGAGAAATAGGAGTCTGATTTTTCACAAATGCTTTTGAATTTTTTGAATTCCAAATCAATAACCTGACAGGACTGTTATTGAACCCTCAGAAAAAAAGCTTTCAACATAGAATTTTGAAGAAAATTACAATTCATTATCTTGTTCATTTTTCTTCTTTACTATTTTAGTGTTGTGATGGAAGTGTGTTTGAAAAGTTTTATATATAGATTTATTATCTTGAATTATGATTTTTTTCATTAACTTTCACTGTAATTTCTCATATATCTTGCTAAAAAGGAGGGGAGGGAATCAGATCTTAACAAATATATTTCTTTAAAGAACATACTGTTTTTGTCCGTACCTGATACTTTTATGTTTATTGGCTTGATGCTGCCCTTGGCAAGAAGTTAAACCAATTCACTATCAACTTAACCCATCTGTCTTCTCTGTCAGACAGGCCTCTATTTATGTATCTTTCTTTCCCAGTGTCTTGCTCAGTTTCTGAAACTAGAGGGTGTTCAGTAAATATTTGTTGAGCTAAACAAAACCCTCATGATCCTGAATTCATTTATTCATTCACTCATTCATTCAACAAATACCTTTAGTGTTTATCATATAGTTGATACCGTGCTGGTCCCTAGGGTTCACCACGAGTTAGATTTTGTCCCTCTCTTCAAGGCACTTGAAGTTTGTTTAGATATTCATTAAGTAACATGCATATATTCAAAATACCATAGATGTAATTCAGATCTATCATATAGGTAATTTTCTTCTATCCTTCTATGTCTTCTTTGCTAGTTCTTCCTCATCTCCTAGATGAGTGATCCAGGAGCTTGTTGCTTGGGCACCTTACATTTTCTGCTTATACTCACTTCCTCGGTATCTCATCTTGTATCATGGCTTTAAATTTCATGTAAAAACTAATGGCACCCAAATTTATAACTGCAGCTCAGACCTCTACCTGAATTCCAGACATATCCTGTTGCCTACTCACCATCTCCACTTGAATTTCTAACTATCATTTCAAATTTAAAATGTCTAAAACTGACCTTCTCGTCTCCCTACTGCCAAACTTGCCCCTACCAGTTACTGGCAACTCCATCTTTGCAGTCACTCAGGCCAAAAACATTGTAGTAATTATTAACTCATTTCTTTTTCTTAAATACTATATCTGATTCATCAGTAACTCCTGTTAGTTTTAAAATATATTTGGAATCCGATAACTCATCACCATGTCTGTGGCACCACCTTGGCCCAAACCACTCATCTCTTGCCTGGGTCACTGTAAAAGCATCCTGACTAGTCTCCCTGTTTCTGCATCTATGCTCAACACAACAGCCAGAGACTGCTCTGCTCAGAGCACTCCATTGTCTCATGGCTTACCCCTCTCCTCCTGCCTTCTCAGCTCCAGCCACACTCACTACCTTCTTCATAGCCTGGAACAAGCTAGACATTTACCCTTCCTGTTTCCTTGGCCCTGAGTGTTCTTCTCCCATCAACCTGCTTAGTCTACCTCTCCCTCCCTTCAGGGCTCAGCTTCAGGCCACCTTCTCAAGAAGGCCTTCCTTGTATCCCTAAGGGTTGCCCTTATTTCTTTACCAACTCTTACTCCTTCTTGGCCTTTTTCCCCCCCTTCCTTGACATTTATCACCACCTAACCTGTCATAAACTAAACTTAAACTATATCTGGTCAGTTATCTGTTACTGCCCACTGGAATGCTCCATGAATACAGGGACTTTTTCTCTTTTGTTCACTGTTTTATCCCCAGTTCCTAGAATAGTGCTGGCACAAAGCAGGCATTCAATAAATATTTTTGCATAAGGGTATCTGAGGAAGCTTCTGGAAAGAATACAAACTTGTTTTGTAAAGAGTTTAGAGAGTTTGAAGTGAATATTTTAGGTCTCCTTTCATTTACTTGCTGCTTCGGGTACATATGGTGCCACAGTGCTAGTTATTTGAAGGTCCCGTTGCCTAAATACTAGTTAATTAGCATGCTCAGAATCATAGAAATGGACTTTTAACCAAAACTAAAACTGGAGATTTTGTTTAGCAAAATATCTACTTTGGAGCAAAATGTGACATCACGAACACATGTTTTAAGAAATGTGAAGTAGCTAAGCCTGTATGGTCAAAATGGATGTAATGTTCTCAAGCATGATGATTATGATATACTTAAGTTCAAATACTGATTTTTCTTGATTGTTATAATGCTTAATTAATTGATATTTACCATCTACCTTGACTTTTTTCTTGGGAACATTTTGGTTACTTATTTTTAGCCAGCAAGCAAAGTGAGATATTCAGTTACCCTGGGAGCCTGATGCTAATGACTGTACTTATTTAGGCAATTGAAGTCATTCCTGTCGTTCTCTTTCTCAAACCCACAAAGTGCCAAGGCTGAAACATGCAATGTATACATGGCCTAATATATTTCTTTAGTGGTCACATTCTTCACTGGAGTCTGAGGAAAGAAAGCCTCTTTTGTTTGCTTTTTTAATCTCTTATTTTGGAATTTGAAAACTATTCAACCCTTTCCAGAAACGTTGACCCAACTGGGGCATTTTCATGGACAGTAAGAAATCCTTTCTGCCTGCTCTTACTTGAACAAAGAGGCCACTGATCTGGATGAACGGCATCATCAGCATTTGGTTTCTTGTCCTAGCGTTAGTGACGATATGGACCTTTACTAAGGGCATGCCTAGCTGACAGTCATAAAACCCAAAACAATTGGGGATTATGAATAGAAGTGAAATGATGAATAGATAAGGCATAGTGCCTTAGGACTTGCAGTATGTATACTCTTGAAATTTATGCCTGGAGTTTGGAAAAACTTGAAGTGTTAGTTACCGATAGTCTAGAAAAGGAAGAACACTTTTCTTATGTGCTCAAACTTAAAGCTTTGTTTCTGTAACTGCTTCAGTGTTAACTATTTCTCTTGTTGGCCACCTCAAAGTGGAAATTCTCTTTGGTTGTCCATGTAATCTCTTTACCTAAAGAAAGCAAAAAGGGATTAGAAACAAATACTACACTTTTCCTTTTGAGTGTTGCAATGTGGAGAGAGTTTTAGGGACTATGGTGTTGACTCGGTCTCTGCTGATTTGAAGCATTCATTATTTATTTGAAACAAAGTTACTGAGTATGTGAATAAAACCCAAGAATAAAATGATATATACTCAAGTGAAATTTGCTTAGATCAATGTTGTTGAACTGCCCTTATCAATGCATTATATTATTGGATTTTTATTATTTTTATTTTTATTTTATTATTATATTATTTGAATTTTGCAAAGGAATGTCTGACTTACAAATCAGAGCTAACATTTGTTAAGCACTATGAAGCCCCCTTCCCAAAGCATATTATTACACATTGTCTCATTCTGCACAGTAACTCTATGAAGTATATAGTATTACTTACTTCCTCTTTACAGGTAAGGAGATTGGGGCAGGAAAGGTTAATTGTTTTGTCCAAGGTCACAGAGTAAATGGCTGTGCTAGGACTTAAACTCAGATTTCCTTGACCCTGAAGACAATGCTATGAACCACTGTGAAATACTGCTCTCTATTTACAAAACTTAAATGGTGGAGTATCATGTGCTTGCATTTGTTTTGAATGATTTGTTTTTATCTTCTCCCCCTTCAGTCCAAATGTTAATGTGGGGCTTTCTGAAGTCTGTTATTTTTCATTCAAACTGTGCACCCCTCCCCCACTCCATGGACTTACGCTTTTAACTGCATTCCCCCAACATGGAGCTAAGAGAGTATCAGTTTCATCCTTTTTTTTTTTTTTTTTTTTTTTTTTACTATAACTAGCAAGTATTCATAGAAAAGTGGCTTTTCTGTAAGATTCTGGATGTTATAGACCTTCAATCAGTAGTATCGGAGATGTTTCATTTGTGGAATACAGAGATAAACCCTAGGTTTATGAAAGTTGGACCAATTTGAACTAAATCCAAATGCAGAGAATCAGAAGATGCTTGGATAAAGGAGAATTGAGCTGATCCTCACATCCTAGGGTTGTTCTGTTGAGAGAAGTTGGAACAAAGCCTTGAGAGCTAGAATCACCTGGTGGATAGAATTTGGGAGAGTTTTGCTGAAAAGTGGTGACAGTAACATGTAAAAGTACATCTAGTTTCAAATGTGGCTCAAAAGTGGCCCAAGTTCAGTTAGTCCCCAATTTTTTCTACTTGATTGTCAGGCACATTCTCCCAATATGGTGGCCCCCAGAATTACAGGCTTAGATTTTCCTTACAGTATTAAGTCTCATTGCAAAGAAAGCCTCTTTTTCCCATTTAATTCCAACAGTTGTACTAAAATTGAGTTGTGTTGTCCATCCCTGAACCAATTATTCTGACTAAGGGAATGACACAGTAGCCTTTGGAGCTGAAAGGAATGTTGGTCAAGCCAGTTTACTGAAAGGAAAAAAAGGTACAGTTAACAAAGGAGAAATAAATGCAGGTAGGCAAAAGAGAACAGAGGTCCACAATAGGCAGATAAAGAGAAGAGGTGGACAGGAACTAAGCCAAAGAGGAAAATGCCTTTGAAGAAGCTAGAAGTCTGGGAGATGAGAGCAAGGCTTGCTACATGCTAGCTGACATTCTGTTAAACACAATGGCTTCCAGTTTAATATTGGAGGCAATGTTTAAATGTTCTCTTTGCAGAACAGGAACTAAATATTTTAAATTGCTTTTATTTTTTAAGCATTAAGGTCTATATGCTAAATCATATTGGAAATTTTAAATCTTGCATATTTAGCTTAGATATTATCAGATAAACTCAGATGACTTTATGGATTCTGCTTAATGAATTTTCCTCTCATCATGTGAGTTTCTGATTCAAAACGTCAAACAGAATAAAGATGTATAGAGAACATGATAATTTATGAAATCAGATAATACCTGTGAATTGTCCTGTGTGTATTGTATATGTTTTATCATATACAGAGAGTATCCATGTACGTTTATACACATGTGTATGCACCTATACATATATGTATATAGGTGTATGCATGTATGTTTGTGTGTACATGTATGTTTGTGTGCGCGCACATACGCACAAAAGGCTGAGGAGACATCCAGTGAGGCTTAGAAAAAAAATCACTTTAGAGGTTCAGCTTTAAGCCTGAAATTGCATATGCTGATTATACCAAAGTACAGTCTTTTTTGTTAATTTTAAAATTTATTACTCAGTTTCTAGCAGTACCTGGTTTTATTTTAATCCATAGATAATTTAATCAACAAATAGGTCAAATTTCTAACCTGTGGTATTTCCTCTCCTTGAGTGAAAAAGTTCTGGAGACTATTGACTAAGGAATTGAAAACATCATGTTTAACTCACAGTCACTATAAGAAGCTATGAAGTCCCTAGTTATGTTTGGTCCAAAGTGATGATGATGAGAAAGGACAGCAGGCCAATGTGGGACCCAGAAAAACAGCAGGAGAGAGTGACTCAGCCTCCAGTTCCATCTTCCACAGTGATCTGTGAGTAGTGAATAAGAGCATCACTGGTTTTGATGGCTTATTAGGCAAAAATGGATAAAGACGTAGAGGACATTTATTTTTTAAGATAAAAGATGGGCGTCGTGAACACTTTTGCTTTCGTTGCCCGTTATCTAGTCTCCTTTTTTTAAAAAAATTTTATTTATTCAATTTATTTATTTTTGGCTGCGTTGGGTCTTCGTTGCTGCACGCGGGCTTTCTCTAGTTGCGGCGAGCAGGGGCTACTCTTCGTTGCGGTGCGCGGGCTTCTCATTGCGGTGGCTTCTCTTGTTTCGGAGCACGGCTCTAGGCACACGGGCTGCAGTAGTTGTGGCTCGCGGGCTCTAGAGCGCAGGCTCAGTAGTTGTGGCGCACGGGCTTAGTTGCTCCGCGGCACGTGGGATCTTCCTGGACCAGGGCTCGAACCCACGTCCCCTGCATTGGCAGGCGGATTCTCGACCACAGCGCCACCAGGGAAGTCCCTATTCTCTTCTTTTGGTAACCACCACAATTTAACTGTGGGACCAAGCCTTCTCCATTATATAGTTGTCCCTCAATATCCATAGGGGATTGGTTCCAGGATTCCCTCTGAATACTGAAATCTGCAGATGCTCAAGTCCCTTATATAAGATGGTGTAGCATTTGCATATAACCTACACATATCCTCCTGTACACTTTAAATCATCACTAGATTACTTGTAATACCTAATACAATATAAATGCTTTGTAAATAGTTGTAAATACAATGTAAATGCTATGTAAAGAGTTTCCAGGGCACAGCAAATTCAAGTTTTGCTTCCTGGATATTTTTGACCCTCCATTGGTTGAATTTGAAGATGCAGAATCTGTGACTATAGAGGGCCTACTGTGTGTAGCCTGGTGAGTCTGTTCGAGAAGGTGTCCTGTTCTCCTTTATTTAAGGGGTGGGCACATGACCCGAGCTAGGACTGTCAGGTGCTCCCCCTTCTCTCTGGAATTTGAAACCTAAGCCAAGTAACTAAAAGACTGAAAATGGTAGGAGTGAACTTGTGATGAGATGCCTAGAAGAGACCCCGCAGTTCCTGTGGCCTGGAAACAGGAAGCTTTCCTGGCTCTTGACTCCTGAGCTTGCTTCTTCAGGCCTCCCTCTGATTCTGCGAGCTACCCCATAGCCTGCCACTAGACCCCTTTCCTCCTCACATAAGCCAGAGTTGGTTTCTGTGGCCTTCAACCAGGGAGCCTAGTTGAAACAGAAGGAGAAGCAAGGGGAAGAAGATGCAAGAATAGAAAGGAAAAGGAAAGAAGAGAATAAGTAAATTGAAGAAAGTGAAGAAAAATAAGTCCTCAGCCTGTCTAGTCTTAAGGAACCATCTTTCATCTTTTCTTCAGAAATAATGTTTTGGCTTCAACTCTGCCCCTATTCCAGCAACCAGACAGTGAGGTTAAGTACAGGACTCCAGAGTCCTGAAACCCACTTGTTTAGATTTGACCCCCAGCTCTGCCAATTACTTCCTGTCTGACTTTGAACCAATTTGCTTAACCTCTCAGGGCCTCAATTTCCTTGGCTGTTAAACAGAAATAGCAGTACCATGTAACTTCTAGGACTGCTGTGAGAGTCAAATGATTTGATTGATATAAAACTTCCAGAACAGAACTTGATGGAGAGCCTGCACTTAATAGGTAATAGGTGTTATTTGTGATTATAAGTCTGAGCTCTGTGGAGGAAAAGAAAGTTTCTATTGCATCTCTCTCATTGTGTCAGTCAGTAAATGTTTATTGAGCACCTAATATGTGATGTTATTGTGCTAGGTGCTATGGGGAATACAAAGATGATGGCACTGTTTCTGCCATCAAATTGCTCACAATATGATTTTGGTAGTTGATGCAATGATATATAATAATATTTGTGCTCAGGGAGTTTGGGGAAAACTGAGTTTTTTCTAACTAGAGTATTAAAAAGCGTTACCTATAAATGGTGTTTATGTGTGTGTACATTTACACACATAGAGGGAATAGAATTCTAGTCAGAGATCACTTTGAGCCAAAGTGAGAACTGATGTGTATTTTATTTGGATGGCAATAAAGAAATTGGTTTGGCTGAAGAGGCCTTTCACCGCCTTCATCTGGAGTCAAGAGGAGGCCTGCCAGCAAAGAGCCTGCCATCATCAGAGGTGAAGAGGGAGGCCCAGGAACGCCCTCCTGCTCCCACCCTACAATTCACACAGCCTTGGTGCTTTGCATCCACTTGAACTCACTTCGTTATGCCCTTCTTTAGCCCTGCTTTTGGTAGTCATCCCGAGAACCCCCAGACTCCCAGGTTACTCCTCACCTTCCATATTTTATTCCCCATGAGGTTTTGTACAGCCTCACCATACTATGAGGCTGAGAGCGTGAGACCCCAGGAGACACGTTCCCCTGAGCCATGAAAGACTGTGGCAACTCTTGACCCACTATAGATAAGGAACTCCTTTCTAGTGACAGTGGAGATTACTGGAAATACCTGAAATACCCACAATATACTCCTGCATCCCATTGGATCTTATAATGCAAATACGAGAATCAGATTACTCCATGGCCCAGCTTAGTGATTAAGTTTCATGGAAGAGTAGTTTAGGTTTTTCAGGTCTCCAAAGGCATATGTAGCATGCACCATCAGAGCGATGGTGGCCCTGATTTAGGCAGTTCAGTCTATCTACACTGTACACTGAGCCACTGGGAGGTTTGTCCCCAATTGGAATAAAATGCATGCTCAGGTGAGGTAAATCTGTGTGTTGGACTCTGAATTCTGTAACACTTGGGGAAAAAAATTGAACAAGTAGCTTGTTGTATGAACTACGTCTTTGTGACTACATTTTGCTTTTACCTTTGTCTTAGATAAGTTTAGCTGTCGCAAGTAAAACTGGAAATTTCATTTTCTCTTAAATGGTCCCATTTCAGACCATAAGTGCTTTAACAGCGATTATCAGTTGAATTTTCCCACTGGCAGTGTTACTAGAGACATGTTAGTTCTGAACAAAGTTATCCTGAAGAATCTTGCAGCCTCACCTTTTACAGGAGTTGAGTTTCATAACATATGATACTACTCATTTATACCAAGTGAGTCCAAGTAGCAACCCATAACACTGCTACAGTGCATTTCTAAATAGCATTTAAATAGGACCTCTAACTTGATTCCTAGGAAACCATGGTTTTTGTTTTTACTTTCTTCCTAGTGGATTCTGTTATCACAGAGAGTGATATCAACAGAGGTTAGAATTTTTGTAAGTTAACTGATGTTAAAAATTGATATATAAGGCTTTCATTCAAATTCTTCATCATCTTGCATTGCTTTGTGCCCCGTGCAGCCTGTGTGTTAAACAATACAGACTGAAATCCATGGCCCTGGGAGAGTCTTGTCTAAAACCAGTGTTAGATCTGAACAAACTGGGTGGAGACTCAGGGAGACACTCAAGATAAAATTTAGCATGGCAGCAATTTAAAATTAGAAGCCCTTGGTGAAAGATGAGACCTGTTTTAGGCCACTTGGTGAGCCCCACCTTTTAAAGGCAGGATTTGACTCTGCTAAATGGCTGAGCAGTCACTGGAGGACACACTGTCTCTGCCCCAATAGGGAATGCCTGTCTTCCTATTTGGTGTGTGATGGTGTTAAATAAAGCTGTGACCTTTGATTATCTCCCAAGCTTTTCTACCTCTCCACTGGCAGAGTGCCATGGGATAGTGTATATTTGTCAGCAAGCTGTGGTCTAAATTCAGACATTGTCTAAACTTATAACAATAAGTACTATATATATCACAGAGACCCTTTACTTGAGAGGCATTCTGTCAGTCCCTAGAGAATGGGGACCTCCTACCCTTTATGTGTTTCATGAAGTCCTAACTTAAGGTAGTTCCTTCAGTATTTATGTAAATAACAACCTGAAGTAGGCTATGAGTAGAAATAGCCTTTGTTTTGTTTTACATATGATCCAATCACTCAAGACCCAGTATCAATATATACAATGTTTACCTTATTCCTTAAAGACAAATTTTTTTGGATGAAAGCTCCTGAGAAATAGCTACTTATTGGCTTGTTTCTTCAAAGCAAAGTGAAGAAAGATTCTTAAAATACATAATTTTGAGGATATTTAAATACAAGTTAACGATGGAAACCTTCTCTGTCTCAGTCACATGTGATAGTTACAGGACTATATGTGTTTGTCAAAACTTATAGAACTGTACACTAAAAAGGGTGAATTTTGCCATATGTAAATTATAACTTGGTAAATGCTGGTCAAAGAGATAGCTATAATAAATGGAAGCATGTGTCCTAGATTTAAATGCTTTACATGTTTATATGTTTTATATTCAAATTTCCTTTCTACTTGCATCCTGTTCTTGGAGAACAAATCCTACCCATACCCCAGTGTGAGCCACCATGCAGGTCACCTGATTCTGTCCTTCTGGATACAAGCTTATTAGATTAGCTGTGGACACCTAACTGGAGCTAGGTCAACCTGGATTTGGAACCAAGACAGAGACTGAAACTGTAAGTTCTTATAGATTTGGGGCCAGAGTCAAAATACGTGCTTCGCAATCTTGAGAAAGAAAAACAGAGCTGGAGGAATCAGGCTCCCTGACTTCAGACTATACTACAAAGCTACAGTAATCAAGACAGTGTGGTACTGGCACAAAAACAGAAATATAGATCATTGGAACAGGATAGAAAGCCCAGAGATAAACCCACACACATACGGTCACCTTATCTTTGATAAAGGAGGCAAGAATATACAGTGGAAAAAAGAC
>NC_041220.1:118178379-118186418 GCF_002837175.3 Physeter macrocephalus | reverse complement strand
AGAAGGAGGAAAACAAATGCCGTATGCTAACACATATATATGGAATCTAAGGAAAAAAAAAAAGAAAAAATGGTCATGAAGAACCTAGGAGCAGGATGGGAATGAAGATGCAGACCTACTAGAGAATGGACTTGAGGACATGGGGAGGGGGAAGGGTAAGCTGTGACGAAGTGAGAGAGTGGCATGGACATAGATACACTACCAAACGTAAAATAGATAGCTAGTGGGAAGCGGCCGCATAGCACAGGGAGATCAGCTAGGTGCTTTGTGACCACCTAGAGGGGTGGGATAGGGAGGGTGGGAGGGAGGGAGACGCAAGAGGGAAGAGATATGGGAACGTATGTATATGTATAACTGATTCACTTTGTTGTAAAGCAGAAACTAACACACCATTGTAAAACAATTATACTCCAATAAAGATGTTAAAAAAAAAAAAAAGAAACTACAACATAAAATCTAACTGCCCCTTGTCCCTCAATACCTACCAAATAAGCAAAACTAGCTAAGAGTTTTTGGATGTTTTTATTTTTTCTTAAACTAACATGAACCAATAAGGAATGAGCCATAACTTAAAGCATCCTTTTTGAAAACCTTATCTCCAGTATGAAAAACAAACAATTCTGAACTGGAACAGAGAGACATAGTGTAGCTTGTTTCTTAAACCCACTCTGTACTTCTAGAGTTGTACCACTGAGCTAACTCAATTCTGACAGCTCTCACAAATACACAAATTTGTAAAGAAATACACTTTGTGGGTCCTTATCTCTCTGTTCTTTTGACTGAGAAGTACTAGAAGCAGAGGCCTATGAGAAATGAATGAAACGGGAGATGTGAATAAGAATTGAATGGGCATTTCGCCATTGGGAAAATGATCCAAAGTATGAGGGTATCTTTCCATGGGAACAGAATATCTTCCCCCAGTGAGGTGGATTAGAACTCTGGTACAAAGCATCTACCTTAACTTAGAGTAGAACCCAAGTATTCTACAAAAGAATATACACCACACAGCCAAATTCTGCAACCCTCTCCTCCCTTTTAGTCTCCCAAGCTGTGGAAAGATGGTAGGATTGTGAGACACCAAAATCAGCCTTCAGTTAGTAGCTCGAAGTGGGGGAAAAAGCATATGGTCTTACTAATGGTGGAGAGAAACTCAAATCGGGCACATTCTTTCAGAGCAAATTCAAGATCTTGACTGAAAGCAAGCATGTGGAGAATGAAAAAAACAAAAAAATGCATCACAGCATTTGTGCGAAAATGCACGGCACTTGTGCAAGCAATTATACAAACCTACTAGAGCTAAATGAAGTAAATAAATATAGTATACACCAAAGAACCCAAAGAAAGAACTGTGACACAAATAACCCAAAGAAAATCTCACAGCTGCTTCACAATAAAGAACAACTTAATAAGAACACATATTCAGTGAAGAGCCCAAAGCCTAGAAGATAAAAGGGATATATCGTATGTCTACCTGAGGAAACAAACTGAGGACCAAATGAGTGTCATTATCAATTAAGTGACTAACAAAATGTAAGGTAGTTGTTAAACACCAGATTGTCTTAATTAGTAACATAGTAAAAACACTCATGATAATGATAATGTATATGAATGAAAGAGATGAGAATAAAGTAGCTGTAGAGACTCTTACAGATATGGAACAGAACTAAAGCTAATTCAGCATAAGAGTAATTTGTGTCCCTGAATAGAAAACCCAAAATATGGAATATAACATATAATGCAAGAGAAATTCTTTAAAATGAAGAAGAATTGAATCTGTATATTAAAGTACAGTATGTTCCAGGAAATACATAATCAGAACTTGAATCTGAGATGTGTCCTACTTAAGCTGATACACTTGTAAGAAAACAAGAGAATTCTTTAGGCATCCAGACAGCAAGTTGCTATCAAAGGGAAGAGACAGTGGTAAAAATTCTCAAATATGAAAAATACTCCAAAAATATATAATTCACTGGACTCTTAACTGTGTGTGTGGGTTGGGATGGGGGTGGGCTGCAGGACTGGGGGAACTACTTGAAAAATTAAAATCCAGCAAATCCATTAAAATGAAGAATTCGTGAATGAAAAAGACTATGGTAAAAGACGTGGCTATGAGCATTTAATCCTGTCTGAGATGACGTAAATATTAAACAATTTTGGGAATTATTGACAACCAAGAGAATGTGAATGTATAAGTCCAGACAATTTAAAAATTATAATAAATTAACAAAACAGAGACGTTAGAGAGGGGGAATTAGAAGCGACCATGAGGATGCTAATACCCTCATCCCTCATTGAAAGCAGGGAGGTAGTTGATGCCATCTAAACTAAAACATGTAGTTAGAAATTAGTCTAGTCTCAATTTTTTTCAAAGTTCTCTTTTTTAAAAATTGAATGATCTTTTAAGAAATATACCTGCTAACAGTTTTTAAGATTTATTGATTACTTCTTCTGTTCATTTCAAATTTAATTAAACAATGTTCCGTAAATTAAGATTAATAAGCAGATGAGTCCCATTTTTTAAAATGTCTCTTTATGTTTCAATCATCAGTTTATCCTCCTCTGTGCACACACATGCACATGCACACACACACACACACGCAGTTTCTAGTTTGTGGGTTTGGAATAATTTTTTTCACCTTTTTGCTTTTATTGTACTTTTCTGCATTGTTTTAGTTCTTTGTACTGAGCATATCTAGCTTTTCTGAAAATAATGGAGTGATTATACTTTTTTTTTTAAATAAAGACAGGGTGAAGGTAGATTAGAAGCAAATGTGTCAATATGTTAACATGTTAACAGGATTAAACATTGGGAAGCTGTGAATGTAGCTTTTTATTCTATTCTGTATTTTCTTGAAAAGTCAAAATTTACATTTCTAAATTCCCATTTATTAGGAAGTCAGTAAGCAAGAAAGGTATTTAATGTGACTAAAGTTTTTGTCAAAAAACATAACGCACCGGGACGTCCCTGGTGGTCCAGTGGTAAAGAATCTGCCTTCCAATGCAGGAGACGCGGGTTTGATCCCTGGTTAGGGAGCTAAGATCCCACATGCCGTGGGGCAACTAAGCCGGCGTGCTGCAAACTACAGAGCCCATGCGCCCTGGAGCCCACGCGACACAGCTAGAGAAAGAAGGCCCGCACGCCACAACTAGAGAGAAGCCCTCACGCTGCAACGAAGAGCCTGCGCGCCACAACGAAAGATCCCACATGCCGCAACTAAGACCTGACATAGCCAAAAATTAAAAAAATAATAAAATAAATATATTTTTTAAATGCACTAAAACTCATGCACTTTTTTCCATGAGAATCTCAAACTTTCCATCAGAACATATTGACTTCCATATATTTTAACAGGTTTTATAATGTAATATCCAAATCCTCTGATAATTAGAAATTGGAAATTTGAGGGGAGAAGTACAGACCAAATAGTAACAGGGAGCTGATAAAGTGATTGCGGTAACAAGAAGAAAAAGAGCTGACTGCCTGACTGAGCAAGGAAATATGCTTTAAATGAGGGAAAAAACAAAGAAATAAGAGCCAGAACATCATCATGGTTTGAGAGGACTTAGCACAGGAGCAAATTTTTCTGCTTACCTCTGTAGTTCTTTTTTTTTTTTTTTTGTGGTACGCGGGCCTCTCACTGTTGTGGCCTCTCCCGTTGCGGAGCACAGGCTCCGGACGCGCAGGCTCAGCGGCCATGGCTCACGGGCCCAGCCGCTCCGCGGCATGTGGGATCTTCCCGGTCCAGGGCATGAACCCGTGTCCCCTGCATCAGCAGGCGGATTCTCAACCACTGCGCCACCAGGGAAGCCCGCCCTCTGTAGTTCTTAAGCACCACATACTGTACAGAACACAGAACTCTATAATCCTAATTATGATCCTGAGTCATTAAAAGATTATATTTTATATATTTAAATTAAGAATTCAGAGATATTTAAAGTATATTTTGACATAGCCATAAAAATAGTTACAATTTTGGAACTTAAAGGAAGAATTATTTTGTTATTTGGAAATATAACTTAAGAAAATACCCCCATTCCTAAAGATGTCGGGCAAATGAGGCATTTCTCTAATTTTTGTTTTACATTTTGTTTCATGAAAACAACACAATTAGCATACAGACACATAGCATTAGTCTGTTTATTTTCTTTCTGTCTAAGGAATGGATGGTAATCTTCAAATAAACAATTACCCTTCTTTTTAAGTTCCTTAAGACAGCAAATGCATAAAATATACCCCCTTACTTTGTAGTTTTAGCAGCTTACATTCCCCATAAGGGAAAAATGATTACATTTATTACCCGAGTTTTGTGAGGCTATAAATATTACTGTAGAAAACCTAATTGGCTGTTAAAACTCGAAGAAGTGAGTGTGCAGATGCTCCGTTTATTTTTTTTCTTCAAATTCTTCCACCTATGTATCACACCCTATGGTATTGACAAAGGAGGGCATATCCTGGTAGAACTGGGCTTATAAGAACCTTTGTGGAGTTCTCAAATCTAGTCATGGTGGATGACAGCATCTTTCTGTTGCCTCTTGGGTTATTGTTTTCATTTACAATGTTCTCTAGCCATTTATGAATGCATATTTAACATTTAACAGAATTTGAGAGTTGGCAAATAGTGTTTTTCCATTGATGTCAACAGAGAGAAACATTTCCTCAGTGATATTTGTCTAGTGGCACATGTTTGTCAAAACCTTACTAAGTTCCAAAGCATATTTTCCTTCACAAATTCCTTATAATTTGTGAAGAGCACTTAATGATTGCATGGTACTGAAAGTGAGAAAGAAGTGTCTCAACTTATAAACCAAGACTCAGACTTGGAAATCAGCTTTGACAAGTATGCGGTGAAGAATCAGGACCTTTGAGTTCTAACAGAGATCTATTAGTGATTAGAAATATTACCCCAGTATTCTGTACTAGAAGAGATTATCTCAACAGTCCTTCCTGGGCTCTAAAACCTTATAATTTATTCAGATGCTGTTCATGGAATCTAATATAGTCATACTGCATTTTAGAACAGTAACTGTAACAGCAATGTAGAGAATATATTTGTAGAAGGGAGAGACAAATTTAGAGATAAGAGGCTGTCTAATAGTCTGTGTGAGACACGGTGAAGCTCTAACTGTGGGACGGCGGGTGGAGAGGAGGGGATCAAGTCCAGAGGTATTTTGGAGCTAGAGTTTGGTAGAATGTAGTAAACTTCTGGGTGCTGTGGTAAGAAAGAAAGTGGAATTTAGCTTCACTGCGATGGGGGCTATGTAAATAGTAATTCCATTGTAATATGAGGACGTAGATTAAAATGAATAAATTTATGCACAGCATGAAATGCCCTTGAGACATTGGCTGGAGCTAGTTAAAAGATGAGAGATTAATGGTGGGAGAGAAAATGAGGGTAGATGGAGATTTTGATGGAAGACTAATTTAAAGGCTAATTAGAAGGAGCTAATGAAGAAGGGCATATTGAAGGCCCAGGAAAAAGAGGTGAGAATCAGGAGATACTGATTCAGAAGGAAAAAAGCAGGAATAAACTAATATCATATTTGAAGCTCTGATTTTGGAAGGAGAGAGATTTCTTTGCCTGAGGTAGAACGGAAGAGTAAGTTTGGATTTACATCAGTTCAGAGATGCGAGTTAGAGAATGTATAAAGATAGGTCTATAAAGTCTCTCTATTATCTGGAAGCTTCTGATTGCTTAACTGTACAGTGTCTCAAGGTTATACTTGCAATCATTGTCTGTCACACGGCTGAGCCAAGGTCTTCACTATCTCCCTGCCTCTCCACCAACAGGTCCCACAGGCCTGGTGTGTTTTATTGTAATATCCAGGGTAGGCCAAGCGGGGCTGAGTTCACTTGAGGACATGGTTAGTAATCCCTTCAAGCCCTCATATACTGTGTTTCTCCTAAAAGAAGAGAATTGAAGTCAGTATGAAAATGCTCAGGCAAATTAGAAACATAATTGTAGTTTCTGAATAAGTGTTCAAAAGATCAGCTCAAACTATCCAGTTCCCTGTAATAAAATCAATTTCATTAGTGTGTGTGTATATGTGTTTTAATGAAAATTTTATCCCAATCTACCAGGTTGAAATTGCTACCAATAAATATTTTATATATCCTTTTCTCTGTATGAGTTATGGCCACTTTTGCCATGTGTTTTGAATCTT
Source organism: Physeter macrocephalus (assembly GCF_002837175.3). Taxonomy (NCBI): domain Eukaryota; kingdom Metazoa; phylum Chordata; class Mammalia; order Artiodactyla; family Physeteridae; genus Physeter; species Physeter macrocephalus. The sequence continues at coordinate 118,180,256 of NC_041220.1, read as the reverse complement.
TTAAATGGTCTTAGAGAGCTTTCAATGTAAAAAAATAAGAGTCGAAGGTCAGTCAGTCCTTGTCAGCTAATGACGTACTTCCAGGCACTTTTCCCTTTACCTGCCAACATTCAGGGTAAAACAGTTCATATGTAAATGTACTATATTTAAACAGTTCGGTATCCGGTTTATAAAGTAAGTCATACTGTGGAGAGGAAGAAGGCACCATGTCTCAAAGGATACTGTAGCCAAGATTTTTTTTTTTTTTTAAGTAACAGATATTGATACTCTTCCTTTTATTTTTTTATTTAAGGACTGTTGTTATTTAAGGACTGTTGTTATTTAAGGACTGTTGTTGTCCTCCTGATTTTTACCCATCTTGAAGTATTGATAAAATAATCTTGCTGCAATTAGGGACAAGATATCTCACCACTTAAAGAAGATTGATGTGGGCTTTTGCAGTTTTCTGAGAGTATATTTTTTTAGTTAATTGAATTTATTGTGTCCAGATGGGTTTTCCCACTTCTTTAGTGCAGGCTGTGTTCTGTTAATAACATTGATGAAACTAACATCTCACATAGAAAAAGTATAATATAGATAGATAGCTAGACTGACAGATATACACAAATATGTATGTCTGCATACATATTACAAGACACCTATAGATAGATTTTACAAAAAGAAATCAGAAACCTATCCACAAATAATAATTAAAATATTAAAATAGTGAACTTGGTTTTTTTTCACTTGTCATTTCTGCTTTTGTGAATATCATTGGGAAAAATAATCATTTAATTTGGATTAATATCATGTAGTTTCAGGACTTTTTAAAACTTATTACGAACGTTTACAGATTGAGCTTTCTAATTCTCTGTCAATCTAGATGATAAACTATTAGCAATTTTGAACTCTCTACTTAAAAGAAAAATATAAATTTAATGAAAGAAAGTATTTTAATGCAAATCAAAGACTACTAATGAGCTTAGGTTTCCTATTATTACAAGCCTTTTTAAAGATGGAACTCTTTATGTTGCTATTCAGAGGCTAGATCTCAGAACAGTTAGTTTTCTTTGTTCATGTATACTAAAGCACAAATGTATATTTTTCTTTTTATTTCTATAACGGTCTTAATCTGAAATCTTTTCAGTTGTCTGATTGGCACTTTCTTCAAGGCAATTTTGAAGCAACCTGACCTGACCTACATGTTTCTATAAATATGCCTTTTTTTTTTTTTTTTTTTTTTTGAAGATCTTAGGGGACTAAGACAGGTTGCAGAAAATAAAGACCTGCTGTATGTACAGGGTCACTGGACCTGTAGCCCCTTTGAAACCGAGAAGATTTCCCAGCGAGAAGGAGGAACACAGGAGAGAGAGTATCGAAGTCAACCTAACCTTTGAAGACAAATCACCCATAGCTCAGTCTGAGGAATCTTCTTACCTGTCCTTTTTTTAAAACCAAATTTCCTCCTGAAATATGAGCAAAGCTGTATAGGAATCTTGTTTATAGCAAACTTTGATTGATAATTACTTTTTGATTTCTCTTTTTCAGACATTGAAATTTTATTTTTGACATTGGCTCAAGCTTTCAAGATAAATGTCCATTACTGTCCTATAATGTCTCTGCCTACGTGTTTATTTTATTTATTTATTTTTAATTTGTTTTTCTTTATTTATTGACTGTGTTGGGTCTTTGTTGCTGTGCACGGGCTTTCTCTAGTTGCAGCGAGGGGGGGCTACTCTTCATGTGGTGCACAGGCTTCTCATTGTCATGGCTTCTCTTTTTTTTTTTCCTAATAAAAGGGCTTCAAATGCTTGGCTTTTTAATTTATTTATTTATTTATTTATTTATTTATTTTTGGCTGTGTTGGGTCTTCATTTCTGTGCGAGGGCTTTCTCTAG
>NC_041220.1:118155913-118178277 GCF_002837175.3 Physeter macrocephalus | reverse complement strand
GCGGCATGTGGGATCTTCCCAGACCAGGGCTCGAACCCGTGTCCCCTGCATTAGCAGGCAGATTCTCAACCACTGCGCCACCAGGGAAGCCCCTGTCACGGCTTCTCTTGTTGTGGAACATGGGCTCTAGGCATGCGGGCTTCAGTAGTTGTGGCATGTGGGCTCAGTAGTTGTGGCTTGCGGGCTCTAGAGTGTAGGCTCAGTAGTTGTGGCGCACAGGCTTAGTTGCTCCATGGCATGTGGGATCTTCCTGGGCCAGGGGTCAAACCCATGTCCCCTGCATTGGCAGGCAGATTTTTAACCACTGTGCCACCAGGGAAGCCCCTATGTGTTCATTTTAGAGTTCACAGTTGTTTCATTTTTATTGTTTTCGATATTTTTCTAGTGTCAAATATAATTTACAGTTGATGTAAAATAAATATTAGATATAATATAGCCCAAGATAAAAACCCATGCCTAGGAATGTGGTGATAACTAAATATGGTAAAAAAAACTAAGTAAATTCAGTATGTTAACTGTTTTAGGATGCAGTAAGCATTGGTTAAGAGCTTGGTACGTAAATTCAGATCCACTTATGTGTCCCAGGTCAGCTATGTGATTTTCTGCAACTTATCTGCACCAAGCCTCATGCTCTCATCTCTAAAACAGATGGAATATTATTTTCTTCTTAAGTGTGTTTGAACAAATTAAATAAGACAGTGTTCACAAAGTGTCCAGCAAAGCAAGTGCTTCCTAAAGTTTACCTGTTTCTTTAAATGTCAGCTATTATGGCAAATACCCTCAGGGCATAAAGTCACATTTGGTAGTTGGCCACCTTGATATTTCCAGCTCAGTTTTTCAGCTGTGGGAGTGGAAGTATGTATATCTCCCATTAAGGACACAGGAGGTGGGCCAAAGACAAAGGAAGCAGGGCTAGGCTAGTCTTTCAAAAGACCAAGTCTCAGCTATATTCGTTCTTTTGAACATCTTGTCCCTCAGCAGCTGATGGGTCTTACAAAAACAAAAGAACATAATGAGAAAGGATTTGGACACAGATATGTAGTGCTGGATACAAAAAAAATTGTAGCGATGGTGGGACCTAGGAAAGATGAAGTTCTGATGCTGTGAAGTATGTGTTTATAATTACCAAGTTTGGATATCCATTTATGATTGTCCTTGCTGATGGATCTCTGGGGATACAAGCATTTGCATTTTATACTTCTTTTATTGTAGTAATCTGACCAAAAACTTGTGAAAGTTTGAAACCTTGAGATTATAATAAATTTGCTTATTATAAATGTATAGCCTATTTGTATGACCTTGGATGTATCATATTCTCTGTACCATAGTGTCTCTGGCTAAATAAGGCAAGTGGAATAAATTATGTATCAGGTAAAAGCTCTAAAAATGTGTGGTTCTTTGTATTTTTATTTAGAATAAGATATGATATTCTTTTGAAATCTTTCCTTCACATAAATTTATTCTATTCAGCTTATAAATAAATTTTTTATTATAATTCCTTATTCAGGCATCAAGAATAGAAGCAAGATGTAGTAATGGCTGACAGCAAAACTCCATGCTTTTATAACATTATAATAATAATAAAAATAGATAACATTGTTGAGTTCATAATATATTCTAAGGATTTTGCTGTGTATATTAATAAACTTTATCATACGTAAACCCAAAATAACTATTAGTCTATAAATGATAGATAAAGAGGTTAAACAACTTCCCTAGGAACAATAAATGGTAGAGCAAAAATTCAACCAAAGTCTGACTTGGACCCTGTGAATGACAAACGTTTTTCTGAATGCTACTCAGGGTATCTAAGTCTTATTATTGTATTATTTCTAGATTGTATTCATCTCTATATTTTCTGCTTATTTCTTACTTATAGTTATTTGTGCCACTCTAAGCATGAATGCCTTTTTCCTAGTTGCTAGAAGGCATTGCTTCTTATAAAATATCTCAAAATAGATATGATTTTTTTGTTTTTCACATAGGAATAACTAATTATGTAAAATCTTTTCATTTAAAAAAGAGTAATAACATTATATTAAAATTAATTTGATTACAGTGAATAAAACATCATAGCCTTATTTTTATAATATCAGAATGCCTCATAGAGAAAGAAATGGATAGAAACTTATGGATCTCTTAGTACTATACCTTTAAATTTGCAGTAGGGGTGCTTCATCCGATGACATGGTTTGATATATACCTTGTTCTGTCAGCAGGTTATTTCAACTCTTTTGAAATTGTGGAGAATTGAGAGCTAGGCTTCAAATAGTAAAGTTATGGAAGGTAGAAATAGAGACATATATGCATGAATAGGGAATTTTCTGATATTTAGTACTGCACTCTTAAATAATTAGATTATATTAACTATAAAGAAAAAACAAGAATGAACTTGGTTCATTAATACTATTTATAATATTTACAATTTAGGAGAATATTTGTACGTATCTATTATTGCTACAAATGATTTTTTTAAACTTTAACAACATAAAAGCCAATTTAATATTTTCCATAGAGATATTATCTTAGCATTGAATTGCATGAATTCTGCCCTTTGGGAGAGGGTCTTGTGCTATATTGGTGTGAATTAAACGTTAGCCAGTTCTCCCAAATTATTGTGTGAGGTATTTAGAAGTGAATCGCTAAAAATTCTGGTAATTGTAATATTCTGTTGTTTTATAGTCTATATCTAAAGGAAACACTTTGATGCATATTTAATCTTTATAGACATATACAAATTTTAATGGCCTTTTCAGCCATTTTCCTACATCATAACAAAATCATTAGAGAATATCTGGATATCTACATGTAAAATAATGAAGTTGGACCCTTACCTTACACTATATACAAAAATTAACTCAAAATGGATCAAAGACCTAAATTTAAGAGCTAATAAAACTATAAAACTCTTAGAAGAAAACATAGGATAAAATTTTAATGACATTGGATTTAGTAACGATTTCCTGGGAGATATACAAATGGTCAATAAGCACATGAAAAAGATGTTTGGCATTAGTAATTCTTAGGGGAAATACAAATCAGAACTCCATGAGACACCACTAGAATGACTATTACAAAAACAGCAAACAGAAAAGAGAAAATAACAAGTGTTATCAGGGATGTGAGAATTAGGAACCCTTCTGCATTGCTGGTGGGAATGTAAGGTGGTGCAGTCACTTTGGAAAACAATTTGGTAGTTCCTCAAAAGTTAAGTACAGAATTGCCATGTGAGCCAGCAGTGTAACTTCTCAGTGTTTACCCAAAAGAATTGAAAACATCGACTCAGATAGTATTATATCAAAGTTTATAGCATCATTATTAGCCAAAAAGTGGAGATAACCCAGGTGTCCATCATCAAATAAACAGATGAATAAAATGTGCTATATACTTACAATGGAATATTATTCCACCTTAAATGAAATTTTGATACGTGCTACAACATGGATGAACCTTGAAAATGTTATGTTAAGTGAAGTAAGTCAGACACGAGGGAAAAATATTGTATAGTTCCATGTATACGAAGTACCTAAAATAGGCAAATTCATAGGGACAGACGTAGAATGGAGGTTGCCAGGGGCTGAGGGAGAGAAGGGAATGGGAGGTTTTGTTTAATGGTTACAGAGTTCTGTTTGGAATGATAAAAAAGTTTTTGAAATGGATAGTGGTGATGGTCACATGTTGTGAATGTGCTTCATGCCACTAGATTGTACACTTGAAAATGCGTAAAAGAATAGCTTGTATGTTATGCATATTTTACAACAATAAAAAAAGACTTTACCATAAAAAATCATTTGAGACATCTATCCACAATATATGGATATGTTCTATTTATAAATCTTGTACTTTAAGTATCAAGTTATTGTTAATCGCTTCTACTTCTATATTTATAAACTTGATACCCAGTACAATGATGCCTAGTTTTGTGGTTGCTATATAGTAACAAAAGTGGTCTCACTGTATTGAAGTAATAATCATTATAACTAATGTTCATTGGGTACCTACTGTGTACCTGATACTGTTTATGCTCTTCAACTCTTTTAACTCCTTAATGCTTACATCAATACTATTAGGTACTATTTTTTGCCATTTTATAGATGAGGACCCTGAAGCTCAAAGGGGTTAAGTGACTCTCCTAGGTTACACAGTAATAGCTAAGTAGCAGACCCACAATTCTAGCACAAGCTAGCTTCTAAGCTTGTCATTTTAACCAATTTCAGTTCGTTCCATTCAGTACTTGCTATAATGTTCATTCTTTGGCTCTGATTTGCTTTTTCTGGTTGACCGATCTTAATGCCAGTGAATCTGATGATTTATTAATTAATTCAGTTAACAGACATTTATTTCATGCTTGCTATATGCATATACTCTTCCAAGCCCTGGAAATACAGTGATGGAAAAGACAGAACTTATATTGTAGTAGTCGGGGGAGGAGGAGATAGATAATAAGTAAATAAACTAGTAAAGCCAGCAAGATAATTTTAGATCTTTTTTTTAAAAAAAAAAATTTATTTATTTATTTTTGGCCGTGTTGGGTCTTCGTTTCTGTGCGAGGGCTTTCTCCAGTTGTGGCAAGCGGGGGCCACTCTTCATCGCGGTGCGCGGGCCTCTCACTATCGCGGCCTCTCTTGTTGCAGAGCACAGGCTCCAGACGCGCAGGCTCAGTAGTTGTGGCTCACGGGCCTATTTGCTCCGCGGCATGTGGGATCTTCCCAGACCAGGGCTCGAACCCGTGTCCCCTGCATTGGCAGGCAGATTCTCAACGACTGCGCCACCAGGGAAGCCCTAGATCATTTTTAATGCTGTGAAGAAAACAGGATGATACATGGTGAATGACTAGGGGCTGATGGCTGATTTAAAGGGGATGATGAGGGTAGGGCCACTGTGAGGTGTCAGGAGCAGACGCCCAAATATTGAAAAGATCTGGAAGTAGAGGTTCTGCCCACAGTGAACAACAGGTACAGCTCTAAGGGTAACTTCATTGGGGAGCCTAAGGATGGTCAGTGTGGCTTCAAACATCACAAGGACTTAGGGACGGGGATGTAAAGTAATGTGTAAGGTAAGTATGGGCCAGAGCTCAAACAGCCTTGAGGGCCAAGAAAGGGAATTAGGGTGTTATACCGTGTGCTGTGAGAAACCATTGGAGAGCTTAAAGCTGGGACGTTAAGGATCTGTTTTATTTTACAAAACTCTCTCTTGCAGTAGTGTGGCAAAGCAATTATAGGAGGCCAGAATGGAAGCAGGGGAAATGGATACTGCAGGAGTTCAAGGAAAAAAAAGATAGTGATTTGGGCAAGGTTGGGGGCAGGTGAGAAGTGGAGAAACTTCAGTGTCTTCTTGAGAAGGTAAATTGGACTTTTTGGAATGAACTGTACATATATATTGCAAATATATAAAGAATGTTGGACATTCAGAGCTTTAGGAAAAGATAGGGGTTTAAAAGAAAGGGATTCCTGCTCCCTGTACTGGGCCAGAATTACAGAGCTGATTTCACACTCACACGATGACATCTCTAACTCATTTTCCCTGGGGAGAGCCTTTCCTTCTCTCCCTCCTTCCCTCTTCTGACTGAATCTCTCTTTTCTTAGTCAGAACTGAAGATTATATTGAAAGGAAAATATGACAAGTTCACAGAAAAACTAATAGAGATTAAAACATTTTACAGTGAGGAAAGTTTATAGAAACTCTGTTTGGTATTTCAGAATATCAAATAACCCAACAAAATCTTCCAGAGGTGCATCTGGGAACATTACTAGCCTCCGTTAAATTTTTCTATTCTGCAGGAAGTCAAACTCTTGAGTTCAGAAAAGCTCCTTCTCTATTCTTTCTTCAACATTCCCAGAAGTGATTTAGACCTCGAATTAAAGTGAATCTGTCATCTGTGGGGCAGAGATCATGACCAGTGGCATTTGTCTTGAATGCACATATTCATTTGTTCATCTATTGTATAACTTCTATGTGAAAGATATTCTTCCAAGCGCTTGGCAACCAAAAAAAAAAAAAAGTATTGCATGAACCCTTCTTAATTTGCTATATTGACTAAGTTTGTAGGAACATGACCCTGTCTAATCACCAACCCCATACCCTGTTGATTCTGTTTCACAAACCAGTGTCGCTCTAGCTAAAAACATTTCTAATCAGTGGCTTATCTGCAACTAGTGACCTAGTGGCAAGATATTTGTGGTCTGATTGGGGATTAACCACATCCTGTGGTTACATGTTATTTTTTTTTGAAGACTCTAATTGCCTTAACCGCTTTCATTTGATGTTTCCACTGGCTTATTTGTAGTAATAGCTAAGCATTTATGTTTCAAAAATTTGAATTGATATCATTTTATATATCACATGGGTATTTGCTTATACTTGATGATGTCCTACTATATTGTATATTTTCTAGTTTTTTTAAGGTTAGGGATCATCATATCCTTCACCTAATATAGGCTCTCATACAGAGATACTTGGTAAATACTTGTTAAAAAAAATGTGCAAATGACTGGAAAGACAGGAGTTTTATATCCCCCTTTAAAGGAAAATTTTAATAACAAAAATTGTCCATAATTCCACTTCTCTGTTTTAACTGATTTCATATTTGCATCTGCTCTTTCCCAATAATGTTTATTAAGCTACTTCTTTTTCAAGTAATGTTTTTGAGCTACTAATATGTCTCAGACATCGTGTTAGACTCTTGTGTTAGGCACAGGAGATACCAAAAAAAAAAAAAAAAATGAATAAGACATGGTCCTTGCCATTCCTGAACTTGAAATATAGTTAGGGATTTAGGTGTAGAGCAGACGGTCTCAGTGTCATGTGTAATTTAAATCAAACAAGCACAGTGTGTTGTAAGTGGATTTTAGAGAAGTCTTCCTGAAAAAGCCTTGGGCTTCTTTCTTGAAGAAAGTGTAAACTTAAGGAAAACGAAATCTAGGCCATCTAGGCATTATCAGCAGGGAATCATATTAAAAACTCACAGAGACATAATGCAAGTAACCAAAGTCCAAGACAATTTGTGTGGAGTAAAAAGAGCTCTGCCAGTCAGAGCCACATCATGAGGTCTGTGTATGTCATAGTAAGGTCTTGAAACTATATGCTAGAGGCCAATGAGTCTTAGCTTTTGGGGAGAAGGTCAGTGATGCCTTGACATTGCACTTGAAGCACATATGTGCAAAATGAGCCTAGTAAGAAGCCCACAGGGAGTGGGCAGCCATGGAAAAGCTTTTAGCCGGGAAGTCACATGGTCAGATATGATTTTTAGACAGATCATGCCGGTTGCAATGTGGCAAGAGGTAAAGTTGGAAGGAGGGTGAGCAGTCACAAAACCGATGTATTTGTCCAGTTGAGATATTATGTGGCCATGGCAGCAGTAGAAAGGATGACAAAAAGTAGAGGGAATCAAGAAATTTTTAAAAGGCAAAATTAACGGAGCTTCTTAACTGATGGAGAAAAGAGGGTAAAAGTTAGTCAAGGATGATTAACCAGGTTTTTGGCTTGGTTAACTTCGTTGTACTATTAAAGGAGATTTGGGATATGGGAGGAGAAGCAGGTCTTGGGGTAAAGACAAAGTTAATTGAGTTTAAGGTGCTTGTGGGACATCCAAGTTCCATATTCATTGGCATGCATATCCAGTTTAAATCATAGGAAGTATCCTTTTCACAAGGGATTACCTTATTGCATGTCAAAGCTTAAGGAGGTGACTGAGAAAAAAAAGAATGTCTATGAATGAGACAGGAGGAAATTCCTAGGAACAGATTCTTATGGAAACAAGGGAATATGGAACTAATGGTCTGCAGTGTCAAAAGTAGTGGAGAGACCCAGTATAAGATGAACAGTGACATAAATGAGATTTGAGAATGTTGATGAGCGTTCTGGTGATCATCGCCTCAGTGTGGAATGGATGAGGAGATCACTGAGATCAAGAAGGGGCTTGGACGGGCAGGACAGGAATAAAGATGCAGACATAGAGAATGGACTTGAGGACACGGGGAGGGGGAAGGGTGAGCTGTGACGAAGTGAGAGAGTGGCATGGACGTATATACACTACCAAACGTAAAATAGATAGCTAGTGGGAAGCAGCCACATAGCACAGGGAGATCAGCTGGGTGCTTTGTGACCACCTGGGGGGGGGATAGGGAGGGTGGGAGGGAGATGCAAGAGGGAGGAGATATGGGGATATATGTGTATGTAAAGCTGATTCACTTTGTTATATAGCAGAAACTAACACACCATTGTAAAGCAATTATACTCCAATAAAGATGTTTAAAAAAAAAGAATATGAAAAGATACTCCACATTATTACTCATTAGGGAAATGCATATCAAAACCATGATAAGAGGGCTTCCCTGGTGGCTCAGTGGTTAAGAATCCACCTGCCAATGCAGGGGACACGGGTTCGATCCCAGGCCCGGGAAGATCCCACATGCCAAGGAGCAACTAGGCCCATGTGCCACAACTACTGAGCCTGCGCTCTAGAGCCCGCGTGCCACAACTACTGAAGTCCGTGCTCCTAGAACCTGTGCTCTGCAACAAGAAAAGCCATCCCAATGAGAAGCCCGCACACCACAATGAAGAGTAGCCCCTGCTTGCCGCACTAGAGAAAGTCCACGCACAGCAGCGAAGACCCAACACAGCCAAAAATAAAAACAAATAAATAAATTTATATTTTTAAAAAAACCATGATAAGATACCATTTCTCACCCACTAAGATGGGTATATAAAAAAGACAAACAATAACAAGTGTTGCCAAGGATGTGCAGAAACTGGCACTCACACATTGCTGGTGAGAATGTAAAGTGACACAATCATATTAGAAAACAGCTTAGCAGTTTCTTTAAAAGAGTTAAACAGACTTACACGTGACCTAGCAATTCCACTCTTGCGTATCTACCCAAGAGAAATAAAAACATATGTCCACACAAAAGTGTGAATGCAAATGTTCAGAGCAACATTGTGCACAATAGCCAAAAAAGGTGAACATAGCTCAAACGTCCATCAACTGGTGAAAAGATAAAATGTTGTATATCCATAGAATGGATAACTATTCAGCAATGAAAAGGAATGAAGTACTGATACAGGCTACAACATGGATGAACTTCAAAAATGTGCTCAGTGAAAGAAGCCAGACACAAAAGAACACCTATTATATTACTCTATTTATATGAAAAAAATCCTAAAAGGTAAATATTTAGGGAAAGAAAGAAAATCAGTAGTTGCCTAGGGCTGGAGGTTAAAATCGGGAGTGACTAAATGGGCACAGATTTCTTTTTAGAGAGATGGAGATGTTCTAAAATTAGATTCCGGTAGATGATTGTATAACTTTCTAAGTATACTAAAATTCATTGACTTGTACACCTAAAATGGGTATTTTATGATATATAAAAATCTCAGTAAAACTTTTTTTAAAAGCATTAAAAAAACAAAAATGGGGCTTGGAGATAAAAAAATGGAGGAATCAGGGGCTGGGATTCTTTTTCTTTAAATTTTTATTTTATATTGGAGTATAGTTGATTAACAATGTTTTGTTGGTTTCAGATGTACAGCAAAGTGATGCAGATATACATATACGTGTATCTATTCTTTTTAAAATTCTTTTCCCATTTAGGTTATTACAGAGTATTGAGCAGAGTTCCCTATGCTATACAGTAGGTCCTTGTTGGTGATCTGTTAATATTTTAAATATAGCAGTGTGTATATGTTAATCCCAAACTCCCAATTTATCCGCCCCCCACAACTTTTCCCCTTTGGTAACCATAAGTTTGTTCCCTAAGTCTGTGAGTCTGTTTCAGTTTTATAAATAAGTTCATTTTATCATTTTTTTCGATGCTGCATATAAGTGATATCAGGATATCTGTCTTTCTCTGACTTACTTCACTCTGTGTGATAATTTCCAGGTCCATCCATATTGCTGCAAATGGCATTATTTCATTCTTTTTAATGGCTGAGTAATATTCCATTGTATATATGTACCACATCTTTATCCATTCATCTGTTGATGGACATTTAGGTTGCTTCCATGTCTTGGCTGTTGTAAAAAGTGCTGCAGTGAACATTGGGGTGCATGTATCTTTTTGAATTATGGATTTCTCTGGGTATATGCCCAGCAGAGGGATTGCTGGATCATATGCTAGCTGTATTTTTAGTTTCTTAAGGAACCTACATACTGTTCTCCACAGTGGCTGTACCAATTTACTTTCCCACCAACAATGTAGGAGGGTTCCCTTTCTCCACACCCTCTCCAGCATTTACTGTTTGTAGACTTTTTGACGATGGCCATTCTGACTGGTGTGAGGTAATACCTCATTGTAGTTTTGATTTGCGTTTGTCTGATAATTAGCGATGTTGAGCATCTTTTCATGTGTCTCTTGGCCATCTGTATGTCTTCTTTGGAGAAATGTCTGTTTAGGTCGTCTGCCCATTTTTTAATTGGGTTGTTTGTTTTTTTGATATTGAGCTGCATGAACTGTTCGTAGATTTTGGAGGTTGATCTCTTGCAAGTCTCATCATTTTGCAAATATTTTCTCCCATTCTGTGGGTTGTCTTTTCATTTTGTTTATGGTTTCCTTTGCTGTGCAAAACCTTTTGAGTTTAATTAGGTCCCATTTGTTTACTTTTATTTTTATTTCTATTCCTCTAGGACAGCAGCCCCCAACGTTTTTGGCACCAGGGACCGGTTTTGTAGAAGACAGTTTTTCCATGGACAGGGGGTGGGGGAGGGAATGGTTCAGGTGGTAATGTGAGGGATGGGGAGCGGCAGGTGAAGCTTCACTCACTCACCCACCACTCACCTCCTGCTGTGCAGCCCGGTTCCTAACAGGGCGCAGACTGGTATTGGTCTGCGGCCTGGGGATTGGGGACCCCTGCTCTAGGAGACAGATCAAAAAAGATATTGCTGTGATTTATGTCAAAGAGTGTTCTGTCTATATTTTCCTCTAAGAGTTTTACAGTATCCAGTCTTACATTTAGGTCTTTAATCCACTTTGAGTTTATTTTTGTGTATGGTGTTAAAGAATGTTCTAATTTCATTCTTTTACAAGTAGCTGTCCAGTTTTCCCAGCACCATTTATTGAAGAGACTGTCTTTTCTCCATTGTATATTCTTGCCTCCTTTGTCATAGATTAATTGACCATAGGTGTGTGGGTTTATTTCTGGGCTTTCTATCCTGTTCCATTGATCTATATTTCTGTTTTTGTGCCAGTACCATGCTGTTTTGATGACTGTACCTTTGTCATATAGTCTGAAGTCAGGGAGCCTGATTCCTCCAGCTCCGTTTTTCTTTCTCAAGATTACTTTGGCTATTCGAGATATTTTGTGTCTCCCTGCAAATAAGATTTTTTGTTCTAGTCTCTACCAAATGCCTTTGGTAATTTGGTAGGGATTGCACTGAATCTTTAGATTGCCTTTGGTAGTATAGTCATTTTGACAATATTGATTCTTCCAAGCTAAGAACATGGTATATCTTTTGATCTGCTTGTGTCATCTTTGATTTCTTTCATCAGCGTCTTTTACTTTTTAGTGTACAGGTCTTTTACTTCCTTAGGTAGGTTTATTCCTAGGTATTTTATTCTTTCTGGTGCGACAGTAAATGGGATTGTTTGTTTAATTTCTCTTTCTGATCTTTTGTTGTTAGTGTATAGAAATGCAACTGATTTATGTATTTATTTTGTATCCTGAAACTTTACCAAATTCATTGATGAGGTCTAGTAATTTTCTGGTAGCATCTTTAGGATTTTCTATGTATAGTATCATGTCATCTGCAAACAGTGACAGTTTTACTTCTTCTTTTCCAATTTGGATTCTCTTTATTCCTTTTTCTTCTCTGATTACCATGGATAGGACTTCCAAAACTCTGTTGAATAAAAGTGGGGGCTGGGATTCTTTTTGAGGAAAAATCATATGCTGTGGTCAGAAATTCTGATGTATGTATTTAGTTACTTATACTTTAAATTCATGTCAGCTACTCCTACCCTTGCCTACATCTTTGATGTTGTCATCACTCAGAACTGCTTCAAGGAACCAAACGAGTAGAGTGTGGGAAGAGCTAAGTAGACAGAGAAGTCAATGAAGGTAATAGATGGAAGACGTGTGAAGGAGGGGGCTGGAGGTGACCATATGTAAGTGGTAAGGGTAACAGAGATGAGGGCGTGACTGATGGTAACATGACAGGTGGCATAAACCTCAAAGGAGTTGGGTGTTCTACAAGTAAATGAGAGAAAACTCATGCGTATTTACATTTTTACAATGATATGCATATACTGAATTATTTTGTGTTCTAATACTTTCTCTTATACTATAAACACATTTATTTTGTTCATACATCACCCTCACTATTATAATTTTAGTTTTAGTGTAATAATCATACTGTTGCATCATAATTTTTAACCCATTCTTGCAAAGATGGTCATTTCACTTGTTTCTATGCTTTTGCTATTAGGGATGATGCTACATTGAATAGCTCCTCTTATATAGCTTTGAATTTCTTAATTTAACTCAAATGCTTCTAAGTTTAGTGATTTTGCAGCTTTCAAGCAGTGTAAAATGCAAATTCCTAATGGGAAAACTGAACAGTCACCCCAAATTCCTTTTTTAAATCTAATAGCACTATTTTCATCTAACAAACGATAATCTAAGTATAGTATACTTCAGGTCAAAGACTCAAGGATGATGGCAAGAGTAAAGGGCACAGAGAAAGAATCATGTCCAGAGGAAATAATTGGAATATTTCAAATACAAAGAATCGGGGGAAAAAAGATATTTTTCTTAAAAAGATGGTGATAATTTATACATGTGTGAAAGTCTTCCCATTTGATCCTCATCTATTTCAATTTGGGTACCAGGCAGTAAAGCAGCTTTAGTATAAAGAATTGATATAGGAAACATCTTATAAATGGAAAAGTAAATATTTAATAGATACAAATGGGAGTTTAAGAGAAGCATGAGAAGTGTCTCTTTCATAGATTCACTAATTTTTAAATTCTAAGGCTAGTTTCCTTTTACACCATCACAATCTGTAATATTTTTCACTAAATTCTTTCCTCCCCCTTTTTCCAGTGACTGCTAATGTTAAAATTTGCTTAAGCAAAATACAAATCTTGATAGGGATATATGACCCTATGCTGAATTTTCTTGTTCTTACTTGTTCTTTATATAGAGCTGAGTATAGGTATATTCCGACTTGAATAATGCAGTTAAATAGACAACATCCAAGTGATTAAAGGAGAATTCTACCACTACTTCTGCTCCCTCTGATCTTGAGAAGTGCCTCCTAGTAAATCATCTTTCCTTCTCCAACATTAGATAACTTCAGAATAGCACCATCCATCAATCTACCCATCTAGCAACCTGCCATCTTAGAGTTGGAGATGTGACAAGACACTGAAACATCCTATGGTTTCCTTTCTAGGGTCCCACAAAATGGTTCAGTATGTCTGCAACACCCTCTTCCCTGTGGAGCTGGCAGCAGGAGAGGGCAGGATATATAAGAGGAAGGAGAAGTGAGGCTTCTGTCAGAGACAGAAAGAATGCTCTCAGTGAAGGAAACCTACACATTAGACTTGAAACACCGAGGTCCAGAGCGTCTGAGCGTGCTTTACATTTGGCATCGTGCTAAAGCTGATTAGCATTATACTGACTTAACATTTGTATTCCAGGGATGAATTGCTATCAATAATTCCTACAAATACTGTGTTTAATATGTATATAAGGATATATTTCATCTTTAAATCCGCATCTAAAGATCATGTTGTCTTACTGTTGAACAGTGATGAAACAAACTGTGAATTAGGAGTTTGTAGTTCTGCAGTAATTAATTAAATTAAATTAAGCCTTATAGTCCTGAGAACCTAATTGTTTATTTTTTTTTAATTCCATTAAACCAAATGATTAAACCAATAAATTAAGCACTTAACATAGTGGCTTGCACATAATAAGCATCAAATAAATAGTTTTGATTCAGTACACAATTAATTATTAAGTTTAAACACATTTCCTCTTACTGAGCTGTTGTGATAAAAAATGGAGGCAAGCTAAGATTGTATAGGTTCTTGTAGGTGGCTATTAAGTACAAATTTGTTACTCTTTTTGTATTTTAACTTGAATAAGAAACATTAGAACAGGCACTTAGAGTTCAGGTGAGAAAATTAGATAATTTAGGTAATTTGACAGATGATAAGCTGTCTTACATACCTCTTGGAAGCTAGTTTAAATAATGCACAAATACACAGACTATTCATTTTCTAAAACGGTAATTGAATGATCTAGGCCTAGGTCTGTCTTTCTATTCTAGATAAGCTGTATGCTAAGAAAGTGAGTATAAATGAGATTTCAAATAAGTACTTAACACAATAATTTGCCTGTAGCATGCTGATGTAAGATTCTTAGCTGTTTCTTAGTAGAGCTCTGGCAGAACCTCTGATTTGCAAAGGAGGCAAAGAAGGCTTTATTACCTTTTATTTAAAAGAAATATAGCTTCATTTCCTGAGAAAAATATTCCATAATTCAGAAATATGCCTATTCAGCTAATTAATCTGAATTCCTATAGCTTTACTGTGATTCTCATTGTTTGTTTTGAAATTCGTTGAACATTGTATAGCCAATAAAAAGTTAGATAAAATTACAAAAGCAAATGGAGCTATGTTTTTTCACACTTATGAAGTAAGTGGGTGTGTGTGCAAGTGTGTGCATACACGTGTGCAGTAAATCATTCAGTAATATTCCAGAGACCCAACTAAAAATACAAAGTAAAGAATAAGAAATCTGTTGTCCAGTAATAAGTGTAGTATATTGGCAATAGAGTGAGTACTCAACTGAAACATGGAGAAGAATTTGTGAGGATGAGTGCTAAACCTAGAAACAAGTTACTTATTTGCTATTGACTAAATCAAAACATTGGGAATAAAACCAGGACTAATTTTTGGTATATTTTAAAAAATAAGATTACTGCCCTAGATACCCCTTCAAGAAGCATTATTTCTGTAACCCTGTGTGAAAATTAATCCAGCATTATCTTTTAAAAAAAAAACAAAGACTAGATTGATTCTAGTTTGATGAGTTTTTATTCAGATATTTGGGAAAATGTTGTGATACTAGAAATTAACTTACTGCCAGTCTCCAGTATGAAAGCATGATCTCTAGAGCATACCAAAAAGAATGTTTATAGCATTTGGGAGAATATAGCTTCTGTAAGTCACTTTAGTAATAGGTATATCCTGGGTATTTATTGTGAACCATGGAAGGAAACAATATTGGGACCAAATAAGAAGAGACTGAGATTCCTATTTCCAATCCTTTTGATCCCTTTCTCTCTCCAACTAAACTCACATTTCTGCCTGGGCATTCCTGTCCCACGTTTCTTCCTGGCCAACTCTTCCTCATTTATGTAAATTCTTTCTCCAGTAGCATGTCAGTCTTCAGGGTTTCTCTGACTCCCAGAAAGAATTTATAATTCTCTCCTCTCTTTTATCTTCTGTGAATTTATTACTCCCTCCTCTCTTTTTGCGTATCCTGTGTACAAAGAGTGTAACTTTTTGAATTCATATAGCAGTGGTCTAAAGCCCTCTGTGAAAATGGAGAAAGTAGCAGGAATTTCTCATAAACTGCAATAGGTGACAAGCTATGAGAGGACCCCCAGCCTTACTGACATTGGACATCCATTGGTATAATGCTCCAGGGTGGATGGTACTTACTGCTTATTTATCAGTGAGCTCTTACATCGTCCACATTCATGTTAATTTTTCTTCCTTTTATCATGCCAATGAGTATTGGGTGGAACTTTTTTACTTACAGGTGCACATACTTCCTATGTAAATGAGAAGATTTTCTAGTTACTAGGATTTACCAGGTCATAAAGATTTAAAAACAGACCTATGCTTTAAAGCATGTTCCACAGAAAGATACCTTTCCATTTATTTTTCTGCTTTTTCCAATAGACCAAATGCTTGATGATAGAACTTACAACTTGATTCTTTATATCCCTATCTGTTAGTACGGGCAAGCCTCGTACATATTAGCGATACAGTTCGGTAATATTTGTAGAATTAGTATGTAAAAAATACTGATGTATAGGTGACAAGCTTAACTCCTCATGGTTATTTGTATTATCAGGAAGAAAATGTGAGAACAAATGTGTCTCTAACTGGAGAACTTAGTGGGGAAATTCCTGTTATTCCCTGAATTCACAAAACAACAAGCACCATTAAAAAAAAAATTTACTTTATTTATTTATTTTCTTTCTTTTTTTTTTTTTTTTGGCTGCATCGGGTCTTAGTTGAGGCATGTGGGATCTTTCTTCTGTTGCGGCACGCCAGCTCTTCGTTGCAGCGCGAGGACTCCAGGGCACGTGGGCTGTGTAGTTTGCAACATGGGAGCTCAGTAGTTGTGGCGTGTGGGCTTAGTTGCCCTGTGGCGTGTGGGATCTTAATTCCCCGACCAGGGATCGAACCCGTGTCCCCTGCATTGGAAGGCAGTTTCTTTACCACTGGGCCACCAGGGAAGTCCCAACAAGCACCATTTAATAGCTTGCAGCCACATAGCTTGAGTACTTCCTTTGTAAACATCTACACACCCACAGGGATCCCCAAGAACAATATGTCCTCGGCAGCAGAGAGTCTGTCGGGCTCCTGAAGAGTCAAAACTCATACCTGTCATCTTGGAAAACCCCGATGTTTTGGAGTATTGTCTTATAGGGATGTATCATTGAATCACTAGGTTCACTCATCTGTCACCTCTATTCCAGGATTCTTTCTGGAATAATGTTGGTCAGAAATATGTTAGAATCTTAGTTTGGGAGTATAAATTCGCCCATCATTTACAGTGGCTTTGCTGCTTTCATAAGATGATCCAAACATTTTGTGGCTAAATTCAGGCTCATTCTTCTGGTGCTTAAAGCCAACTTTTAGATGAATTACTAAGATACGCAAACTGTTTCAGCCCAATTAACTTGTGAAACAAAACTTAGCTGCAGTGATATTTTTAGTCAAAGGCAGTTGCCCTGGCATTAACAATGAAAACAGGAATTCACAGGAAAATTCAGCAGAACATTAGCAGGAGTCCTAGAGTGGTTCAGTATATGTAAAAAAAATTAATGATATGTAGTTTATAAGGTGATGATGATCACTTAGTAACATTCATCAGAGGGCTAATGGCAGATATTTTTTTAAAAGTGATTATTTTCCTCTGATCATCCAGGCATGATAAATAACAAAATATGA
The DNA here is from genome assembly GCF_002837175.3 of Physeter macrocephalus. NCBI lineage: Eukaryota > Metazoa > Chordata > Mammalia > Artiodactyla > Physeteridae > Physeter > Physeter macrocephalus. The sequence goes on along the minus strand of NC_041220.1, from coordinate 118,161,082 downwards.
GCAAAAATTGTGGTAATACAAGAGATTTTTTAAATGACAGTGATTTCAGTATGAAGGTAAATTTAGAATAGTCACGTCCACATTGCATTGATTGAAACTTAGTCTCATAAATGACTAAGAGATAGCACAAGTATAAAGATTTTAGTTTATCTTTTATATAGTAGAACTTCTGATAGAGTTACTGAATTTCAGTTGTGCAGTTAATAGATTTCTTCACAGGACTCAAATTGTTTCCAATTAGGTGGACTTTTCCACTCTTTTAAAAACATATTTTATAATAGTTTCTTGTGATTCTTTAGAATATCTGTAGTATATGTAAATCTATAAATGGTGAGTGCTTTTTTCCTGTTTTTGGCTTTTATTTTTTTATGCACATTAGAGTATGGGATATCAGGTATCTTGTTGAGATGTATGATATATGTTAGAAATTTTTCTTTCACTTCTTAAAATGAGAATCTATTTTTTATAAGTGTGATGTTACAGGCATATATGATATATGCAAATCAAATAGAATATAATTTATAGGAAATTACTAAAAATATTTAGGTCATCAAATAAAGATCAGTGACTTCACTATTTTTTAAAAACTTGCTATAAATATATAAATTAACTTTTTTTTTTTAAATGTGAAAGGATATGCAGTTAGCTTGGGTAGATGAAGCAGAAAATTAGATAGTAATTATAAGAGTGGAATTTTTCTCTCTATGATTTAATTACGTTGCAAATTACCGGAGCGTTGAGAGATGTTTCTCCTTTGGTCTCACATCTTCAGCTGAAGATTATTGTTGCCAAACTGTGGGTCCAGGGTGTAACCAATTCTCTTCAGCCAGATCCCTCACCTCCAAGAGTGTCTTGCACATTTGGGTGTGGGCCCAGCTTTAGCTCCAGGGACTGGAAATCTAAGGGACAGGAGCCCATGCTTGGCAGGGGAGCCTGATGCCTCAACAGGGCATACACCACAGTCTACCTGGATGGATGATCAGTTTTCTCATTTTTTTTTCTTTTTATATAGGCATAGGCACTGTGTTGTCTGTTGTGTGTCTTCTTCTGGAGAGCTGAGCGTATTATTTTATCAACCCATCCATCCTTAGAAAATGTGCATGTGCCACGCTGGATTTTTGGTGAGCTAAGAGTAGGACTGGTGCAAAGCTGTGTGTTTGCAAGTCATCAAGTGCCAAGGAGATAATGTGCCTCTTAGCAGGCTAACCCCAAGTCAAAAGAAGGTATGTTCTATGATAAGACACGAGAGAGGCAAACAATTCTGCTCATCTCCAAACACAGCTTTGCACAGCCTTAAATTTCAATTTTAAGATTTCCATTAGGACATATAAAGAATTTTATAAATGGCTCACACCTCATAGACACTACAGAGAGAGCATTTACTTTCAAATTTGATATGCCCTGGATGAGAACACTTTGTCTGCCTTACTGAGTGTCCTTGGGTATTCCAAAGGGGTTCTGGGGTCATGGCAGTCATATCTTGGTGAGTTGGGGATAATGTGAACTGAATTACTCATGGAACTTGGTCAGATATGGATAGAGCCACTGTTAGCCTGTTGATGTTTCTGTGCCATTAGAAAAAGCTCCTGGTTTGGGCATTTTGCTTAGAGAGTGGTATAAGGCTGGAATACAGCCCTCCCTTGCCTCCTTGGCTTGTGCCTTTGTATACAGCACAAATTGCACAGCCCTTATCTGGTGGCTCTGAATAGGGAGGAATGCTGTCTTTTCTCTTTGCATTTTATAAATAGACAAAATACAGCACAGAAAAAGTTTTTCGCCTGACCGACCTCACACAATTGGCTAATAACGAACCAGTTGATATTATGTTGAATCTACTTCATTATCAGTTTGACCATGCTGACTAAAAGTGAAAAGTAACAGTGGAACAAATTGTTTTAACAACTGGATGATGTAGAACTGTTTATTAACGTTCAAGTTTATGGTATGGATAATTTCCTAAATCCCTCTGGGACCCTCAGAGGAATAGGAAGTAGCAATACTTATTTAGTCTGCATTAGATTATACTCTTTTTCATTGCCATCATCATTATTATCATCATCAAATATTGTTTTGATTAAAAAATTTTATTGTAAAATATACATAACATAAAAAGTGCTTAACCATTTTTAAGTGTCCAGTTAAGTGGCATTAAGCACATTCACATTATTGGGCAACCATCGTCACCTTCCATCTGTAGAACTCTTTTCATCTTGCATAACTGAAACTCTGCATCCACTAAACAATAACTCCCCGTTCTTCCCTCTCTTCAATCCCTGGCAAGCACCATTCTACTTTCTGTGTCTCTCTGATTTTGACTACTCTACGTACCCCATGTCAGTGAAATCATACTGGCTTATTTCACTTAGCATAATGTCCTCAGGGTTCATCCATGTTGTAGCGTATGTCAATTTACTTCCTTTTTAGGACTGAGCAATATTTCATTGTCTGCATATACGATATTTTGCTTATCCACTGATCAGCCAATGAACACTTGAGTTGCTTCCATGTTTTAACTATTGTGAATGATGTGCTGTGAACATGGGAGTGCAGATATCTTTTCAAGAAACTGCTTTTAATTCTTTGGGGTATATACCCAGAAGTAGAATTGCTGGATCATATGGTAATTCTGTTTAAAAAAATTTTTTTGGAACTGTCATACTGTTTTCCACAGCAGCTGTACCATTTTACATTTCCACCAATAGTGCACAAGTGTTCCAGTTTCTCTGCGTCCTCACCAACACTTGTTATTTTCTAGTTTTTCTTATAGTAACCATCTTAATCCGTGTGAGTTGGTATCTCTCTGTGATTTTAATCTGCATCAAACTTTTTTTTTTAATGCATAGAATCGTGGTCTATTCCTTGCCTTCAGGAAGCATTCATTTTGAAATGTACATCTTTGCAAAATATTGCCTGAGCATTTAAGCAATCTTAGATTAAGGCATCTTGTTAACCACCCCCCCCCACACACACACACAAATATAATAAGCTTAATGACTGACTTGCTCACTTGAGGAGGTCTGTGATGTTAACAGAACAAAAATAACCTATGTCATTTCTGCATTTGTTTTATTCCATGTGCCCTTAATTGTGGTTAGCAGCACGATTTTCATTAATGCTTTTTCTTGGTCATCAGAGAGGAAAAACAACTTTAAGAATATGAACTTTTGATAGTGGTTCAAATTTTTCATCTGCATTTGCGAAAGATGGAATGAGGAGGGGATTAAAAAGCAGAGTTGGCATGAGTTTTAGAATTGAGGGAGGATACAGAAATCCAGAATGATACTGAAGGGAAAGATTGATTACACAGAAAAACAGGAGTAAAGTAAGTGCTCCTTTGAAGGATTTCAGACCCTGCCACCCCACTCCACTCCCCCACTCTACTTAATACTACAAGTTGGACAGTGCCCATGAATATACTGTCCTGCTTTAATATCCCACACTGAGCATCCCCCGGTGTGCTGCCTTCCCTCCTGGCCTGACTCAGGTTTTGAATGGAACACTTCCAATGGCCTGTCTCAGTTTTATTATCTCTACTGTAATTCCTAGTATGACTCAACAAATCTATCTACATCAGAATCAATAAGAAACTCTTTGGACCTTCTATTAAAGCAACTCTCAGTCTTTTTTGATTTTCATCATACAATTTGGCATCCATTCAGAAAACCATTTCTGGTCAACCTCAGATCATCTCCTACTTCAGAGGTGTTATCAAATACTGGCTATTCAGCTAGAAAATAACTTACATAGTAAATTGATCTTAGCTAAAAAAAGATACTAACAGTGGCATTAACAATGAATCACAATTGTGTTTTGAATCCGTCCATCCCAAGTTTGCATCAGCCTCCTCCATGCCCACCATTGCCACTTTATCAGAACTGGCTGGTCGTGGTTGCACCGCTTGACTCATCTTAAAACTCATCATTCACCAAGAACTTTGAACGTTTTTGAACATATGAGAGGGGCATAATGTCAAACAGAAGTTAAACATATAGATATTCTTGATCTCTGTACTCAATTATAGTAAAAAAAAAAAAAAAAAAAGAGGTATATGTGTTCAGTTCTTCAAAAAATGGAATATAAACATAGCTAGTGGGCTTCCCTGGTGGCGCAGTGGTTGAGAGTCCGCCTGCCGATGCAGGGGACATGGGTTCGTGCCCCGGTCCGGGAGGATCCCACATGCCGCGGAGCGGCTGGGCCCGTGAGCCATGGCCGCTGAGCCTGTGCGTCCAGAGCCTGTGCTCCACAACGGGAGAGGCCACAGCAGTGAGAGGCCCGCGTACCGCAAAAAAAAAACCAAAAAACAAAAAACATAGCTAGTTATCTCCCGAGAATGATAAAATACCATGTTTTTTTTTAAATTTTATTTTTTTATACAGCAAGTTCTTATTAGTTATCCATTTTGTACATATTAGTGTATACATGTCAATCCCAATCTCCCAATTCATCACACCACCACCACCACCACCCAGCCGCTTTCCCCCCTTGGTGTCCATATGTTTGTTCTCTACATCTGTGTCTCTATTTCTGCCCTGCAAACCGGTTCATCTGTACCATTTTTCTAGGTTCCACATATATGCATTAATATACGATATTGGTTTTTCTCTTTCTGACTTCATTCTGTATGACAGTCTCTAGATCCATCCACATCTCTGCAAATGACCCAGTTTCGTTCCTTTTTATGGCTGAGTAATATTCCATGGTGTATATGTACCACATCTTCTTTATCCATTCGTCTGTCTGTGGGCATTTAGGTTGCTACCATGACCTGGCTATTGTAAATAGTGCTGCAGTGAACATTGGGGTGCATGTGTCTTTTTGAATTATGGTTTTCTCTGGTATATGCCCAGTAGTGGGATTGCTGAGTCATATGGTAATTCTATTTTTAGTTTTTTAAGGAATCTCCATACTGTTCTCCATAGTAGCTGTATCATTTCACATTCCCACCAACAGTGCAAGAGGATTTCCTTTTCTCCGCACCCTCTCCAGCATTTGTTGTTTGTAGATTTTCTGATGATGCCCCTTCTAACTGGTGTGAGGTGATATCATAGTTTTGATTTGCATTTCTCTAATAATTAGTGATGTTGAGCAGCTTTTCATGTGCTTCTTGGCCATCTGTATGTCTTTTTTTGGAGAAATGTCTATTTAGGTCTTCTGCCCATTTTTTGATTG
>NC_041220.1:118153859-118154674 GCF_002837175.3 Physeter macrocephalus | reverse complement strand
ATCTGTGTCTCTATTTCTGCCCTGCAAACCGGTTCATCTGTACCATTTTTCTAGGTTCCACATATATGCATTAATATACGATATTGGTTTTTCTCTTTCTGACTTCATTCTGTATGACAGTCTCTAGATCCATCCACATCTCTGCAAATGACCCAGTTTCGTTCCTTTTTATGGCTGAGTAATATTCCATGGTGTATATGTACCACATCTTCTTTATCCATTCGTCTGTCTGTGGGCATTTAGGTTGCTACCATGACCTGGCTATTGTAAATAGTGCTGCAGTGAACATTGGGGTGCATGTGTCTTTTTGAATTATGGTTTTCTCTGGTATATGCCCAGTAGTGGGATTGCTGAGTCATATGGTAATTCTATTTTTAGTTTTTTAAGGAATCTCCATACTGTTCTCCATAGTAGCTGTATCATTTCACATTCCCACCAACAGTGCAAGAGGATTTCCTTTTCTCCGCACCCTCTCCAGCATTTGTTGTTTGTAGATTTTCTGATGATGCCCCTTCTAACTGGTGTGAGGTGATATCATAGTTTTGATTTGCATTTCTCTAATAATTAGTGATGTTGAGCAGCTTTTCATGTGCTTCTTGGCCATCTGTATGTCTTTTTTTGGAGAAATGTCTATTTAGGTCTTCTGCCCATTTTTTGATTGGGTTGTTTGTTTTTTTAATATTGAGCTGCATGAGCTGTTTATATATTTTGGAGATTACTCCTTTGTCCGTTGATTTGTTTGCATATATTTTCTCCCATTCTGAGGGTTGTCTTTTCGTCCTGTTTATGGTTTCCTTTGCTGTGCAAAAGCTTTG
>NC_041220.1:118145784-118151520 GCF_002837175.3 Physeter macrocephalus | reverse complement strand
ATTTATTTCTGCTCTGATCTTTATGATTTCTTTCCTTCTACTAACTTTGGGTTTTATTTGTTCTTCTTTCTTTAGTTCCTTTAGGTGTAAGTTTAGAGTGTTTATTTTGAGATTTTTCTTGTTTCTTGAGGTAGGCTTGTATTGCTATAAACTTCCCTCTTAGAACTGCTTTTGCTGCATCCCATAGGTTTTGGATCGTCGTGTTTTCCTTGTCATTTGTCTCTAGGTATTTTTTGATTTCCTCTGATTTCTTCAGTGATCTCTTGGTTATTTAGTATCATATTGTTTAACCTCCATGTGTTTGTGTTTTTTACATTTTTTTCCCTGTAACTGATTTCTAATTTCATAGCATTGTGGTCAGAAAAGATGCCTCATATTATTTCATTTTCTTAAGTTTACTGAGGCTTGATTTGTGACCTAAGATGTGATCTATCCTGGAGAATGGTCTGTGTGCACTTGTGAAGAAAGTGTAATCTGCTTTTTTTGGATGGAATGTCCTATAAATATCAATTAAATCTATCTGGTCTATTGTGTCATTTAAAGCTTGTGTTTCCTTATTAATTTTCTGTTTGGATGATCTGTCCATTGGTGTAAGTGAGGTGTTAAAAATCCCCCGGTATTATTGTGTTAGTCGACTTCCTCTTTTATAGCTCTTAGCTTAGCAGTTGCCTTATGTATTGAGGTGCTCCTATGTTGGGTGCATATATATTTATAATTGTTATATGTTCTTCTTGGACTGATCCCTTGATCATTATGTAGTGTCCTTCCTTCTCTCTTGTAACATTCTTTATTTTAAAGTCTATTTTATCTGATATGAGTGTTGCTACTCCAGCTTTCTTTTGATTTCCATTTGCATGGAGTATCTTTTTCCATCCCCTCACTATCAGTCTGTATGTGTCCCTAGGTCTGAAGTGGGTCTCTTGTAGACAGTATATATATGCATCTTGTTTTTGTATCCATTCAGCCAGCCTGTGTCTTTTGGTTGGAGCATTTAACCCATTCACATTTAAGGTAACTATTGATATGTATGTTCCTGTCACCATTTTCTTAATTGTTATGGGTTTGTTTTTGTAGTTCCTTTCCTTCTCTTGTGTTTCCCACTTAGAGAAGTTCCTTTAGCATTTGATGTAGAGCTGATTTGGTGGTGCTGAATTCTCTTAGCTTTTGCTTGTCTGTAACGCCTTTGGTTTCTCTGTCAGATCTGAATGAGATCCTCGCCGGATCTCATTACTCATAGAGTAATCTTGGTTGTAGGTTCTTCCCTTTCATCACTTTAAATATATCATGCCACTCCCTTCTGGCTTGTAGAGTTTCTGCTGAGAAATCAGCTTTTAATCTTATGGGAGTTCCCTTGTATGTGATGTGTCATTTTTCCCTTTTTGCTTCCAATAACTTTTCTTTGTCTTTAATTTCTGTCAGTTTGATTACTATATATCTCAGCGTGTTTCTCCTTTGGTTTATCCTGCCTGGGACTCTCTGCGCTACCTGGACTTGGGTGGCTATTTCCTTTCCCATGTTAGGGAAGTTTTTGACTCTATAATCTCCTCAAATATTTTCTCTGGCCCTTTCTCTCTCTCTTCTCCTTCTGGGACCCCTATAATGCAAATGTTGTTGCGTTTAATGTTGTCCCAGTCTCTTAGGCTGTCTTCATTTCTTTTCATTCTTTTTTCTTTATTCTGTTCCGCAGCAGTGAATTCCACCATTCTGTCTTCCAGGTCACTTATCCGTTCTTCTGCCTCAGTTATTCTGCTATTGATTCCTTCTAGTGTATTTTTCATTTCAGTTATTGTATTGTTCATCTCTGTTTGTTTGTTCTTTAATTCATCTAGGTGTTTGTTCTTTAATTCTTCTGCGTCTTTGTTAAACATTCCTTGCATCTTCTCAATCTTTGCCTCCATTCTTTTTCCAAGGTCCTGGATCATCTTCACTATAATTATTCTGAATTCTTTTTCTGGAAGTTGCCTATCTCCATTTCATTTAGTTGTTTTTCTGGGGTTTTATCTTGTTCCTTCCTCTGGTGCATAGCCCTCTGCCTTTGCATCTTGTCTGTCTTTCTGTGAATGTGTTTTTTGTTCCACAGGCTGCAGGATTGTAGTTCTTCTTGCTTCTGCTGTCTGCCCTCAAAACATCATGTTTTTATTCCCTTCTCAATCTCTAATCCAAGTATGTGCCTTTATAATGAATTCAACAAATACTTCCTGCATTTGTGATCAGACATGATTAGTTCACAGACAAACTCTGTCTTATGGGAAAGATACTATAAGATCCAAAACTGAAATATATGATTTCCAGGGCAAAACTGTGTGAGAGATACCTGCTTTCTTATAAAATATAATGGTAAGTGATACGATGTCAGGAGCATCAACACTCTGGCGTTGATATGTGATCATCCCACGCGTCTGCTCTCTGTGAAATATAAAACCCTGGGATCATTCACTTAATGAGCATTTATTGAGCTTGTCACATGCACTATGTGTCAGCGCTTGATATTTTATAGTGAAGAAGCAAGAACAGATTTTACCCTCCCAGAGCAACCATACAGGTAGAAAGACAAACATTAAACAAATGTGTACACAAAGAAATAGGTGATTATAATGGTGATAAGTGTTATGAAGTATAATACAGGGTTCTAAGGGGATAAGATAACTTAGACGTGTAGGGGGTCTGAGGATATAAAATTTAAACCAAGTTTTGAAGGATAAGAGGGATTTACTCACCAAATAGTAAAGGTAGAGATGCTGGGAATGTTCTGGAAGAGAGAGCAACATGTGAAAAGGCCTGGGGATGGGAAGGAGCTTGGTGCACTTGAGGAACTTGAGAAAGGCTGCTGTGGTTGGAGCAGGTTGGAGAGGGGCAGCAGGGAGGGTCAGGAGACATGCAGGTCATGTAAGGATTTTGCCTGGAAAAGCAGTGCACAGGTATTTAAGAGCTTCATGTAGCCATGAGGCAAGATTTGTTGTACACTTAAAGCTACTGTCTGGAGAATTGATGGCAGAGGGGCAAGAGAGGAGATGGTGCCAATTAGGAGGCCGTTGGCAGTAGTGCAGGTGATAGACAGTGATGACTTGGACTGGTGACATTAGAGTGGACATGGAAAGAAGTCCTGATTTAAGATCCATTTTGGAGATAAAGTCAGCAGGATTTGTCTAGAGATTGGTAGATAAATAATATGGAAGGTAGTTGGGCCTCTTTACCCTCAGTTTCTAGCTTAAATATGGGTTAAAACATAAAATTGTGGACTGGTTTCATTCATCCATTTAATTATTTGATAATTTATTTACTCAAAAAAGATTTATTAAGCTCTTTCTGCCAGACATGCTCTAAAGTACTGAAGATACAATGTTCCATCATTGATGTCTGCCCAGAGATTGGCTTGGTTGACTATATATGTTAGAAGATGGTGCTAAGAAGGCCTGACTTTTCAATTGTATCTGCATAGACTGTTCCCTTAGCTCAGTGGTTCTCATCAGGGACACTAGGGGGCCTTGGGGTGACTGGGAATAGTGGGATTGACAAGGTAGTGCTACTGGCACCTTTTGTGGGGCCTGGTGCTGACAGTCTTGCCTATTCAAGGGACCATCCCGCTTGGTGAAGGATTGTCTGGCCAGGAAGACCAGTAACACTCCTGTTAATGAACCGTGATCAGCTTCACTCTGACCAGCCCTCACCAGCAGTTGGTCTTACTTTAATCTAAGAATTAAAGGGGATATAAGTGGGAATGCCTTTATGTCACTGTTCTTCCCAGTCTTTTCACATGATCCTTTGGGCTCTCCAGAGATCTTTGACCTGCTCTTCTCCTGCTCTCCAGCTTGTGTCCAAGGGGAAATAATTAGGGTAGCACAATGGGAATAAACAAACCTTTTCTTTCTTGTGTTGTGTGTTCTTGGGAAAAGTCCTTTACCTCCACTAATTCAGTGTCCTGGTGTATAAAACGGAAATAATAGCACTAGTATCTACCTCATGAGGTTGTTGTGTTACAACCCGTAGGGACTTAGAACAGTACTTGGGCTTGCCACATGGTGAGCTCCCAATGGATATTTGCTGTTATCGTTCAACAGTATGGAAGGCAGTGTGCCAGGCACCATGCAGGTAACACAGGTGAACACATCACCACTCACAGCTTCTGCCTGGGAGGTCACCGGAAGACACACCTGTTACCCAGATGCAAGTCAGCATATGAAATGCTTTTGGACAGACAAAACATTTGACTATGGTGATTCTTTGCTAACATCACTTCTGCTGTCTCTGTTCAGAGCCTTGGATTTCAGATCCGGTGGCCTCTGCTCATTGGGTTTGTTCTTCAGCTTTCTACTTGGAGTTCCAGGGGGAATTACTCCTTTTTCTAGGAGATACTCCTGGTCCTGCCTTGGAGAGATTGCCTCCTCACTGTGCATTAGCTGGGCCGTGCTCTGGGTTCCTGTTTTCCAGCGTGGCTACAGCCTGAGGTTCATGGGTTTTGCCCCACCACCTTGGGCATGCTCTAATCTCTACCATCAATGCTGGTTCTTGAGTTAACGTGGCGCCATTTTCTCTTCCAAAGTCCAATCTTTGATATCTTGGATGCTAGCAGCTGCTCTCAGTGTCATAGTCAAAACTGTAATCCTCAAAATTTTATAAATGTTTTATTCAAGGTGAAACTACTTTCAACTATTTCTGATGTAATTCACAAATATATATACAAGGAGCATGAATAATTCATTCTTGCTGGATAACACAAAATGAATCAGCATTCCCATAAATAACAACAGCGACAACAGAACTCTTTTTGATAAATGGAGTCTCATCTTTTCATAGTTCTAGAGTTATCATTTTTTTCCTTTAAGCTCTAATGTTCTAGAGGTTTGTAAATGATAATTAATGCTTCAAATATATAATTGATATGCCTCATATCATACAGATCCCTGACACCAATTTATTTGCAAAATCTCTAATTAATTAATCTAACAGTTTATTCATGAGACTGATTTAATTTGTGACTTTGTGTGAAACTTCACATAGAATACTAAAATTTTCCAAAATCTGTAATAACTGCTGCTTAATTTTGTGCTCCATTAAACAATCATGTGAGTATAGAAATATGTTAAAGTTAGAAAATTCAGTAGTTTCTCTTTAAGGCAGTGTGTTCTATTAGAACTCCATTTTTTCCTTCTCAGACATTTATCATACATATAGCAAAAATGATAAAATGGCTTTATGTGCACAAGGATATTTTTAAATAATGAGAAAAATGAATGCTAGAAAATGAGAAAGAGTACTGTCAGAGAGAATTGACTACATAATCTCCAACTCTGCATAAAACTCTCTATATCCCTTAAATTTGTTTAATAGTTACACCTGACTTTTCAGTATTCTTCTTTAGATACAAACCCCTTAAGAAATAAAACCTATTGTCACGTATGGCTAAATTTTAGTGTTTTCCTTTTTCTTTTTAAGCACATGTAAACTCTAAACTTATAGTAGATGGGTAGCATGATTTTCTGACTTGGTTAATTCATTTAATCATTATTTCGGTACTCATTAATTGAACAAATGTTATGTCTTAGTTGCTGGGTTCGGTGCTAAGGTAACAAAGATCAGCAAGTCCTGATCCTAGTGATTTAGGATCTGACAATTATCATGGAGTATATAATATATTTAAGAAGCTACTATATATGCAGTAGCAATTTTATTAGTTACAATGGGCTTTTTAATCAATATTTGTTAAATACTTTAACAATCCAAAATTGTTTGTAATAT
>NC_041220.1:118120273-118145284 GCF_002837175.3 Physeter macrocephalus | reverse complement strand
ATCGGCAGGCGGACGCGCAACCGCTGCGCCACCAGGGAAGCCCTACAATGGGCTTTTTAATCAATATTTGTTAAATACTTTAACAATCCAAAATTGTTTGTAATATATACAGATTTTCTTGGTACCTGTGGTCAGAAACAAAGATAAATATGAATATATATCATATCTACGTTGGTCACGTTCAAAGGAAGAAATCCCACAAAACTGTTATCATCGTTACAGAGACAGTAATAGATTTGTTGGAAGTTCTTTCTGTCTAATATTTAATTACTTTGTATCGTAATTTGTCTAGGGCACACTGTATGATTGTGTTAATATCATAGATTCTAATTGGGAGAAAAACTTAGCTGTGCCAGTAAATGAAATTACATGTACACATAACCATAGTTTTCATAACAAGCCCATATGAAGTTTTAAATAATCATTTTAGATGTCCATTTTATATGTAAAAGTAATAGAATTGAAAATAGTAACTTCAACATTAAAGGACTTACAAATATCCAGAATGCAATGGAGATGGGGGAAAGTTGGGTAAACTTTCAGACAAATTTACAGTTTTTAGTATCACAACTTTTCATTTAGGAGAGGAAAATACAGACAAGAGTAATAACTGGTGATCCCTGGAACATGTTATCATTTGATGATATTTCAGAACTTATTAAAGTAAAGAACAACAACAAAAAACTATCTTAGATTAATTTTATCTCACACTCTCCAATGTACATACAGCAAGTTTTATACCTTCACTCGCTGCTTGACCAAATGACTCATACCTTCTAAATCTCTAGAAAAATGGACAGTGTAATTATTGAAAAGGCTGTACTGTGTAGTGATTGAAAGTATGGGCTGTGGAGTGGATGGCCCGCCTATGCCACTCAAGGCTGTGTAAAATTGGGCAAGTTACCTAACTTCTCTGTACTTCCATTTTCTCATCAACAAACTGGGCTAGTGGTAAAACCGTCCTAAATTATGAGAATTTATCAGTTAATATAAAGCTTAGCACACTGTGTGTCACATGGTAAGCGCTCAACAAATGTTAGCTCTTATGAGATTAAACTCCAAAGCTGAAAGTTTCTTTTAAAATCAAGTCAGATCATAACAGAGGAAGGAATGACTGATAAATACATAAGAAAATGATTCATTTCACTAATACTCAAATTCATATTAACATGAGCTATCTTTTTTCCAATTAGATAGGCATTTTCGTTCATTGACAATAACCATTATTAGTAATGATGTGGGCCTGTCGGTATTTTCAAAATGTTGGAGGTACCACCATTTTGGAAGGTAATTTTCCTTGTCTTCCCAACAAAATTTTAAATGTGGTTACTCTTTGACCCAGTAATTTTACTTTTAAGAATTTATCTTCTAATAATACTCTCAAAGATGTGCATGCACGCACGCATAAACACTACTTATTTTAAATAGGGAAAAAAATGCTTCTGACATGAAACAGTGCCCATGATTTAATGTAAAATGAAAAACACAATTAGCCTAATTTTTGTATATTGCACAGTCGCACTTTAGTGAGAAAAGTGTTTCTTTGTGTGTGTTTGCAAAGGGAAAAGTCTAAATGTTAAAAGATACACAAGAAGTTGAAAGGCCAGGCGTAATGTTAAAATCGGTTTACTCCCAGGAGTGGAATTGAGATCAAGAGATAGGGGAGGACTTGGTACATTTCCATATTTTAAAATTTAAAAAGTCATTTTTTAAGCAGGGAGAAGAAAAGCCTAAGCCAGAGAATCACTGGTTAGGGAATTCGAGCCCCAAAGCAGTAATCTATTGGACCTGGAGAAGAAATGAATCCCAGAGATAGTTACATATCCTTAGAGAACCTCGAAGTCCACGGTCTGAATGAACTTCCTGGAGTAACCAAATCTAGTTGCTGAGTTGTGGGGAAGTCTTCACTTTATTAAAAAGGGCAGACAGATATGGCTCCTTCCTAGGTGGCAAGGGGTCACTGCTGCCTCCCAGGCACTGCCAAAACCTGAGTCTTAGTTTACCGGCAAAGACATGGAACATAAAGGAAATTGCTTTACAAGGAAAATCAAGCACTCAGCCCCAAAGTGGTCTGTATTTTGGAAGGCCACCTCTAGCCCATAAAGGCATGTTCATTGCAGTTTATAAAACGAGCCCCTCCGGAGAAATACAGCCTGCAGACTCACACTCTACACCCATGATATGTGTTATCCTCTCTTTTTGTTCAGAAAATGTTCCTACATGGTTCCACACACTTTGTCAGACCTCAGTTAATATTTAGAGAATTGAAGAGTTTCATAGAAACCCTTTTCTGTAAGATATGTCTGAGAATATTTATGGTATACAGAAAATGGTATCCTCGGCATCTAGTGATACAAAGGCAAACAGAAAAGATGGAAATGTTTAGATTAATATAAATTGACCCTTATGGAGTCTTATAATGTTTTAATATGCTTTATGTTTTGATAATAATTTTTAAAATAATCTGAAAACATATATTCTGTATGAACACTGGTGCAAATCTATTGATGCCTAGTTTTTTCTTCTTTTTTAATGTGAATATCTTGTTTGTCTTCACAGAGTTACTGGAGGCGAACTGTTTGAAGACATAGTGGCGAGAGAATATTACAGTGAAGCCGACGCCAGGTAAGTGACTTGCCCTGGGCAAGATACAAGACTCAGCACTCAGATGACACTTGTTCAGTATATCTCTCTATAAATATAGTTAATGCTTAAGATTACGAGACTTTCATAATACCATCTTGGACTTTTCTTGATGAGACCCTCTTAATTGATAGTTCTCTCTTAAGGATTTCCAAGATGATTCTTTGAAAAAAAAAAAAAAAAAAAAACTATGAATCTGGCCTAAACTTTAATTTTATCTAGTATCTATAGTTAGAATACATATTTTATTTCTTAAAAAAACCTAACTGGAACGACTTCTGATAAAGAAATATACTTTTTTATCAAAGTTATGAGCTCTCTAGATGCTAGGCTGCCCAGTATGGTAGCCACTAGTCACACGATTCTTTTTCTTTTTTTAATTTATTTTATTGAAGTATAGTTGATACTATGTTACAATGTTATATTTCTGCTGTACAGCAAAGTGATTCGGTTATACATATATGTATTCTTTTCTGTTATGGTTTATTACAGGATATTGAATATAGTTCCATGTGCTATATAGTAGGACCTTGTTGTTTATACACATGACTCTTAATTTCAATTTCAATTAATTAAAATTAAATAAAATAAAAAGTTCACTTCCTCAGTTGCACTAGCCCCATTTCAAGTGCTTAATTGCACGAGTGGCTAGTGGCAACCGACTGGACATAGCAGATATAAAGCATTTCCATCATCACAGAAGTTCCATGAACAGCCCATGTCTAATCAGAGGCCATAAAAAGAAACAGACTCCAAAAGGCCCAGTGGTCTCCTTCAGGCATTATGAGCTGTTTAACGCTTTGGAAATTCCATTAATGTCCTTGGAACTCTCACTTGAAAAATATTTATTCAGGTACTTCAGAGTATTCAAGAGGATTTCCCAATCCTGTTAATTGGCAAAATTTTTACAGAAGTTAAAAATGGCTAACATTTTGTCTAATTTGAGACTTCCTAGGCAATGTTTTTGGAGTGAAGTAACATTAATCTACTTGCTTAGACATTACTTAGACTGTATGGTGTTAATTTCCTTGGCATTTCTTACATATATTCTGCAGTTGGTACTCATTTTGAAAAATCTGGCCATGAGTGCTTGGCTCATTATTAGCAATATAAATGAGATGTTTTATATATATTCAGTTACTGATGGTCTCTGCCTGCTGGTTCTCTATCTAATGCTTTCAGAGCTTCCTAAGGCTGCTAATCCCGCTGTAGCCTGGCCCTCAGCAGACAGTCAGCTGATAGAAGGTTCCCCATCCCTCCAAAGTAGCACATGTATACACAGGCTCACTTCTAAATTTCTAATTAATCTTTTTGGTTTAATGTTACTGTTTATGACATTTTGTGAATCTTCTCTGCACATGACTACACTCTAATTTTTTAATGGAATTTTTCCTGCCAAAGTCAAATAGAAAGTTCCATGTCACTTATGCTTCTAATGAGTGAATCATCACTTGTTCAGTTTAAGCCAGATCCTCACATTAGGCCTCTGAAAAGGACTTCAGAATAGCCTTGGAAGTAGCTATTTGCCCACTTTCCAAGAGAGTAATCTTTTTAATCAAGGTAGTAAAAAAAAGTTAGGGAATTTCCTTTATTTTGCTTTTCAAAGTTATGTTAAACAAGTTGTTATTGTGTTTCAAAATATTGGTTGAAATTAATCTAGAGACCATTTTCACTATTGAGCAGCCCTGCAGATAACAGGATAGACCCTTGGTTGGTTGGATCATTTCATATGCGTGCTTATATTAAATTTTGGAATTTACTGTGGGATATATTTTAGGATAGGTCCCACACATAATCAAGGAGAAGAAACATTCTCTTCTCAACTACAAGCATAAAGAGCAAATAATTTGTAAAAATCTGTTTAGTACCAGTCCTCAAGAAGTTAAGAATTGAATTCATTCTCACTGGTAACATATGGTGAAATTTATTTAATATGAATTCTTGTTTACTTCTTTACTTTCTGTTATTCATTAAGCCCAATAACTTATACCAGTGGTTTGAGATGAGAGAGTGAAGTATTCCTAAAAAGTAGTATAAAGTGAACATTATTGTAGAAGGAAAAAGAGTCATATGATTTAACAGATAATTACCAACACTCCAATAAGCTGTATAGTCAAAAACAACCAA
Organism: Physeter macrocephalus; assembly: GCF_002837175.3. Lineage (NCBI taxonomy): Eukaryota > Metazoa > Chordata > Mammalia > Artiodactyla > Physeteridae > Physeter > Physeter macrocephalus. Next base: position 118,140,514 of record NC_041220.1, on the reverse strand, counting down.
TATGAAGCTGTTTTAGTGGTACACTTAATCGAGTTAGAGCTAGAAAATCAGAATCATGATCAATTTTGTGACATGTTGTAATAAATCAGATGGTGATTACTTTTTTTTAATTCAAGAATTTACTTTGGAGTAGTATTATTTTGTACATTAAATGATTGAAAATGTCCTCATTAAAGTATTTGCTTAATCCTTATGTGAATGAATGTAGAATGAATTAATGTCTGTATATACTTGCATTTGAATCGCATAGTGAACTTGTACAGAATTCATCAGTGTGATATGTTCTGCATTACTGTATGTCATATGACAGCTCATGGGACCTTATAGGTGCCCATCGATGACGTCTACCATAGAATTTAATTAGCAGTCTATTTGACATCAGTGAGCCTTTAATAAGAATAGCATAAATTGTGCATTTTAACGTAGTAATAAGCATAAGTTTTCCTTCACTGGGGTGTATGAAAATGTGTCTCACAACCACCAGTGCTCCAGGGGATTTTAAATTTTATTTATTTTTTGTAAGTTCTTAGCCCTTCCCCAGAGTATGAGTATACTGAAGAGGAGTTTGTTTTATGCCATGGGTTTACTTTAAATTCTCCCTGTTATTGGAGACGTGCGTTAGTTTTCCTATTAATATATTATACAAGCAGCACCATTTCTAAGTCAAAATGGTAAATGTCTCCCTCCATTTTTTTTGACCTTTGTTTCACCTGCCACTTCATCTGTGTTTACCCTCTTGTTTCAACACCTATGTTTAATTGTGACCTCAGATTTTAAACAGTTTAGATGTGTATGAGAAATACCCATAAATTTTATTTCACTGAAGAATTTTCCCAGAACATTGTGGGAATTATTTATAAAATTTTCTCCCTGAATATGGAAATATTGACTTCTGTATACAAATGATTTAATTTATGGAGTTGCAATGAAAAACACACACAGCTCAAATTGTTTTGTCTGAATATGTCACAAATTCTATGTTGGATGTCATTTTTGTTAGAACCAGAATTAGCTTTATTCAGCATTATTTAATTCCAGTGTAAAGCTAAAAAAAATGTGAAAAATATAATTTTTGTTTGTTGTTTGTTTCGTTCAAACTTTCATTTTATTTTGTATTCAATGTGATTATGTGCCTTTAAAATGTTCTCCCTTCCATTCTGCCCTTGTATCTTTACAGTCATTGTATACAGCAGATTCTAGAAAGTGTAAATCATTGTCACCTAAATGGCATAGTTCACAGGGACCTGAAGGTCAGTATATGGAGTCCATAAATCTGAATCAAAGGAAGTTTTTTTTGTTTTTTTTTTTTTCTGGGGAAAGGGCAGAGGGTGGGTATTTAAAATGGTTCCCTTGCCTTTCCCAACTTTTCCCTAAAATGACTAAATGATGAAATGATAATGCATGATGGCTCTTTCAGTTTGCTCATCTACAGGCTAAATATACATCATAGCGAAAAGGGAAGGACAGTATTGAGAACACAACCTGTTACGTTTCCAAGGAGTAAACCACCAGAGGCAGTTTGGGGGCAGGCTTTCCTGAGTTGACCAGTACTTGCCTGGAGATAAACTTGGCCTGTGATGTATGTCCGCCTGTAGATTTAAACACCACTTCTGTTCTGAGACCATGGGTTGCTGTAGCAGAACAACTGGTTACGCATTGCTCCATTTGAGTCTGATGAACCCTCAGGCAAGAGATAATAATTGCCAGCTAAATTAAAGCATGCGAAGTTAATGATTTATCAAAAATTCATTACATATCCTAATATAACCTTAATGGTGCCTTGACTGCTAATGTGACAGCTTTGGAATGATACTAGAAAAATGGGAGAGAAGAGAGAAACAGCTTTTTTTGTGGGGGGTGGAGGTGGAGCACAAAAGCTATAAAAATAATAGTTGTGTTCCAGTTCATTTCCTGTGAGGATTTATAACCAGGAAATGAGCTCCTGAATTAAATATGTTTAAGATGGATTTTTCTAGAACAAGTGGACCCACATTTTGGCTCACATCTGGCAAGATCCTGATTGTTCTGAGGTAGTAGTCACTCAACTTGAGCATGTTTACATTACTGAAGATGTTTAAATACAACCCCAGTTGTCTGCTAGTTTTGCACTTTAACCCAGTCTCTATGAGGCTATACAGACAGTGAGTGTAAGCTTGGAACTAACACACGCCCCCTGGTGTTTGCATGCAGTCATTGCATTCAGCAGATCCTGGAGGCTGTGCTACACTGCCATCAGATGGGCGTAGTCCATCGGGACCTGAAGGTGAGTAACGAATGCCCTTGGAGAAGACAAACCACCACACAATTCCTAATGACTGTTCAGCTGCAGTTATACCTGTAAAGGCAAAAATATGAGCAGTAAAGCTGTGTGGACTCATTCCGACACATTACAAAGACACTTTCCCTCGCCACGGTCATCTCTTCTCTAATGCACCCTTGAGACTTACATAAATCCCATTTCATCCAGAGAGGAACCATTGCCTAACATTAACAATAAATAGGTTATATTTCCTTCTTCCTAAGAATGGATGCAGCATTTAATGTGATTTTGAGTAGGACTGATGATCTCTTTCTTTCTAAACTTGTTCTGTGGACATAATAGTATGTTTGTTGATCAAACATGTGATTTTATAGTCATATTATATTTACCTAGTGTGTAAATGGTTATCAGAATTATAAAGTAAATAGAGATAAATGTATTAGGTAGATTTTTGGCCCAAGCGATTGGTGCTGAAGAATCCCATTCTGGGTGCTGAAGTCTCTTTCCCTTAACATTAGTCCCAGGAATTCTGAGGACATTGAGGCTCCCTGGGTTTTTATTTATTTATATTCCTAGGGGCCAAGATACTATTGCCTTTTAAAACAGATGGAAAAAGGGTAAAACAAATTTTATTATCAAATAGTATATTTGATACTAATACTTTTAAGACTTGACTCAGCTTCTGATAACCATTGAGGTTGAAAATTGTTTAGATCACTTAGAAATTAAATATTTCAGAGAAGACTGTCCTTTTATTAATTTTCTGACCTCTTCTCTCAGCATTCCAATTTTACTTACGAAATTTCAGAGAAATAGTGAAGGCCTAGAAACGTAAATGGAGAGAAACTCCTGGGTGGGGGAAATAGCAAATGTGAGAACTGTATAGTTGTGGTTTTTCATCTGAAACCTCAGCCTTTCCCAAAGACTGTAACTTTAATCAGAGATGGCAGTGAGCCTAGGATGTGGGTGGGGAAGAAAAATATATTTTCTGACATATGAGCTAAAGTCACTAATTAAAAACTCAGGCAGGTGATTTCCAGAGAGGCTACTACTAAAAGAAATAGCCTGCTGCATCACCCATCAGATTTTTTGCAAGGGAGAAAAGTGTTTTTGCTTTCCATTCTTACTCTGATTTTAGGAGAGGATAGAGATGAACTTCTGATAGAGCTTGTTATAATTTCTGTAATTGTCTTAGTTTCTGTCAAATTGCTGACTTGGATAAACTTCAGTTGAGTTAATTCTCATGCTTGTTTCAATAGGCCATGACATAAATATACTAAGAGAGGCCCAGACTTGTGCGTGAGAGACAACTTATGCACACCTTAAGTGTGCTCAGTCACTGGCTTTGATTTGTGTCTTTTATATCCACCATGCATAGTCTGATAAGTATACAACTTGCAATAGCATATTTACCAATATATTAAAATGAAAAAGATCAATTGCTGAAACCTATTATCAGGCTTTAATCAAAATATTGCCCTTACTACTATTGGGCCATATATTTTTGTTTCCCTGTCATGATTCATATGTTAATTCATGTACACGACAGGCACGCAGTTTAATTTGTCCATATCAGTGAGATAAAAACACAGGAAGTATTACATTTTTCATCATTATCACAGACACCTGTGAGCATAGGAGTACTGTACAGTTTGTTTATAAAGCCCTCCTAGGATAATAGCTATTTAACATATTGTGTTCCTTTACAGTACCTAATGTGGGACCTTATACCTAGTTAATACTTGCAGCATAGTCCTTTAATTTAGGAATGAATAAAGTTCAACCAAAAGCACATTTATAATATAAAGAACAGCACTGAATAAAACAGATTGTTGTGTATGTTAATTAACGTTGAATAAAATAGAGGATAAGCATATCCTCTTTGATACAGTGATAGCATACAGATCTCGGTTTGAATATTTGAATAACTGCCACACTTGGGGGCTTATTAGACAGTAGAATCCACCAGATAGAAACTTACCGAGACCTAGAGACAAGGCTAAGGCACAGCAGGCACAACAGAAACAACAACAGGAGACAGTTCAGGGTGGTGGGATGTTGGCATAACAGAAGCATGTCAGTCAGCACCAGGCAGTATCCATTGGATACATGGACCACAACCTTTGTCTAAGGTGCATTCAGTGTCAGGCCAATTGATGTAGATTCAAGCAGTATTAGGGAGATACAGCAGTGCTAACATAATTATAGGACTATAGTTCAGGGATATGACTCTAGGCTTTGAGAGGGTTTGAATCAAAGCAGAACCTTAATAATAAAAATGGCCATAGCTGTCATTTATCAAGCAGTTACTGTATACCCTGTACTGTATCATCATATTAATCTTCAGAACAACTTCATGAGGAAGGCACTATGACCATCCCCATGTTACCTAAGGGGAGATTTAACAACCAGGAGTGAAAGAACTTATTCAAGGTCACTCAGCTAGTAAGATAGGATTTGTGCCCAAGCAGTTGGGTTCTAGGGTCTGCAAGCTTCATCACTACCACTTCTCAATTCAGTTAGATAAATGAATTGAAAACCATTATAGAGATCAAAGAATAGTTCAAAACAATGATGGTAAAATAATCTTGCTAGCAATATTAAGAATTATTTGGGAAAATGGGTCTAAATTTAGTGAGTCAAGGGATTAAAATAATCCCCACCTATGGATTTTCATAGCTAAACAAAATTCGTATCATTAGGAATAAGAGAATAAGGCATATTTAAGATTTAATGTAGAGTAGGAGGGCAGCATAATTTGACAAAAGACTGGTATAAAAAGCAAAAATGTCCTATTTAGAAAATCAGTAAGGTGGCATTGTCCACAGCCTTTGGAAAATGAGGCATCGAGAAGAACGAAATGGATTTGCCACATTTAATTTTAGGCCACATCAAGACAATCACTTTGGAGTGCTTAAAAATAGATTGTTTATGAAGAGTGGTGTTGGATATTTTTGAACTCTGCTGATTAAAAACTCAAGTATCAAAAGAGAAGAACAAACATTAATCAAACATTTCTTGAGCACCTACCAAGGCCCTGTCTGGGCTGTGGGCATATATTACAGAGCAAAACAAAAACAGACCTTGTATGTATGGAACGTACAGGCTGGTGAATTAAAGATCACTTAAATATATGTGGAAAAATGTATCTGTGCTGTGCGTCCCAGAAAGAAGGAAGTACATCAGACAAGCACTGCATCCAAAAATATATTAGGTCGAAAAGAGGCTGCAGTAACAAGTGACAACTCTCGATGTCACAGGAAATAAAGGCATATCAAGTCAGATGTGTTGTCTCATTTAAGAACTGGGAGAATACAATTTCTGTGAATCAGTTGACAGAAGGAAGTAAGTCAAAGGAGACAGTTATATAGCTGTGCTTTTTCAAGTAAACATATTTCACACACAGTAGTAAGATTTCTTCAGTTCGGAGTGTATCAGAAATGGTTACTAAACTACTTCATGAACAGCTATCTGGATAGGAGGCTTCATACATACAACTGAATCTTTTAGCAACAAATCAGCACCAGTGAATTGCCTCAGTGGAAAATACTGTCTTTCTTAAAGCCTACCTCCTGAAGAATAATGTTTAATGGAAAAATCATTAGATGGGTAGATGGATATGAGAGTGATAGGTAGGTAGACAGATGGATAGTTGAATAGATATAGATATTTAAATGAAGATAATAATTCTGGAGATTTGGGGGGATTTTTAACACTTTCATAGAAATGTCAATAAAATCGAATGAATGTATGACCAGAAAAGAAAGGAATTCATTTTCTGGGAATCTGACAAGCATTCAGTAGATCCTTGTCACCATGGGTAGTAGATATATCAAGTAGTGAATTCTACATTTAGCATAATTATAAAATCACAATTATTCCCCTTCTCTCAGAACCATCTTTAAAAAAAAATGTTTAAAGAACACATCACTTGTACGTAATGTTTGTCTAGCTATATTAGAAACAAACTATATACATGTGACAAATTCCATAATTCATTTAGTCATTCTAGTATTTCTTTATGGAGTACTTGGTGTAGATCAGGCTGTGGAGAAACAGCTAATTGGGGAAGTCCCACTGGGGTTCTTTCAAGCTACTTGATAGTGTGTGCTGATAATGCAGAGGCAAATCAAGAAACAGGAATGGAATACTGAGTGATTCTTATGAACTTGCTCATATATGCACGATGACAGAAACAGTACTTCCTTATCACAAACTCACAGTGCATGCATCAGCTAGAAATTCCCCATGCTAAGTACATAAATTCCGGTGTCCATGCCATGTGAAAATAAAAACAAAAGTCACTTGTACCATGTGCACAAAAGGACCTCCACCGTGTGCATGAGCGAGCCTGATATTCAGGCTTTTCAATTCATGCAAAATTTCATTTAGTTGATTTCTAGGAGCTTTGTTCACACCTTCTTTGGCAAAGGAGAAGTGACTGAAAATGCACCAAAGCACTGACTGGTTAACTTCATGTTGAAATATTGAGACTTTCCAATAGAAGAAAGAAATTTTAAAGGACAATTTTACTTCTTAAAAGCTAATATCCAAGGGAATGTAAGCATCAAGTAATATAGGATAATAAAACTAATAACTTGCTGTTTTATAATATTCATTTAAAAAGTTTTGCTTTTTTAAAAAAGTAAAACACACATGATTTCACTACCCTTATAATTTCCAAATGTTTGAGTTTCATTGGTTAGATAGATATCACGAATGTGCACAGATAAATCTGTGATATCACTAATGTTGAAGATGTTAATGTGACTCATGTTAAGGATGATCATCACCTCTGCTGAATCAGTTTCTTAATAAAGATCACGCTAGTTTAGAAATCCTCATGATGTGTTTATGAGATTTTTGAGAAGCAAAATCAAAATTATGTCTTTTTCATAAGTTTCCCCTTGTTTTATTTGATTATGGGTAATAAATATTTTTGACTGCTTTAAATTCTTCTAAGAATATCTGCTGGATAGACTGCCTTTTGAGAATGAATGATTTTTATACCATCAGAGGAGCTTCCTCAGTAGCACGTCTTTTAAAAGGAAGGGATCAGGAAATCTGGCCTCAAGTCCTTGCTTCATCGTTTTGAACCTCTCTACCTCAAACTTGAGGGGTTTGAATTATTTTATCTCCCAAGTCTCTTCCAGTTCTGAAAGTGATTCCAGCAACTTGCCTCGGTACTTTGAGATACTTGGACAGTTTCAAGAAAATCCCAAATCGCAATGGAAGTAGTTGCCATTGTATCCATGTGGAAGTACAGAACAAAACTTGCAAACAGTTGCTGCTCATTACAGCTGATATGCTATAAATGGTTGTTGACACTAAGACCAGATGTCGTGGAAAATCCTGCATCATTAGGAAGCAATGGGGCGGGGAGGGAACCTGTGTGTGAGAATGTCAGTAGAATCTATTTAAAAACCAACCTAAACAGTGATGCATTGTAAGAATTTAGAGATAATCTCAATGTGTAAATATTAACATAATAGATTACACTTAATTTAGAAATACAGACATTTCTCAAGTCATGAGCATTCATTACAGATATTCAATGTTATGCACATTGAAATGGCCAGCTGCACTGCAGTATAATAGCTAATCACTAACGCACGTAATGTCCCTTACGAGCCCCTGTGATTAAATCCAGTGGGATTTTATATATACTGTTTTGAGATAAAATGTATATCTATAATGTTCATTTGTGAGATGAATAATTAGTTAATTAGCTTCAAGATTCGAAATTGCCCAAATCCACATAGTTAATCACGGTCAGGACCAGGAAATAAGTGCAGGCCTTCACCCTCTTTCTAGATCACTGTGCCGCCTGTTTCTCTCATAGTCTGTGCCCCATGTTCAACCATAGTTGTGTTGGAAGGCCTGAGTTTCTGATCTCACCTTTCTCATTTGTTTTAGAAAATCAAAATACTAGAATATTAGCAGTGAAGAATGTAAAGGTCATCCTTTCTAAAGAAGTAGCCACTGATTAGGTGAGAGATTCTACTGTTTCAGCTTTTGTGGACTATAACCACATATTATCTTGATTTCTGTGGACATTCATAATCTGAACTAACCTACTTGCCAGTGAACTTTTATAGTGCAGTATGTTTTCAAGTTGGCGGCTCTATGAATGGTAGTAGTTAAAGAAAATCAGAATAACTGTGTGGTGCCCTGGTTTAAATGCTGCTCTAGAAATTCTTGGTGATTAAGCCTTCCATATCCTTGCAGAACATGGTAACAAGATTATTCAAACAAATATATTCCAAAGAGTTGTATATAAATCAAATGTGTGTGATATTTTTAATGTTTCTTTATAAAGCAAATGATCCTTTAATAAAGTCAGTAATCATCCTAATTTTTCAGTTTGCATTCCATAATTCTATGTTTTAGGTTTGCATATCATGTTTAAGATATGCTTAAACATGAAGCCATTTCAGTGCTATTTATTTTTACATCTATACAGTAACCTTGAAATAGACATGCCTTTTCCTGTGCATAACTGCAGCTGAACAGTCTTCACGGGTATAAGGTGAAACACTGATCCAGATGGATTTATTATTTCCTGGATGACTCACAAGGCCCTACAGAGAGGTCTTCTAGGTCGTCTCTAGGTATGAATATTTGCCCCAGTCATTCAAGAGGCCATGCATGATAAAACTCTAAGGTGTTCCCTTCCTTCTGAATTGGCAGATACCTGGTGTTTAAGGGCATAATGCACACAGCACTGCCCAGAGCTTTTTGATTTATTGATAAGAATAAAAGCACATTAAATTGTTTGTTCACTGATGACACTGGCATTTGCTCACTTGAGATCTGAAAGACCTAAAACGATTGTGATTTCTAAAGTGATTGGAACTCTTTCCCTGAATGAGTCTGTGCTTGACAAATTAGGACAGATGTGTATTAGATCTCTCTGACATCTCAATGCTTTTGAATATGAAAGTTACAGAGAAATAAACTATCACTTACAGTTTAATGTGGTTTTTTCCAAGTTATTTATTCCGTAAATTAATAGCTGGAAATCACTTCTTAATTAAAGTAAAAGGTACATGAACGTAGTGGACCATAAACTTTAGTTGTGAAAATAAAATGTCAAATATTGATGTTATAGCATGGTTAGATACTATAGTATATTGATAGATGAACAAGAGTTCCAAATAATGTCAAATTTTACTAAAAGTTATTTTAGTATGAAGATCTTTCATATACTTGAGACCTCGTCATCCCAACATCGAAATTAAATTATCATGTATTTAGTGTTGAGGTAAAAACCCTATCAGCCCTAAAAAATTACAAAGTTTTCCTTACAATTACCAATTGTCATAACAGTGATGGATCTGATGGCAGTGAGCAGCAATAGCCCGAAGAAGTCTGGTACTTGATTAAAACTTACTTGCCTACACTCTAGTTCTTGTAGACTTAACCTGATTTCTTCTGAGTTCTGGTTATGAGTCCTTGCTAATTTGCATGGCTGGCTTAATTAATAAATTAAATATTGGTTTAGGCTGTGTTTACCCAAGGTCAAAACAACCAACAGAGCTGACTAATTCAGTAAGGAAAAAAAGTAGCCAATTTCATGAAAAAAAAATTGAAATTAGTTGTTTGTCAACATATAAACAAAACCAATTTGACTGACTGAATTTTTAGATTTTTCAGGCAGTCGTTTTGACACTTGCAGAGTCCATTGTTTCCCAACTCTTTTCAGTCTGAGACACACCGCTAAATTTGCTGGGTCTTATCCCAAGGTAAGAAGATGTTGAACCACTCTCCCAAATATACATACCAATCCAGACATACGTTCATCCACATAGCGAAGGATGATAGATTTACCGTACGTATTAATCAGCCTCCTTTTCCTGACCATCTTTTCCCTTCATTTCTTAAAACCCACAAAGGCAGTCCATGGAAATTCAAGACTTTGCCACGGTGCTTATTTTCCAAGTACCAATGTGTCTCGATGCCCTGGTTGGGAAACAGTGGTGTAGGCACAGCCTTATTCCAAGACTGAGTTATCAGTCCTTGAGTAACGATAAATACCGAAGAAAATAAAAAATGTGTCTTTCTTATAGTATTCTGAGATGTGAAAATAAATATATAAGTAATACTTTGAATCACACTTTGAAGACATATAAATTATGTTTTTAAAAACTGGCTTATGAAGAAAAAAATCCAACTATAACATTTGGCAAATAGTAGTAGACTCTTTCTGCCTTTAAGAATAAACAGATTCTTAAAGACAGCAATTTTAATACATAATTCAGGATAAAACTCCAAAATTTGTACAGAAATTGTTTGGAAACATTGAGGAATCAAAATCACTGCATTCGGTTCCAAAATCTTGAAGTCAACTAGGATTTAATTTGCACAGTTTCATTTGCCAAATGTCTGTAGATCGGTCCAACTCTTGTTATCATTTTGCCAAGTTTCCTTCTGCTGAAAATGTCTGTGCTCTGTTAGGCTTCTAAGCCAATGTCCGTGGCCAAGTCTGGACCTCAAGCAGCCCTTGGAAGCATGTGAGCAGGTCAAGACAGGTGCTCCCATTCATTTGATCGCTCCCCAAGTGTATTCTCTCTTCAGCCCAGTATCTCTCCCGTACACTTAGGCATCTGTCTGAAGCCTGCACACATGGTCATTTGTTATCATTTTCTAACCATATTTTCCCTGGGATTTAGGAATGACAGTCTCCGAGAGAGAGGACAGTGCATGCCTTTTTTTTTTTTTTTTTCCTACCCTTATAAAATGTTAGTTTTGAATAGTCACTTAAAATAGGTTCTCACTTCAGTCTCTCTTTTTTCTTTCTAAATAAAGCCTGAGAATTTGCTTTTAGCTAGCAAATCCAAGGGAGCAGCTGTGAAACTGGCAGACTTTGGCTTAGCCATAGAAGTTCAAGGAGACCAGCAGGCGTGGTTTGGTGAGTAGGATCTCTCTACCTCATGCTGCTTGTACTATTCTGGCTCCAGTCACATCCCACTTCCTAACCAAAATAGAATGGAAATGTTCATTCTGACAACTTGACTAATTTTAAGATATTGGACCTTTATATGTACCTGATTTTACTGACATTAAAGGATATATAACCTAAAAATAATTTAAGGGACTAGAAGAGCAATAACACATAGACTTTTTTCTTAAAGGATGGATAAAAAAATGGATTCTGTTCTAAGAATTAATAGGAGGATTGCAGTAGTCAAAGAGTATTTGAGAGAACATTGATTATTCACATACAGCCTCACGTGATGCTAAAAACGCCTATGTAAACAGTAGGTACTCAGGAAATACTTGCAGAATATTTTACATATTTTGTGATTAGCAAATTTAAGTTTTAAAAATATTATAAAGTGTATATATAGAGATTTATATAATATATGTTATATATCTATATATGTGTGTGTGTTTCGTCTCATCTTCTATTTCTCCAAAGTGCCAGTTTCCTCTCTACAATTTTGATAATTTCAAAATTTCTATATGATGAAATTTCCATTTCCTTGCAATTAAGGAAGAAATTAACTCTAAACAAATTTAAGTTATAGTATTTCTAACCAGGCGTATGGCTTGTTTTGATATTCAGCCAAAATAAATGACTTTAGCCACTGATTTTATGCTTCTCTTTCTGCCATTTCCCAGTATTAACCCATTTTTCACGTAGTGTCCTAAAATATAACCTCTGAGAGCCTCAGTCTTACTTCTTTTCTGACTTTCAATGTATTGAGATTAAATTTTTTAAATGCCCTTCACTTTGAATTGCTTTTCCTCTAAACAACAACAACAAATACAAAGAGAGCTCAATAAGTGCTTTACTTCTTTTGTTTTCTGTGCAAATACTTCACTGTATCCCTAAACATACACATGTACTAAAATGTACACAGAGCTCCCAGGATTCACCGTGTCTGTCTGATCTGCCCCAGCTAGTTAATGGGAGTGGCTGGTGAGGCACCCTTGCCTGTCTTCTCTGAAGGCAGCCTAATTCAGGACCTCATTTTCTGCTGCCTGTCCTGATTCAGTAGTACCTGACCATTATCCTTGTCTGTGATACTTCTCAAGTTTAATACTGCCTTTTACATTAAGGCTCTCCTTACCTTCCAGGTGAGTTTAATACCTCCAAATTTGGCATTTGGTGTGTCTTCCCGCCCCCCCCGCCCCCAGCCTAACCACTCTGTGGCATGTGGGATCTTCCCGGACCGGGGCACGAACACGTGTCCCCTGCATCGGCAGGCGGACTCTCAACCGCTGCGCCACCAGGGAAGCCCGGTGTGTCATATTTTGACATATAAATAAGCTTGTTCCTTTTAACTGCAAACTGAAAGAAGGTAGGACCTAGAATTAGTTCTGTAAATTTGAGATTCAGAAACATCTTTTTATCATAGGAGAGAGTATGGTTGACACAGATAAAGAATATACAATAACAGGAGTTGGGGTCCAACAGGAAGTAGTGGGGCTATCACAGAAATGGGCAGAGCAGATCACTGGAGATACATAAATTAAGAGGTCCTGCCCCTTGAGATGCTCATACTTCTATATCAATAAGTATTTAGCATGCAGTGTCAGGGCACCTGTATCCGAAGCATGCGTGAGGTGCTCTGGAGCACAAGAGAAGAATTATGAAATTCTGCCTCTGGGGAAAGTTTCAGTGATGGGGGTATGGCTTCTGCCTTCCTAGTGGCTGAATGAATGGGAGTTTTATTCACTGGTATGCGTGGAGATAAAGGCATTCCACACAGAGGGATCAGTACATGCACAATCTCAGAGGCATAAAACAATTTTTTTCTATTTCAGGAATAACAATAAGTTTGTTATAGCTAAAATATACTGAGATGAGTGGTAGTTGATGAATTAGGAAAGGATTTTATGTCCTTTTGAAGGATTTGGCATTTATCTTAGAAGTGTCAGGGATCTGGTAAAAAATTTTAAGCAGAGAAGGACATAATTGGGTTTATGTTAAGTAATGTTGATTTTGGTAGCAAGGTGGAGGATGGCTTTAAGGATAGCCTGCAGGCAAAGAAGCAGTTAGGCTAATGCAGTAGTTCAAATTATGCATGAAGACAGCTTGAACTAAGGAGTATATAGGAGAAAGCAAGTTACAGGTAACATGCAGAAAGGACAGGAACCCTGAACTCTAAAGGGAATCTGTTTAGAAGAAATCAGAGTCCCGGAAATTGGGCTCAAAGACAGGACTCTAGTCCTTTCTAGAGCAAAGCAGGACCCTTCTTCACGAGATACCAAAAGAGGGACTTAGGCTCAGGGATGTAATTGCCAGAACTGTGTACAAGATGATGATTGGATATCAGGAATAAGCCAGAAGCCTTATTAACCAGAACCAAGGCTCCAGTTTAACATCGACAACTTGGATGATGCTTACAAGAGTATTGGAGTTGAGCTCCTGAAATCTCTCTTGCTTGGGGCTCTATTTTTTTATCTCTTCTGCTAGATCAAAAGCTGTTTGAGAGACTGTGTGTAGTGAAAAGTTTCTGCTTTTTGAATGAAAATACTTCTGCTGATATCCTGGCTCTGATTCTTAATAGCTTCATGCCACTGGGCAAGTCACTTTAACTCTGTGAGGTCAGTATCCTTTTTGTAGATGGAGATAATAAACAGTCCTTTATGGGGCTGTTATGAGACTAAGTGAAGTAGAGCATTGGAAAATGCCTGGGCTATGAAAGCTGTTCAGTAAGTTTTCAAAACCATCTTGGAATGAAACACATGTCACAGTACTTGGCCTACACAGTGAAAGTTGTTGAGTGAATGACTAAATATCAGGCTAGTGAAAGCAATAACATCCATATAAAAGTATACAAATTTTCAAATTGTGATAATTCATTTTTCATAGCAGGCTGGTCCTAGAGAAGCAACGACAGATGGGGAATAAAATTCCCATTTTCTTTTTAGTATGGTGATATCAGTTAAGTTCTTGCTAAGGTAGCTATTAGGGTAATGACTTTTAAGAGGTGCATTATAAGTTCTAAGAAAATTCAGCATTTCAAAAGTATAGAAACACATAGTTTCTAAGCTTAAGAGAATACTTCTTTTTTATTTTTTTCTTTAGCTTTTTTTAAGCTTTTTTTTTAAAGAATAGTTTTTTCTACAAGTTCAAGTGAATCCTCATGGTTACCTAAGTGAAGGAAAAGTGGGCATATGATGTACTACATTTCTTTTGGGGGTATTGTGTGATATATTTTAGGTTTTAGGAGTAAAGGCTTATTTTAGTATGAATGACTTGTTTTGATATTTATTCAGTATCGTCTGCCGTAGTCTCACGTGCTTGATTAATTTTATCTTTTAAAATATAAGTGTTGAGTGGGGAACCTTTTTATTTTAATAAGAAAAGAGCAGAACTCTTTCTTCATTATGTATAATGCCAGAGTTTCAGGCTTTTACATAATTTTATTTCAATAAATGTGAGAGGTTTATTACAAATAAGAAAAATAAAACTATACCAGCCATTATAGAAGCTGTCTATTGTGTTTGATTATTTTTTTCTCATTTTCAAGTTCCAGTGTTTGTTTTTCCCATGTTACTTCTTCTGTCTTTCTAGCCCTGATCTATTTGAATACTAGCCAAAAAGGCTACAAGTAACACCCTATAACATACTTGTTAGGAAGGCTAGAAATTTACCAAAGAGAACAGCCTGTTTCTCCTGCGGGACTGGGAATGCTCTTTTCAATACATTTCTGTTTTTTTGTTGCTGCTAGGTAAAAAGGATAACTACCATGATCTTACTTCATGGAAGAATTATTTTGCTTGGTTGCTATTATGTCTCTTTTATTTAAAGTTAAGGGTTTTTTTAATGGCAGTATGTTGCAATGGATACATTTCCAACTGTAAGTAATTCTGTTTTCTCTTTGTTTGATCTGTTCTGATATTCCTATTGGTTTTTCAGAGTGAGAAACATATGCTGTCTATAAAGAAGGCAAGCTCTCATTAAATTTCCTGTTGATAGCATATATCATCATAAACTAGATTCTTAGGAGTTTAATCTGCTGCTAAAGAAGACCTAATTTATCTTACCCTCAGTATTTCTGTATTCATGAGAACACATTGTAGCGTAAGTGCACTGTTTGAATGTTCGTGCATTTAGATGTAGGCTTCACTATTCTTAGGGGTAAGGACCCCACTGACTGCTCAAATGATAGTTGTACTCTTAGCGTTTGTAGTCTCCAGAAGAGGTTTGTAATAATTTACATTTAAGATTGTTGTTGCATTTCTTACATAGTGATTTATTTCCCTATCTTTTCTACCTAGATGCAATATCATTAACATTTCCTGCTCCAGGCCAGGTATTCTACTGAGTTATTTAAGACATATATTAAAGTTTACCAACTCTAGCTAGGAGGGTACAGATTGCATATAAAAGGGTAGTCAAAATTCAGAGTAAGAAAGAACCACTGAGAACTCTAGTTAGCTAAAGAGATCTCTAACATGGAAATAATTTAGAGCCACCTTCTGTTAGAGTAAAGGTAGAAGAAGAAACTGAAGGTCCAAGGAACAGAAAAAGTATCATCAGGGTGAGCATGAGAAGTTTATCTTCAAGAGACCTTAAAGAGATTTTTAGGTTAAGTGCTCAGAAGTAGAAAGAAGTCATATTGGGTGAATGAAGGGGAGAACCAGATGGTAAAGGAACTTAAAGTGCCAGCTGGGACCTCGGTCTTTAATCTGGTCTTTGGCATTGGTGTCCCATTGGGTTCCATGTGTGTCTCAATTTGGGAGGAGTCAGAGAGGGATGGTTGGAATGAGAGAGCAGGTATATGGCAGTGAGAAGCACTGGGTAGCTCTTGAAAACTATTGTGCCTACCCTGCCTTAGAAGAGCGGACTCCACGTCTCTCCTTCAGGTACTCCTTGAACTTCACTCAGGGGAACCACCACTGCTGCTCAGTAGTTCTTTCTACTTCACTACTACTGAGCAAACGTTTCTATCAAGTGAAGTTTGAGGTAGAGGTGGATCCACTGTGGTCCGTGTAGAGCTTAAACTACAACCTACAGGTCTTTTCTTGAAGTCTCTTCTCCTTGTCTACCCCGCCCTCCTCTAAACCGAACAAGGAAAGGAAAAGAAAAGTAATGAAAATGGGGAAAAAAGTGATATCCAAAATCCTTTGCCTCATTTTCTAATGTAATTTTGTTCAAAGGAGTAACCAGCTGTTATACATCTGCTTGTTTTTAAGTACAAATCTGTCATGGAGATGGGGGAAAAGCTCCTTTCTTGGACACTTTTCGTCCCAGTAAATATATAAGGTGCTTCACCAGAGATTTGTAGTCAGAGGAATTCCTGATTACATATCATTTTAAAGAACAGTTTCGAGTTTTCCTGTGCCTTTAAAGAAAACTTCCAAATAGGAATAGTTATTTTTGGTATTTTTAAAAGTACATATTTTTATTTGAAAACCATTATTTTCGGAAATAAGAAATATTTTACTCTAAATTCTAGCTGTAAATTGTCATTTAAGTGTACCTTATTGGACATACTGATTTATACGACAGGAAACTTTCTTTGGCCATCTAGTTTCTCATACCGCATCCCTTAAGTTAAAAGTCTAGCTGATACTTGTCCAACAGTGATTCATCTGAATATTCCGGAGTCTTCTCTTTAGTTGCCAGTTATAAGTACACACTGATTATTTATTAGTACAGAGTGAGCTCTTTGATGTATTTTGGACTCATTCCTTCTCCTAGTGAGTTCTTCAGTTACTCTCAGTGCCATCCCCCACCCTGTACAGACCACCTCACTTCCAAAAATATTTACTGAAAATTTGCTTTAAGTTTGTCCCCCGGATCCACATTTTGGGTCCGTCTCTTTTATAGGTGAGTACCTCTCATAATAAAGTTACGTAGGTACCATGAGAAGTATCATCTTTGGCAAGGTTGTAACCCTATCTTCAGTTTTCTCCTAATTTCTTTCCAGGTGTAGGGGAGGATGTCCTGATTCTTTTCACAGGTTTAGTTTTAACTCACACATAAACAAGAATCAGAACTGCTGACCAAATGGCCTGAAGTACACACACTGTGCAGCACAATAGATTGGCTTTCATATCTGCAGAAAGATGTGTTTTTTCTAATAAGCTACAAAGCAGGGCAGGTTAGTGTTGATACTGCTATGGAGAGAAACTCATCCAACATTCTTTTCGTTCTCTGAGAGCCTTGTTTTATCTTGACAAACAGATCAACAGATAAAGAAGCCCAAAGAAGTTTCTTCCTTAGTTTGCCATTTCATATTGGCTTTGTCAAGTTGGTTTTAATTCATTAACATCTGTTTTCCCTAGGTTTTGCTGGCACACCTGGATATCTTTCTCCAGAAGTTTTACGCAAAGATCCTTATGGAAAGCCAGTGGATATGTGGGCGTGTGGTAAGGAATCATTTTCATGCCGATTTTGCAGTACACCAGTATTGTTATAATTAAAAATAGTATCTGTTAAATTTGAGGTTGCTGCTCTCTAGCAATCAGTTTAGAGTTATCGTTCTCCAACTTTAGTCTACAACGCAGTCACGTGGAGAGCCGCTTAAAAGCAGGTTGCTGTTTCTCATTCAGGAGGTCTGGGGCAGGAGCATTTGCATTTTTAACAAGTTCCCAGGTGACGATAAAGCTCATGGTCCGGGAGGCACTTTGAGATTAGGGCCGTAGAGAATCCCCCTCAGAGGTCATGGGGTTTATACTCCCATCCTGTCACCTCCACCAGGAAGCCCTTAGCACAGATGTCATGTCTGTACCACAAGATGCTCAACAGGGATTAAGAGGGAAAGAGTGGATCTTGGAATGTAATTGACTGTTCTGTGGGGACTGAGCTCCGAGTTAGGCCTTTAACAACCAGCTCTAATCAGAAAGTAGCCTGTGCACGCTCAAAGGTATAGAATGGGGAGGCTTTCCACCACAGTTTTTATCACAGAATTTCTGCATGTCAACATATACTCCAAATAGGTGAGAGACTGAAATAAAAGGGATACTTCAGGATGTTCTGAAAATATTGCTGCTGGAGTTATTGGCAGGAGCTAACCCTCTAGGTTCCTGACACTACATCATTAGCACAAGAACTTGGTGCTTGATCTCAAACTGTGTGCATCTTGGGCTCCTAGAGTTACCTCCATGCCTAGGAAGGCAGATGTGAGAAGAGCACAGTGTTTGGAGTCACAATGCCTGGGTTCAAGTCTTTGCTTTGCACCTGCTAACCCCATCTCCTTAATATCTCTGAGTTGGCTTCTTTACCTATAAAATAGAAATATTTTACCCTCATAGAATTATATGAGGGTCAAATAGGGTGTGCATTAAATGAAGACGTTTTAGAGTTTGTAAAGCAATTTAAAATGGAAACAGCTATTATTATTCTAAAAAGTTGGAATTGTAGCCTAATTAAAGGGTAGGGTCTTAGGTGTGCCCCAAGCTCTGTCTTCCTCCTGCCTCCCTGAGAATATTTCCTCAGCAGGAACTCTAAAATCCTTTGGGTTAGAGCATTGCCACAAAATGTTATTGTTCAGATGTAAAGGTTAATGGCAGATAACTCAAATATTTCCCTTGCAATAAATCAGCCCCATCATGGATCTGTTTCTGCTGATGAATTTTCAGAGGAGCGGAGTACCCTGAGAGACAGGCAGACGCAGATAGGTCTTATGGAGGATGTGTTAGGGGGTGGGGCGTTGGGTGCAGCTAGAGTGCGGCCCTCGGACCAGGCACTGGAGAGAGGCTGTGGTGTAGACGGGTCAGAACCAGGGCAAGTCTCAGTACCCTAGCTTCCACTTATAAAAATGGAGATAATAATAGCACTTGCCTCCTAGAACTTCTGAGAGGATTTTTTAAAATAAGTAAGTGTGAGTTATTATTACTATTATTATTAGAAAGTGTTTCTTTATAAATGAAGTTTCTAGATAACTGATCTGTAGCCTTATAAGAGAGGGACTGAACACATTTAAATCGATGACTCAGCATTGTAGTTCTGATCATCAGCTGAATATTATGATGCCCTCACCTGAACACTAAATTCCCTCTCTGCTTTCCTTGTTCACTTTTAAATTTTTTTCTTGCACGCCTTTTACGTTGCAAAAGATGTTATTATGGACCACCTTCACAGCTCCTGAATCGTATCTCATTCATTTAAATAACTTAAATAAATCATTTATTTGGTTCTTGCATTGAAAACACTTTTTACAGTGTATCAATGTTACTGGCCTTGAAGAATATCAGATCATTTAAAAAGAAAACACAAAAACCCTGATATTTTGTACTAGAGATTCTTTCCTAGTTGTGGAGCAGAATCAGTGCTGAAACTTATATACATAGAACTGTCCAGCCCCTACGCGGGCTCTGCTTTAGCGGCTCTGAGCTCAGTGTGGGCAGCTGCATTTTTAACAACTATGACATATCATCAGGGTTTAGACTCACTAAACACACTGTGCTCAATTTTAATATTACTTTGGTAAATTTGGGTACACTTGTTTTTGGATTTTCTGTGTGAGTGCATTTCCACAATACAGTTTGTGTAGCTAACCTTTTAAAATAATGGCATATCTTGTCGTAATGGGATTTCACTTCTGTGAAATGTGAGGTAACTTCTAGGGTTGAAACTCTCTAACTTACTTGGCTGGAAGAGGGAAAAAAGATAGATGAAGAGTTGTTTCCCCCCCCTTGTAGTCTGAGCTATATCACATTCTTGAAAAATGTAAATAAATATTAGATAGATACTGCATGTACACATACAAACATAAGTGCTCCCGTGTGCGTATACACACACACACCTCATGAATGCCTCTAGAAACTTAGAGCCACAGGGCATCTCACAGATTGCAACCCGTTTTGCCATAAAGCAGAGCCACCTTCCATTTTCCTCAATCCTATCCTTACCTTTTCTTTTTTTCTTTTAACATCTTTATTGGAGTATAATTGCTTTATTATGTTGTGTTAATTTCTGCTGTATAACAAAGTGAATCAGCTATACGTAGACATATATCCCCATATCCCCTCCCTCTGGCGTCTCCCTCCCACCCCCCCTAT
The DNA here is from genome assembly GCF_002837175.3 of Physeter macrocephalus. NCBI lineage: Eukaryota > Metazoa > Chordata > Mammalia > Artiodactyla > Physeteridae > Physeter > Physeter macrocephalus. Next base: position 118,120,287 of record NC_041220.1, on the reverse strand, counting down.
CCCACCCCTCTAGG
>NC_041220.1:118118749-118120211 GCF_002837175.3 Physeter macrocephalus | reverse complement strand
GTTCTCAAGTCCATTCTCTATGCCTGCGTCTTTATTCCTGTTCTGCCCCTAGGTTCATCAAAACCATGTTTTGTTTTTGTTTTTTTTAGATTCCATATATATGTGTTAGCAGACGGTATTTGTTTTTCTGTTTCTGACTTACTTATTCCTGTTCTGCCCCTAGGTTCATCAAAACCATGTTTTGTTTTTGTTTTTTTTAGATTCCTTATATATGTGTTAGCAGATGGTATTTGTTTTTCTCTTTCTGACTTACTTCACTCTGTATGACAGGCTCTAGGTCCATCCACCTCACTACAAATAACTCAGTTTCGTTTCTTTTTATGGCTGAGTATCTTTTTGAATTATGCTTTTCTCTGGGTATATGCCCAGTGATGGGATTGCTGGGTCATATAGTAGTTCTGTTTTTAGTTTTTTAAGGACCCTCCATACTGTTCTCCATAGCGGCTGTATCAATTTATATTCCCACCAACAGTGCAAGAGGGTTCCCTTTTCTCCACACCCTCTCCAGCATTTATTGTTCGTAGACTTTTTTATTTATTTATTTATTTTTTTTTTAATTATTATTATTTTTTTGTGTGTGTGGTACGTGGGCCTCTCACTGTTGTGGCCTCTTCCATTGAGGAGCACAGGCTCCGGGTGCACAGGCTCAGCAGCCATGGCTCCTTTGCCCAGCCGCTCCCTGGCATGTGGGATCTTCCCGGATGGGCATGAACCCGTGTCCCCTGCATCGGTGGACTCTCAACCACTGCACCACCAGGGAAGCCCTGTTTGTAGACTTTTTGATGATGGCCATTCTGACTGGTGTGAGGTGATACCTCATTGTAGTTTTGATTTGCATTTCTTCAATGATTAGTGATGTTGAGCATCCTTTCATGTGTTTGTTGGCAATCTGTATATCTTCTTTGGAGAAATGTCTGTTTAGGTCTGCTGCCCATTTTTGGATTGGGTTGTTTGTTATTTTGATATTGAGCTGCATGAGCTTCTTGTATATTTGGGAGGTTAATCGTTTGTCCAAGGAAGTGTTCTAATTTCATTCTTTTACATGTAGCTGTCCACTTTTCCCAGCATCACTTATTGAAGAGGCTGTCCTCTTCATCGTATATTCTTGCCTCCTTTATCAAAGATACGGTGACCGTATGTGCGTGGGTTTATCTCTGGGCTTTCTATCCCTGTTCATTGATCTATATTTCTGTTTTTTTGCCAGTACCATACTGTCTGATTACTGTAGCTTTGTAGTATAGTCTGAAGTCAGGGAACCTGAATCCTTCAGCTCCATTTTTCTTTCTCAAGATTGCTTTGGCTATTCAGTGTCTTTTGTGTTTCCATACAAATTGTGAAATTTTTTGTTGTAGCTCTGTGAAAAATGCCATTGGTACTTTGATATGCATTGCGCTGAATCTGTAGATTGCTTTGGGTAGTATAGTCATTTTCGCAATGTTGATTCTTCCAATCCAAGAACAAC
>NC_041220.1:118079297-118118640 GCF_002837175.3 Physeter macrocephalus | reverse complement strand
CAATGTTGATTCTTCCAATGCAAGAACATGGTATATCTCTCCATCTGTTCGTATCATCTTTAATTTCTTTCATCAGTGTCTTATATTTTTCTGTATACAGGTCTTTTGTCTCCTTAGGTAGGTTTATTCCTAAGTATTTTATTCTTTTGTTGCAATGCTAAATGGGAGTCTTTCCTTAATTTCTCTTTCAGATTTTTCATCATTAGTGTAAAGGAATGCAAGAGGTTTCTGTGCATTAATTTTGTATCCTGCTACTTTACCAAATTCATTGATTAGCTCTGGTTGTTTTCTAGTGGCATCTTTAGGATTCTCGATAATTGGGTGTTGAATTTTGTTGAAAGCTTTTTCTGCATCTATTGAGATTATCATATGGTCTTTATCCTTCAATTTGTTAATATGGTGTATCACATTGATAGATTTGCGTATATCGAATAATCCTTGCATGCCTGGAATAAACCCAGCTTGATCATGGTGTATGATTCTTTTAATGTGCTGTTGTATTCTGTTTGCTAGTATTTTGTTGAGGATTTTTGCATCTATGTTCATCAGTGATATTGGCCTGTAGTTTTCTTTCTTTGTGACATCTTTGTCTGGTTTTGGTATCAGGGTGATGGTGGCCTTGTAGAATGAGTTTGGGAGTGTTCCCTCCTCTGCTATATTTTGGAAGAGTTTGAGAAGGATAGGTGTTACCTCTTCTCTGAATGTTTGATAGAGTTCATCTTTGAAGCCATCTGGTCCTGGGCTCTTCTTTGTTGGAAGATTTTTAATCACAGTCTCAATTTCAGTGCTTGTGATTGGGCTGTTTATATTTTCTATTTCTTCCTGGTTCAGTCTTGGAGATTTGTGCTTTTCTAAGAAATTGTCCATTTCTTCCAGGTTGTCCATTTAATTGGCCTATAGTTGCTTGTAGTAATCTCTCCTGATCCTTTGTATTTCTGCAGTGTCAGTTGTTACTTCTCCTTTGTCATTTCTAATTCTGTTGATTTGAGTCTTCTCCCTTTTTTTCTTAATGAGTCTGGCTAATGGTTTATCAATTTTGTTTATCTTCTTAAAGAACCAGCTTTTAGTTTTATTGATCATTGCTATTGTTTCCTTCATTTCTTTCTGATTTATTTCTGATCTGATCTTTATCATTTCTTTCCTTCTGCTAACTTTGGGGGTTTTTTGTTCTTCTTTCTCTAATTGCTTTAGCTGTAAGGTTAGGTTGTTTATTTTAGGTGTTTCTTGTTTCTTGAGGTAGGATTGTATTGCTATAAACCTCCCTCTTAGAACTGCTTTTGCTGCATCCCATAGGTTTTGGGTCATTGTCATTTGTTTCTAGGTATTTTTTGATTTCTTACCTTTTCTTTTTATGTGTTTTTTTACAGGCAGCCAAATCCCTTTGTGACGAGCCATGCCCTATTTAAAGCATGAATTTGCCACCAGCTCCCATTTTCCTTAGAGATAGTAGCATCTTTTAATTGCATGGCTAGAATGCCTTGGGATCATGCAGCTAACCACAGCAATGTCTTAGATATTCTAATATTACATATTTGGGGCAGTGCCCCAAATATGGGCAACCCCCCACTGCCCACTACCAGGAACATCATAATGGATTTTTCTGCTTTTTGTTACATTTCTGAATCTCTGCTGTGGGTTTAGAATATTGTTTTACCATTTTATTATATGTGTTGATAGTTACATTAAATTCACCTTACTTATAAGATGGTGCACCTTTCCTCATCCCCATCCCCATAATAACCACCAAAGTAACGTACGCATTATTTTACTGCTTTTAGGTAATGGCATATCTGAGAGCAGCTGTTTTTCAACCATCCCATCAGCACTAGCTCTTGCCAATTGAATAACTACTTCTTTGCAAGGCTAGACATTGGGTAGTGTGGTAAGAAATTACATAACCCAGATAACAAAAAAAATGCAGAATAAGCCATTTAGCAGAATGGCAGGTAGTCTTCTATGTGAATTAAACTATGAGCACTCACTAAGGCTGTCTTTGGGCAGTTGACACAGAACAGAGTGAAGCACAGCACTGGTATAATGGCTCAAAGAAGTCTGTGCATTATTTTTATTAGAAACATGCAGTAGTCTGTACACAGGGAATTTCAAATACTCACCACCATTAACTTGCTTTTGTGATCTCACACAGAATATAATCTGACCTGTACCTGGGCTTTGAAAGCTACTAGTCTATTACTGGAAAGTAAATGATAGACATTAGTGAAGCAAGAACATAGCCTTGTGTTCTGCCATTAACAACAGTAAATTGATTTTGATAGTTTTCTTGCATATATAGCTAGTGTCATAATTCCCTAATGGGATGAGCAAATGTTTATAGATGTCACTGAATCACTGGTTTTTAAACGAACTTCCTTCTACATCTGGGCTTTAAAAAATAGTAAATGTAAGTCTATAAACATAGCGGGCACACAGATGCACACACACACACACACACACACACACACACACACACACACACACACACACACACACACACACACACACACACACACACACACACACACACACCCCTTATCTTGCTACTCCTCTACCTGAATTAGGTATCAGAACAATTATGAGTGATAATATAGTGGCTGTCACAGAATGTACAGTAACTTTTGACAAATCTTTGAAATATTATGGAATATATTTCTTTTTTCTTTCTTGGCCAATTTAGGTCCAGCAATTGTGTGATTTCTGAGCCTTAGCCTTTTCATATTTCAGCTGGAATAAGTCAGCATCAAGCGCTTTTTGAGAAACTACCGTTTTGAAATCACAAGCCTACTGGACAATTTGTGGCTCTTACCAACCAGTTCTGCAGCACTTACACTGGACCATTCCAGGTGTGCCTCACATTTAGAAGGCAATCTGCCTTCATCCCTTATGACCCACATCTTCATCAGTCTTCAACACATGGAGCTTTACTCCCAGTCACAGTCTCTACCAATATCCTCTTATTCTGAACTTACACACTTTCAGACATTTCTCTAGATATAGTATTTATGGTTTCCCTGACTTGATGATTTTCAAACTGTGGATCACAGATCACATGCTTCAAAGTGACCTACCTGAGTGCTTATCAAAATTACAACTTTTCTGGGACCCACCCACGAACCATTGAATAAGATTCTCTGTGATGAAGTTCAGGAATTTGCATTTTCACAAGTTTGCCAGGTGATTCTGGTGTACACCAACATTGCGCAGCATAACTCAGCTAGTTGCAAATTCCTTTAGGGCAGCAAATCTTAGGATTCTTACATTGTAGAGCAGACGTTGCAAACAGGTGGTCTGCAGATATCTTGGCCAGACAGTTGGACCTTTTATTTTGGGGTGTGTTAACATTTATCTTTATAATTTAATATCAGAAGATTTTTCTGGAAACTATCAGTTTCTGGCTTCTCTAAGGTAATTGAAAGAGCTAATAACAAGATGCTTTTGTTCTTATATGGCCTCTGTACCTGTCAGACAAATGGACACGTGCTCTCCCCTGGTTCCTGCCTACCTCATGCCCAGCAGGCACCTGCACTCACCTCAGCCTGGTGCCAGAAAGCCTGTCAGTTTGCCACCCCTACTACATGGTGTAAATAGCTTTCATCGTTGGAAAAATAATTTTCTAACTTGCTGGCCTTGATCTTGTAGATCTTTGTTCTACCCGTCATTGGCTCTGTGGGTCTCAGAGTGTGAGTTGAACACTTTCCCTATTTGAATTGTGATTTATTTATTTATTTATTTTTTGCATAAGGGATAAAAAGGAGCCATACTTATCCCTCACTAGTTAATTTCCAAACTCCACCTGCATTTTGCACGCAAGCTCATGCTATGCCCTTTGCTTTCTGAGAAGATGAAGTGGATGCCTTGTTAGATTGCTCCATTAACTTCCCACTGACTTCTCAAGAGTTTCTCAGCATTGCTTCTTCACCTCTTTTTTCATAAGAACAGCCTTTAGAATGTTTTAATCATTAATGTGATTATAGGTGTAATCATTTTTCTAACTCTAGCTTTTATTAAAAATCAGTTTTGAATGTTCTTGATAATGTAGTCTTTCTACCTAATCGGTAATCAGTGCTTCTCAACTCATTCATCAAACATCTCTAGCATCTCCCGAGCACAAATATATACATAAGATAATGAAAACTAGTGATAGTTTCCATTTTTTTAAATGTTATGTGAAGCAGACCGTGTCAAAATAGTTTTTTAAACTTTTCATGGAAAATGTTAGGGGAAATTCTCTGTACAAAGTAGACAGAATAGTAGTATAATGAACTGATGGCTAATCTTTCATCTTCACCACCCTGCTAATTCCTCCACCCCAAGATTATTTAAGTGAAGTCCAATAATAGAAATATTTTTAAATGTCATGTAATAATAATTGCTTAAAATTATCAAATATCTAGTACTTTTGCTATTTGCCCTCTTGTCTCATAATTTTGCTGTCAGTTTGGTCTCTTAAGTCTCTTTCAATTTGTAAGTTCTGCTCCTCTCCCCCTCCCCCTCTTCTCACCCCTCTTTCTTCCTTTCTCAATGTATTTGTTGAAGAAGCCTGTAGTTCCCACAGAGCACTCCTCAGCGTACCCAGTCTCGGTCTCTGTACACTGTTTGCCACTATAGGAAATCAGGATTCCTTATAGAAGTGGCTGATTCCAAGTCTGGATTAGGAAAAGTACAAGATTATCCAGGGGCATCTGGTGATAACCAGAAAGAACGAAAACTATTAGAGGCCACAGAGTTTGTATTAACAGGACTCAGGAGCCAAACTGAAGAGTCTTCTACTGGCTAAAGATGGGATAACTAGAGGATAAATAAGAAAAATAACAGTAAGGGATTGAAGCATCAAATAAGTTTAAGTCCATGCATTCATAATAATGGTCTAAATGCATCAGAAATCCTAGCCTTTGGAGGATGCTGGGGAACCAATGCATTATTTTGAAAACTGATTAGTAAAGAAGGAAAAAATTAATTACCCTATCTTTCCTCTATGAACTATATCTCAGGGTAACCAAACAGCTGATGAAGTAAGTTATTCTTAGACCAAGGAAGGTGTACTAGAATTAGAATATCATTATTATTTTGTAACCCCTAATGAAATATCTAGGCAGTGATCATGAAGGGCTAACATCAGGAGAGACATCTGACATTTGGAGGTCATATCACCCCCTGAAGTGTTCTTGCAAAGAAAATGAAGACCCTTTGGTTGGCTTTTAAAGATATTAGTGCTTTAGTTATAGATGTCTTAGTGCCATCTTTTTTTCTCTGACCTAGGAGAAAAAGGTAAAATATTAGGATTATGAGGAAAATGTAAATCGGATTTTTATTAGTGAGGCAAGAACTCTCAAATAGACAACAAAAACTTTAAAATAATCAAGTTAAAAGTGCATAGCTAAAGGAAAATGTGGCTACAGGGAATATTTAAGGCAGAACCGAATTGAAACCTTCCTAGTGAAAGTCAAGGCCTCTCAACACAAACAATTTAAAACTTAAAATGACCATTCTTGTTAAAGTTCATAAATAAAGAAAAGGTGGCTGCAGGGAATGTTTAAGACATGACTTTGTCAAGGCTGCCTGTGGCTCAAACAATTAAGTCACTTAAGCTCTTGGCTTCTGTTTCCTCATCTGTAAAATGGGAGCAATAACATCTACCTCATAGTATTGTATAGAGATTAAATGAGGTAATGCAGTAAAGCACAGGTAAGTGCTCAGCAAGTGTTATCTACAATAAAATTTACTAATATTATCCTTATCAATATGCCACAACGCTCATCGTTGTTCTGTACTTTCAGAAAATAAAGCCACAAAAAAGCACATAACCCAGAAATGCCTTGGAATCTAGTCTAATGAGCAAGGCAAAGTAAGCTTACAAAACAGTGTTTATTTAAATAGGCATTGACAGTTTCACATCAGTCTGCTCAGTAATGTCTATGTAGCTCTTTTCTTTAAATCTTCCAGCCTGAAAGTATTTTTAAATCTACTATATTTATGCTATTATTTTATTAAAAGTACATTTTTCATAGAAATCCCTCAATCAAGCGATTAAATCACGAGGATTTATCTACGTAGTGACTGCTGATTCTTGGGGAATGAACTGTCTGTGAGCCTTCCCTTCCCAGAGAAGTACCATACCAAGTGTCTACCAGTAGATGTAATGCACAAGAACAAAGCATCAGAAGCAGGCCAGGCCTAGGTCCAGAACGCTAAATGTCACAGTTGTGAGTCTGCTTTATAATTTTATAACAGTCTAACTCCAGATGTTTACTAGAAAAATGTCTAATTAAAAATTACTGTAAGAGGATGGACTTGAGGACACGGGGAAGGGGAAAGGGAAGCTGGGACGAAGTGAGAGAGTAGCATTGACATATATACACTACCAAATGTAAAACAAGATAGCTAGTGGGAAGCAGCTGCATTGCACGGGGAGATCAGCTCGGTGCTCTGTGACCACCTAGGAAGTTGGGATAGGGAGGGTGGGAGGGAGACGCTAGAGGGGAGGGGCTACGGGGATATATATGTACGTATAGCCGGTTCACTTTGTTATACAGCAGCAACTAACACAACATTGTAAAGCAATTGTACTCCAATAAAGATGTTTAAAAAATTTTTTAAATGCAGCCTGTGTTTTTAAGCTATGTTACTGAATAAAAATTACTCCATAATTTTTCACAAAGAAAAAACAATTGCTATAGACTCTTCCAGTTACAAAGCTGATTTTCTTCTTCACCCCCTAAACCATAGCAGAGGGTTAAAACTACTTAAGTGCATCCTCTTTTCTCCTTGCCTCCTGGGAACACAAACACAGACACTCATCATCATCATTGTTATCATTGTCATTAGATGCCTCTGTTACATCAGATAGTAAAAATATGAAAATAAATTTAAATGAATGCACATTAAGTCTGTAATGTAGTGATGGAAAAAATATTTTTATGTTGTGAAGGTGAGGTACCAATATATTGTGATTTTCTGCATTGTCCTTTTTTTTTTTTTTTTTAAACTCCACTGTGGTGAAGTAACTTTCAATCTTGATTTTAAAGCCTTGTTGGGTTTTTATTTAAGAATGTTGCTTAAAATGCTTTATTCCAGTAGTGATCGGCTTTTGAACTGAGTCTTCCTGAAGCAGGTTAGAAAAGTCTAGGGTGAATAAACCCTTGTTTAAAGCCATTTTAGCTGCAACAGCGTTTTTCGTATACAGATGGCAAGTCTGATGGACAGGAGCAGGGCTGGGTGTCACTAAGAGAATAAAGGTAAGGAAACGAAGAGATCAGCTTTGGCAAAGGGAAAAAGAAGACTCAGGCACTCCAGGCAATGTATCACCTGTCTTACCACCTCTCCCAGGCTTCCCCAGTTAAGGGGACTCGGCAAGAGAAATGAAAGCAGGAGACGTCAGAGTAATGGCAGATCTTCCTCCGCGACAATGAGCTAGAAAAGAAAGTGAAGACCTTAAGCAGGCTAATAAAGTATTTCAAAAGTAGAGGAAGGGACGTATGATGACAAAAAGGACAGTCCTGGGAGAAATTTAGACCCCAGATATGACTTCAAGGCAACTTAAAAACTAGCAAATGCAAGAATTTTTTTTAATTTAAAAGTTAAATCATGTGTTGATTAAATTAATTTGTGAATAATTACATATTGATATTTATGAAAAAGATCTCAAATTGTATTAAAGCTGAGTATTTAATTCTCTGAATTTTATGTACAGTTTCACTTTCCTCTTACTTTATCCTCTTTGTAACATATACTCTTCTGTGGTAACACTGGTTTAGTTGTTTCACTGAAAAACTCTATTTTTGAAGACTAAGGTCATTAAAGAGAAAAGGATTTTCATCTCTTTATATGTTATCCACACTCGCAGGGACCCTGACTGTTTAGAGCATGTATCTATAACCAGGGCACAGTTGCTCTACAAAATGTCCTAATTAGCAGCAAAATGGCTAAGGAAATAAATAACATGTTATGTTTTTAAATGTCAACCTACAAAGTGACTAAAATCACATGGTATCTAAATAGATAAAAGTGCAGGGAGATCACATATAGGCAGGTGAGGCCAAACGTGTCAGCCACAATGGCAGGTGAGCTTCATCTTCGGTGTTGTCCTGCTGTGCGTCTTTAGAATCCTTTGGTGCATGCACTGGACCTGACGCATCATCAGAGCTTTTGAGCATAGGGGGAACGGCATTCACCCTCCACAGAACACTTCAGAGTAGATCAGAACCTGTCTCTCTGAAGTTTGCCAACAATCCAGTTTCCCCTCTTTGAATGGGTGTGGCTTAATATCATGGTGGATCTGCCACATTTTACTTATTGTTGTCTGTGACTTAACGTTATGTTAATATGCTCGTTCCCTCCAGGGGTCATTCTCTACATTCTACTGGTTGGATATCCACCCTTCTGGGATGAAGACCAGCACAGACTCTATCAGCAGATCAAGGCTGGAGCTTATGATGTATGTAATAAATGTTCATCCAGCTTTAGACCAGGGTTTTTTGTTTATTGACCAAGAACCAGATTTTTTTCATTGCTATTTTAACCATAATTTTCAATAATGTCCCTTATTATTTTCCTCTCTCTTAGGGGAAGGGAGATAAAGAATAAGAAATGCAGCATCTATATCCAGTTTCTATTTCCTTTTAGCTCAATATCTCCTAAGATTGAAAGGAAAACAGATTGAAGTCTCTAAGGAAGGACCTTGCTTGTCAAACCATTTGGATCTTAGTGCATTTTAAAACATATAAAAATTAAAAGATTTTTGCTTTAGAAATGGTTACTACCTGTTTAGCTGAATTATATTTTCAAATGCTTATCACATAATTATATACCAACAATACTTTGCAGTGATCCATGTATCAAATAGAACATTGTTCCATTATGTCAGTTTTGACCGTTTTTGTTTTGTTTACCCAAGTGGCTTCTCTGAGAGCTTTCATTTGAAGAATGGGTTTCACAATTGAAAAATATTTGAAAATCACAATTCCAATACATTTCATTTACAATTAGAATATTTGAAAGTAGGCATATGAATTAAGTTCTGTATCTGAAGAGTAAGACCTTATCTCCTTTGTCTTTAGGGCTTAACTTTGTGCTCTTTGGTATAGTTTTCTCTCCTTTGATAAATATGTCTGTAAATATGATTTACCACCTCCTCTGGTTTTACCTCACACAGTCCTCTGGAAGTCAGAATGCAAGGTCTGGACATGCTCTTTCTATGTTATTAAGTGGGCTAACTAAGTGGTAGGCAATATTGGGTCCACCTTCTGTGTACAAGTTAAAAGCTCAATGTGGCTGTGAGAAAAGTTATGAGAAGTCTGTATTATATTGTATCAGGTCTCATGAACTCCCCAATGCATTTCTGGCTAAACGTAACATTCAGATGGATGTGTGTATCACAGGTATTTAAAATCTTTTAATTTTGAAGCATTCCATTTTAGCCAGACTAATGATAATTAAACCAAATTGTAATTTACCTGGCCAAGCTAGCACATTCACCATCTTTACAGACTAGAACTAGGCACCTCTCTGGGAAGACACAGCTCTGCAATGCACTGCTTGGTGAATGTGAAGGAATGACTTTGTGAAAGTTAGAAAAATAAGAAAAGGGCCCACCTTTATCTAGGTTGAACCCAGCCCCTCATTTACTATCAGAAGATCTGCACATCATAAAGAAGCAGGGTTGAGTGTTTCTTCAATAGTTCCTGATTAGCAATTTTTCACAACTGCCCAAAATAAACTTCTGGAATTAAAATGACAGTTGTTAAACTGGCAAAAATTTGCAAGTATTAAAGAGTCAACATCATTTTTCTTACGTTTCGTTTTGCCAATGGATCACAAACTGCCCATTTTATGACTACTAAAAGTGAACTAACAAGTCCATTAAGGCACAGTGACTATGCCTTTTTTCTCAAGATTGTCTATAAAAATTTATGAATTGAGAAGAGAACCTGATATTTTGTTTATTTAGAAACTAATGCGATATACATTTTTCTTAACCCATCAAGAATATTATTTCTACTAAATATGCTTATTAAGTGAAAGTGAGGTTACATAATTATCAACAAAAATTTATACACAAATTTAGAATAAATCTCTTTATCATATTATTACTATACAAACGGATTACTAATAGAAGTTATGAGAGTAAATTTCATGAACTTTCTTTCGGTGAAATTTATCATTTTTGAAGTGTTAAAATGAAATCCTGCTGAGGCTCAAATTTGTAGTCTCAGATTTCTTCTCACTGCTGCACTCCAAATAGCGACAATTTACAGGTCAGTTTTGGAAGAGGAATTGAAGCTGTTTTATTATCTCTGCTATTACTCTTGATGAGTTGTGGAAGTGTGTAACACATTATTTTGAACCTTGGCATAGTAGCATGACGATGTGACAATGTCTCAGCCTTACTGACTTTTGCAAAATTGCATAAATAGTTACGAGAAAGGCTGCATAAAATTGAATTTTCATATCAAAGCAAATATGCTTTGAGAGGACTAGAAGATTGAGTTTATTTTTCCAAATTTAAGAATGTATCACTAGTTATGGCAATTTAGTGTACATGTTGTCCCTTGTCAATTACACTCAATATCTTAATATAGAGATATATACATAGAGGGGGGATATATATATCTACATCAGTTTGTCTATATGTAGATACAATTTAACTTATACAAGAAATCCACTACTTAAGGAAATTATTAGTATATTTGGCTCTTCTCTGTTCCACTGAGTGTATCTATTTTTTAAACCCTTTATAAACGTATTTTTAAAGTTTCCATCACCGGAGTGGGACACAGTGACTCCTGAAGCCAAAGACCTCATCAATAAAATGCTTACTATCAACCCTGCCAAGCGTATCACAGCCTCGGAGGCACTGAAACACCCATGGATCTGTGTAAGTGACAGAGTTCTCCAGAGATCTCAGGAGATCAAATGAAAAATACATCCTCCTTTAAAATTTGTCTTACAAATAGTCTTGGCAAAATCAGTCTTTCATTATTAGGAAACTCTTGCAGTTGAATGCTTATAAGTTTGTCAGATGGATGCAGGCACCGTTAATAAAAATTTGATGAAGTTAAGGAATGAGTATCTTTTAAATATCCTCAATTAAGTTTATTTTTCTCCTCTTCCAGCAACGTTCTACTGTTGCTTCCATGATGCACAGACAGGAGACTGTTGACTGCTTGAAGAAATTCAATGCCAGAAGAAAACTGAAGGTAAGTTTTCCCCTTTTGTGAGGAGGGAGATTTGGCAGCATGAGCAGCGAGATTCCGTGTAAGGAACAGAACTATAAGCAAAGGCTTTTTTTTTTTTTTTTTTTTTTTGCGGTACGCGGGCCTCTCACTGTTGTGGCCTCTCCCGTTGCGGAGCACAGGCTCCGGACGCGCAGGCTCAGCGGCCGTGGCTCACGGGCCCAGCCGCTCCGCGGCATGTGGGATCTTCCCAGACCGGGGCACGAACCCGTATCCCGTGCAACAGCAGGCGGACTCTCAACCACTGCGCCACCAGGGAAGCCCGAGCAAAGGCTTTTAAATGTGTAAAAGCCTCTGTACTCTTCTTCTGAGTCTTTGGGAAATGGAATCGACACTGGAATTAAAGCTACGATGAAGACCTAGGATCACTGGCCATGCGTGCCGTGGTCCCTCCCTTCAGTGGAAAACAGCTGTGCAGGTTAATAAATGGAATCTGGCCGCACCCACAAGGGTGGTCCCAGCATTATGAGAAACATAGGCCTGCTACTCTCAGGAAACCAAAACCAAAATGCCCTGACTGAAAGTAAAGCTAGAAGATTTATTATCAAAAACTGCTTCTTTGTTAGGTCAGTGGTTTGCAAAGGCAGCATTAATTGTGTATTCTTATCGCTCTGACAGGGTGCCATCTTGACAACTATGCTGGCTACGAGGAATTTTTCAGGTACACGTGTTAAGAACTCTGTTCTTGATCCCCTCCTCTCCTCTCTGGTATCTTTTTTGGAATTTAATTTTAAATTCTTTAATAATTAGAAAAACACTGTTGTTCAGGGATGGCAAATGTGTGCCATGGATTCCTTCCACACCTGTGGCTGCCGTGAGGCTTTTACCTGGGTGCTGTCTCGCAGAGGCATTAGGCCCGTGACTGCACGCTCCACGAGAGCACCCGGGCAGCCCCACCTCTAGTCAGCACTGGAGCGGGACTCGAAACCCCTCTGTCATCCCTGCTGGGGTGCACACAGTTTGGAACTACGTCCTCCCCGCAGCTTGAAGCTCAGCATTTTGAACATAGAATTAATTGATATCTCATAAAGTAATAACTATGAATAGTTTCTTTTTTTGTCTCATTCTCTCAGGGAATCCCAGTAAGCAAGATTTTTAGAAGAAGGCCATTATTGAGGAACCCAATTCTTTTAGGCCTAAGTTCTTTTGAAAGTACAGTTCTGTAATATCTTGGCCTGCTATAAGAATGATTACAACTTTCAAAGGTATCTAAACTCAAGAATTTACAGAGAACCTACCCCACAGTAATAAACGTTCCTTGAAATGATTTCTTGGTAAAAATAAGTTTGTTTAAATAATGGGCTGAAAAAAGCTAAACTATTTCTTTATTGTAGAAGTGACTCGCCAGAGTCACCATAAAGTATATACTCTTTCCAGAAATTGAGTTTTGGAACTCCTTTTTTTGATAGGTTACCTCAGAGGATCAGGTTTCCAAAAATAGAATTTTGGCAAAAGCTCATCAGTCTTATGTATGGAGAGGGACTGAAGCAGCAAGACAGTTGCATTGGTAAAACTTACTGTTTGGCTGTTTAAACTTGGAACAATTGTCAGACAATTATACCAAAAATACTACCATTTTACTTTGCTTACTGTTTATATAAGAGTGATCTGCAGCATCAAATTATCCAGCTATGTCTTCAGTAATTTATTCCTGCTACATACTTCACTTCTGAGTATTGTAGTGATGTCAGGTGACGATCCATATCATTATCATGTTTTCCAAACTTCTCAACCAATTTCTAGTTACTGTTTACCATTTTATTAAATGGTCACCTTTTGTCTCCCATTGTATACAATGTGAGTTCATGGGAGGCTTTCCAAAGGCTTCCACTGACCTGTTAAATAGCAACAATGATAATAATACAATGAGTAATGCTACAAACTGAGGGATTGTGTTAGTCAATTGTATGTATTTTGTCCAATTTGTTTGGTGTAGTAAAATCTTGTTACTGCCTTTGTCAAGTTACCTGTTTTATGAACAGTTGATTAATATAGTTGACATTTTTATGGGTGAGTTCAATATCTCATTAAATATTAATATATGCTATACTCAAATAAATTAATATTCACTGTGGCCCAATCATTAGTGAATCACTAAAAAGTAGGATGATTTATATGGTATGTATTGTTAATGATAAACTAACTTGAAAAAATCTCCAGAATTAAGACTGTACGTTTTGTTAAAGTCTCAGGTATAAATTGGGCCTTTATTAATATATGTACCCATGTATAGAAGCTTTTTACCTCACATTTTCCTTTTCATCATCGTGTAAACTAAAAACTCACGACTAATATGTGGATTTGATATTGTTTCTGAATGTCTTAGCATGAAAAGCAAACTTTTTTTTAATCTGTCATTTCAAAACCAACTGATATAACATTAGACACAGTTACATCTTATAGTTGATATTGCATTTTAGTTTTGAGTATTCATTCTGTTTCATTGCCAGACATGCTCTTTAAAGTAACTTGTCCATGAGTATATGGTTATAAAGTTGTTTTTATTTTTTCTTTTCTCCCGTTATGTGGAATGTATTTCTTGTGAGGTAAGGTGAATAGTAAGCAAAAGGGACATTTCTGCATCTCCCAGGCCAAATCCCTGCTTACCCTGAATCATTGTCTTCTCTTCGCTTGCTACTGCAATTCCAATTATTCTGAGTTTGCTTTCTAACCTATTAACTGCCACAGGATTTACTTAATATTGCTTTTTAGCTCCAGGTACACAGTATTATAGCTAAGGCTACTATTTCTTACAGTCTTATTAATAATAAATTAATAGCTTTGTTGCTAAAGACTAAATAAAATTAACATTTTTGTATCTTTTAAATAAATTTAAAATTTTATCAAAGTGATATCAAAATAATGGCCCAAATCAAACAGATGTCAGGAAATTACATGTTCATGCAGTTCTATTATAGCTAGGTATTTCCATTTCAGATACCAAATTCTATTCTGATGTACTTAAATAACTATATATATATAATTAACATTAAATGGAAGCATAAGTGTGTACTTTGTCCTACATGTTTGTGGATGTTCTACACTTGATCTACTAATTGTCGTTGACAGTTACATAATCTGTTCACTGTATATGTACCCATTCACAAGTATATTTTTCACTTCACTTTTTAATATACTCAAGGAGTTCAGTAACAGAAGGAATGCTAAAAGCTCCCTCCAAAAAAGTAAAGTTTCATGTAAGACCATGTACTTTAGGAGTTCTCTGATTTAGTTGAAGATTTCATTTTGTTTTCTATCTCGCCTCAAATTTTATGATTTTTAATTTTTCAGTGCAAAAGGCTTTTGTTTATGACCTTTGTATTCTGATTTTGAAGTATAAGAAAATACATAATACCTTTTTTTAAAGGTCATATGCTAAGCATTTAAAAAATTTGCTCTAGGTCAATAATATACCATTTCATTTTAAGTATAGTTATTAATATTTTTGTAAAAATGAAATTGTCTGATTTCAAATATATATTTATTAAAAAGAATGTTATTTAGCCAGAGCAAATTGTCACAAATGAGTTTTAAACCTCTAGGAAGAGGGACTTAAGTGGCAGAACTGATACTTTTGGTGTGAATGAACATGTAATACAATCTGTGAGCTGATGTCTAAAGACTTGAAATCAACTTTCTGGATTACGAAAGCATAGTCCAGTTAAAGTTCCAGTATCCTTTTCACAGCCAACAGTGAAATAAAGTCCAATAATATAAGTGGCAAAGTGTCCAATTATATTCAATGAACTAAATAAGAATTTAGTTCTAAATTTGATGTGGCAAGACCAAGAAAAGTGATACTGTGTTTCAATGTCCTGTAAGCTCGTGCTCATCAGTGTGACCTTGATAACTTGGCATATGTTGGCCATAAATCAGTAAAGGTGGTAGAAGGAAACAATAACCTGTTTTGTTGCCTGGCTATCGGTTTCTATGGATAACTCACTAAACTGATTTTACTCTCGTTTTGCAGCAGCCAAGAGTTTGTTGAAGAAACCAGATGGAGTAAAGGTAAGTTAAACAGGTGCTCCTAAACTCATTTCTGACTTTCAGATGCTGGATTATTTTTAAATGTTAAATATAAGTTCTAAGTCATTGCACCTTATACTTTTTATAGTTCCTGATAAAGGATGCAGGTTGAAATATAAAATAATTTAATATACAGGAATGACTAATATTTATACCAAGAAAAGCTGCATTTTTTCTACTTATTATATATTAAATAATCATGACAAAATAAGACTTTATATGTAGTTACCATAGAAACTGAACGTCTAAATCCTCTCTGTTTTACTACATCCTCAAACGGTCATGGTGACCTGAAAATCCCTGAAAACCAAATGCTTTTCCAAATAGTTATGCTATGTTCTTGAAGGCTGCTGAAATGTATAGCCCATGGGGGAAAAAAAAAAATCAAATCATTGAGTCTAGGAAATCAAAATTCAAATGACTATATTTCTCTGCTTGAGCAGTTTTTTATAAAGGTCTTAATTGTTCCTGTTCTTCTATCGTAAGGTATTGAGACAGACTTAACATGAATATCCTGAACAAATATTAGAAAAATTTTCCAAGAAAGATAACGGCAGAATATTTTGACTTTCTTGGATTTCTAAACAAAATAATACAGCTTATTTTCTACTGATTCTGTTTTGTTTCATAGGAATTTACCTTTGATTGAATGTAACCTTATACATGCATTATGTTTATTATCTTTCCAGAGTATTACCTCGATGTTTTATTTCTTTAATCCTTTTCTTTCTCTTCCAATGGCAGACACCTACATTCCTCATGAACACTTCAACATTCTTGGGAATTAATTAACTTTCTAACATTTGAACTTGACCCAAAGTCAAGTGGTCAGTTCATTTTGAATATATAACTTAGAAAATCATCTGTCACTTCTTATGTTCACGCCCAGTCATTTCTTCAGCACCTGTCTGTGTGTGATTTGGGAATTTCTAGAGCTATGGTGACCAGGCACTTGTGATTCCCGTTAGGTTGGCATTTACCTTTGATTAATTCCTTTCCTCAACCTGTAATATTCTCTTCCTTCTGCTTAGTTTATTCAACTTAAAGTTCAGTAATGACTGTTGATGTCTGCTTTTTTCCCAATGTAACATTGGTGGAAATGTGATATTTTAAATTTTCCAAATGTTTTATTCCCCTGTGTTTTTCTGTATTGTTTGGTGATGCAGAGCTCACAGTTTCTATTGAGACATTTATTTTCACTACTATCCTTATATAGAAAGAAACATTTCCAGAACTTTTTTCTTCCAGTCAACTTATAGTTCACCTTTAAAGACAAAATTATTCTGTGCTCCATGCTTTGATACTTTAAAAATTCAACCGGTCATATTTTTTTTCTTTTCCTTTCTCTTTGACTGGTCAATTCAGAAAAGGAAGTCCAGTTCGAGTGTTCAGATGATGGTGAGGATCTCTATCTGCCAGATTTCTCCTCCTGTGAAACTTCATACTTAGGAATAGAACAGTCTTATTTGCCTAAGTTAGTGTAAGTGGAGAAAGTATAGGATCATTACAGGTTAATGTTAATTAACTATCAAACACAGTGCCCATGTTCACATATCATTGTTTTTCTTTGAAATGGAATTTTTGAGATATGTAAAAAGTTTATACCATCATCCATATGCTATTTAAAAAGTGCAATTTTCTCCTAAAACTGAAGAAACCATGACATAATTAATGTCTATAATTATTGTGAAAAGTGAAGAAACACTATAGGATTATTTTTAAACGGTAATCATGATTACTAAAATAGGAGTGATTCTTAGTTCAGATAAACCAGAATGCATCCACCATGGAGTTTTATAAATTGTGTGAAAGTGATCTTACAAGGATTCATCCAAGTTAAGCACTTTTGGAAAAAATATTTATTAACCTTAAAACTGAATGAACTCAACACCTGAAAAATAAGAATATCTTGCCCATGCCTTGTAAGAATAGTTCAGTGCATCATTTAAATATCTGGTTTCATTTAATTTTTTTAAATAAAAATACTCTGCTTCCATAATATAAAATAAATACATTTCACAAACAAAAGTGCCAGAGCTCTTGTACATTTAAAAGACAGCTGTGGTTGAGCCCATACTTGATGTTTGATTCTTTAAAAGGAAGTCCTCCTAGCCTTTTACCCAGAAATTCTCCTATTATTTTAACTTAATCAATATTACAAATACCTTCAAAAGATTTTCTACAGTAAAAAAATCATTAAGCTAACCTTTAACAAAAAAGTTTTTAACTATACATTTAAACACAAGTAAAAGTAGTGGTTGAGGGACATATTCATTTAATTCGTATTTGCCATGCCTGACAATAGATGGCTCATCCAGACAGAATGGCTGCATTTGGAAGAGACGACAGTGTGTGTATGCTGTGTATCTGTGTGTGAACGTGTGTGTGAACATGTGTGTTGATGTGTGTGCGCTTATACGGTTAAGTTTGTGTGCATAGGTATGCCCGTGAGACATTTCCACTAAAATAAAGCAGTTCTTGGCAACCACAACCTAGTAAAAAAATCAAGTCTCATATCTCAGAAAGAAAAGTTCTCAGTATATTCCTCTTTCATTCTTTGCAATCACTGATACAAACTAAATGGATTATATTAAATACCTGTGGGCTTTAATCTTACACACTTCTGATCATTTGATAAGAAGTCAGCTGTGTTTTGCCAAGCACTCTTCCTGAATAGGAAATTATTTGCATGTGTGTCCCTCCTCTTTTCTCATATATTCTGTACTAAAGTGAATACTGAATTTTGACCCTTCTTTAATAAACTCCATTATCTCTTATCTCTTTTTGGCTATTGCACAAATTTTATGTTAAATTCTGCACACTTCTATTTAAAGAAAAATTTTAAACTATCCACGAAACATAGATTGATGGTCTAATATTTAAAGAGTTTTCCAGTAAAGGGCACGAAGTTTTCTCTCTTTTCTTTCATGTCACAGAGTGCAGTGTTATAGTGTATTTAAATAATACTGGTACCAAATAGTCACACAAATAGGAATGAATAGAAAAGCAAAATATTACATACCCAAGTTAATTTTTTGGACCTTCTGTCTTCCTCTCAGTGTCAGTTTCAGTATGATCTGTAGGTATAAAATATGAAAGAAAATAATTCTTAGAAAGTCTAAACAATTAAATTGGGGTAATTGCTTATAAATATTCATTTGATATTCATTTATTTTATGCAGAATGTTATTCTCTTTAAGTCCTTAAGTACATTTATACTAAAATTATGGGATGTATTTTTTAGATAATAATATGTAAAGAAAATATCTAGATAATGTAGTGCAAGAGAATGAATGTTAATTTATATTTGTTTGATAATCACAATGTCATGCATGAGTTTAAATGAATGTTGATTATTACTTTTCAGTCTTTGATTCTTTAGTAACCAAACTCAATTGTAGTTTCAACTTGCCACTTGTCAACAGTCTTCTCTGGGCCATTACAATACTTACTGACCCTCTGAGTTGTTTTCACAAAGTGGCTTCCATAGTGATAATGATCTTTCTTTAAGGTCAAAACCAATTATGTTAAAGCAAGGGAATGGTATTACCAAATAGTCTTCAACAATAGCAGTAATTTGACAGAATACATAGTGTTTTCCTCTCAAACAATTGTGAAAAATAAAGTCATTTTGCATCCAGAATATAGTAAAGAGTTCAATTTGCTCATTTATAATTGAAGATGTATTTTTTAAAGGAGACCCAGACTTATCATTTTAAGATATTTTACTATAAAGCCTGCATTTCATCAGAAGACCTAAGTTTTTAATTTGATACCTACTAAACAAAATGATGGCTCCCCAGAGAAAGACAGTCTATGTGTGACTTCAGGCTCAAGAATCAAATGAAAAAAGGAATGTATTCATAACAATGAAAATTGGAAGCTGGGAAACAGAATCCAACCTGAAGAGTATGAAAATGTTTATTTACGTTTATTTCATACTCTGACACTTGATTTGAGCTCCGTTGAAGCAGCTCTTTGTCTGTTTGCTAAGGTGGCACAGCCAAAGCAGCCAAGTCCGTTTTGTCATTCCACCATCACAGACACAGTCTTAGCCTGGGTGTGACCATCGGAGACTAGAATTGATCATCATTCCTGTCAGTCATCACCGTGTCTTTCACGTTCATCTTCAGTGGCTCTTTATTTTCATGTCTGTATCTCCACATAGACATGCTGTGTATAGAGACATTGGCTACCGAGGGGTTTAAGGCATCTCTGTTTCTATTTTCTGCATACCTACAGATAAACAACAAAGCCAACGTGGTAACCAGCCCCAAAGAAAATATTCCTACCCCGGCGCTGGTATACCTGGACTCTGTAACCCTTCTTAAGTTCTTTACTGTTTTTGTTGTTTCTCTCATTTGCTTTCACTATATAGATACATACATTTTTTATTTTTATTTTTTTGGATTTTGTTCTTGTTTTTGCTTTCTAAGATATGAGAAAAAGGTAGTTGTCAAACAGTGTGTTTCTAACATGAGATGACCTCATTTCATTGTTGACCATTGTACTGACGATAGCTGTGGTCTTCAGTTAAAAGTGTTGCATGCTGCCTTAGAAATACCATAGAATGCGCTTTGGTTGCTCTTAGCTCTTCTCTTGATGATAGCTCTAGATATGCAAACAGTGGTTTCTTCCTTTCCTGACGCAACTGTTGACATCAAGGAGAGCTAAGAGGATTACTGCTAGACAAAAGTAAATGTGGACCTTATTTATTTATTTATTCAGAGTTCCCGTTTCCCTCTTATTATGACAGCAGGGCTTTGTAAGACCTCACTTTCTGAGATAAAGAGGCACTGGATAATTTAAAGCTTTTTGTTTGTTGTGTTTTAAATTAAATTATCACTGTTTCACTTTAATCCAAAGAATGAAATTGCATAGCACAGAGCTTTGAATTATCAGTGGGAATCCGTTTTGTCCATTTCTATCAAATTCACACTATTAACAACTCAATCAGTTTAACACTTTGAGACCATATTATGTTGAAATTCAAGGTTTGAATACTGGCATTCAGTGTTCTTAGTTTCATAATGTTTTCCCCCAATTATTCCATGTTTTGATTTATG
Source organism: Physeter macrocephalus (assembly GCF_002837175.3). NCBI lineage: Eukaryota > Metazoa > Chordata > Mammalia > Artiodactyla > Physeteridae > Physeter > Physeter macrocephalus. The sequence continues at coordinate 118,098,320 of NC_041220.1, read as the reverse complement.
AGTTTCAGAAATGTTAATGGTTTTCTACTGTCCTCTGTACTGTTAATTTCAGATGAATGGAAAATGTTAGGGAGATTGTCCCACTAGAGTTAACCAGAAGGCTCAATTTAAAAACATTTAAAGGAAGGCCACATCAAGATAGCAGGTTACTTACTAGCAAAAAAAACAGTGTTGATCATACCTCCAGCCAGGGAAGGGAAGGACAGCAGTAAATATGCTTTCTAAGTACTGCAGCATAAAGTGTAGTGGAGATGAGATAGTCTAGTGGGCAGAGTGCTTATGATTGAAGGCATTCTCCATGGGTTGCAGTAACTCCCAGTTGCTAAGACATATAATGAAAGTGCCAAGCATGCCGTTGATGTGTGGACACTGAATCGTTTTTTACATCAGTTATTTGACTGTTATTTTCCACTTGGGAATATTTCTTCAATTTTCTAGTAGAAAGCAATAGGAAAAATAATATTTTCTTCACGGAAGAACAAGACTTTACAACCAGATCTTTCATGTAAGTCTATAAAACAGAAATTTCTTATATATATATGAATTAACATGGGATTTAACAGCAATGTGTCTCAAATTACAGTGTTTATATGATTAGTTCTAGAACCTTTTCAGTGTTTCTCAGAATTTCTTATGGACTTGTGAAATACATTCTTTAGGATAGCCCTTTTTTAAGCGTCATCCAATGATTCTAGGTTTTCCAAGGGTATTTATCTGTGTCTTGTGACATCATAATTCGTTCTCATATTAATACAGCTGAAAAATATCTTCACAAAGACTTTGAGATCATCTCAAAAAGTTCTAATCTCCAGTACCCTTGGCCAGTTTTCTATGGGACAGATATTAACAGGCTGTTTGTTAAAGAAGAAAGGAAAGCTCTATCTGGTATAGGACTTTGTGAAACAGCAAGTGCCTCTTTAGGTCTCCACACTTCAAAGCCTTGTCTGTATGCTGATCACGAATAAGGTCTTTTGCATGCTGCTGCTAGGTACTGAGGTGCTGTATCTCATGGGCTCACCAGGGAGATCTTTCATCAGAGATCTTGTCAGCTGCAACCTCTGACAGTAGTTAACATTGCTTAAGCTCTTGTCACTATTTAGTTGTGTCAGCTGGCTCACTCTGCTCTGTCCCTGCACTAGTTAAGAATGTACTTACCAATGCGAACTGTTTCTTTCTCTATTTTGTTCTCACTCAGGAGCCCCAAACTACTGTAATCCACAACCCTGATGGAAACAAGGTATTCAGAAAGAATCAACATCATCTTGCTTTAATAAGATTACACATCTCATCAAATATTCAGAGCAAAATTAATTCATAATCTCAAATTAGGAAAGAAAACCCTTACCCTTTTCTACCATACTTTCTTTTGGGCCTAATTTATCTGGAACTATACACATATTTCTTTGAAAACAAAAATGAATGACATCGTGAAAGAGAAATGAATGGTGCAATTAGTCAGTAAAAGTCCAGTTAACAAGTATGTATGTCGAGATGACTGTGTATCTTAAACAATTCCATCTGTTTTTTTCCCCCCATGCCTGTCTGCATTGTACTTTAGATGTGTTCTGCATGAAATTTTAGAATTTCTTGCTATATCATTCCACTGTCTTCAAAAAAAATCAACTTGAGTTCATAGTTATTTGTTTAAATTTAATGTTGCTTTTGAATTTTGTTCATTCTGTTGTCATAGTGTGCTTTTTGTTTTCTTTTAATTCCCTGTTGTTTGTGGTGTTTTTGTTGTTTGGCATGGATTTGAGGATAATCAGGGAGTTTCACTTCTTGTGAAGTATGTTTGTTTTTGTTGAATTATATGCATTTCAGTAACAGACATGTAACTGCTTATCCTGAAAGAAGACTATGATGTTTCCTATCCATTGTAAATTGTTTGCATAGCACGTTAACTAAATAACAGTACTTGTATACATGTCCGTAGGATGAAAAGAGGCAGTTCCTGAACATATTCCATCTTTCTGCTTTGTTACTTCTCATCCATTATTATATCTCTAAGGGGAGGGAAAAATACTTCATCAGACTTTTCTCAAATTTTAAGTATAGTCATGGGTCTTACTTTTCCTTACTCTTATCTACAGTGTTAAAGTCTTAGAAAACACATTTCCTCTGGTCTAACATTTAGTTGGTCAATATTAAAACCACTAAAGTAAAAAACCATGAAGTGTTATGTTCCTTAATATGAGATGTATTTTACAGTCATGACACTTAAAATGTTCTAAGTCCCTAAAAGACTTGGGGTAGTCAGGAGCATCGCACATGTGAACAATTATTTTCAATATCATTAGCAAATGAAAGACCAAGCATAGCAGCTGGAGTGGACACTTCGATAATTCTAGCTATGTCACTTGTAAGAGTCGTTGCATGATATTTCCTGCTTACATGAATTAGTTTATTTTTACAGTGCATGGGTTTATCCTCATCTTGAGTTTAAATTTGAATACTAGGTCACATTAAGAAACGCATGAAGACTCTGCTTTGGTTTTATGTTGTGGAGACTCTGGATATATCTTTAATTAGTCTGTCCCTTTGGATTAAATATTATATATCATAGTTGTATAAATGATCATTTTTTTGAATATTGAATCTCTAAAAGTACACTGACTAATGTTTGCATCATTTTCCAAAATTTGTTTTCATTGCTGAACACATAGCTGTTGATTAGAAGTTTCCAATTTTTTTTGGCAGTAGCCTTTAATCATTCCAAGTAGAAAATTGTGTCTTTCTTATGAATATTACTAAATTTCTTTGCTAGAAATATTTTATTAATACATTATTAATAGAAAAAATTGTCAACCATTTTAAGGAACGTGTCTTAATACTGGCAGTTACAGTGTCCTTTTAACTGTGCTTATTAATCTGCAACTTCATATGTAGTTTTACAGAGAAATAGCTTTGTCTTTTCATTATGGGAGCAAGTTTCTTATCAGTAAAGCCAGTTACTAATTTAGAAATGAATGAAAAAAGTCTGATATTTCCTTGAAAGTAAATTATTCATATAATTCCATTGTGCTGATCACAAACATGGAAATTCTTCTTGAAAGCACTTTCACCATATCTCAGCTTCTTCGTCAAATGATTCAATGAAATGCTTTTTCTCTCTACAAAGAAGTCAGGCTGATAAATAGCCTACAAATTTACTGCTTGATATAGTGCCTTACACAAAGAAGGGACTAATTACTATTTAATTGGGAATGAAAAAATGTTGTTTTTTTAAGGTTCAAATTCATTAGGCTAGTATATTCAACTTCTCATAAATACTTAGAGAAAGCACACCTTATGGGGCACTGTAACACAACACATCCTTACACAGCTCTTAAAATAAGTTGCATACTTTGACTGCTTCTACAAATCACCTTGATTTATCGTGCTTCGGGGATTAGGCAACCAGAGTACTCCCTTTTTGAAATGTTTGCAGCATTTGACATTTTATTTCTGTTAAAACCATGTAACATATTTGTACATTTGCATGTCGGCATATGCGCACAGCCTGCTGAAGAATTTTGCATGATATGTGTATCACTTGCCAATTTTTTAAGAAAAAGAAAAGTCAAGCTATTCATTGTTTGCAACTTTAAATATGGTTTCTTCTCAACAGGAGTCAACTGAGAGTTCAAATACAACAATTGAGGATGAAGATGTGAAAGGTATGATTAAACCAGAAATAGAAAATCCCAACTCAGAGTTACATATATATCAGAAGAAAAGTACTTGTTTCAAATAACTAATAAGTTTAGGAACTAGGCCTATTCTGAGACACAAAAATAATTTTCTTTTTATAAGTACATTGTTATTTTAATTATATGTACTGACCTTGTCCATTTTTTCTTCACATTATATTCTTTTCTCTGTCTTTAAACTATAGACAACATGTGGTATATTCAAGGACGTTGTGATTTTAAACTAGTAATGAATGTTTGGGATCATAATATCAAATTCTAAATATATCAGTCAAAAGGTAATACAAAATATGTATATGTATGTCTAGAAAACAACTTATATTCAAGAATAGAGCATGAGAAGAACCATTTATTGAAACTTTCACTCGTCTCAGTTGGGTTTCAATGAAATTCTGCATTTGGCAGCCTTTTAAACCTAGATTTTCATGCACTTTTCTAATATATTCTTGATCTCCATTCAGTTCATTTGCGCAGGTTCTCTTAGCTCCATATATGAGTCATTGCCAGCATTTCTATCAACATCTTCTCAGTGCCTCTGCACATACATACTACACACACATTTGCAATCAGTTTTCTTCTTTTTGGTCTCAGGGCTGTTGCTTTTTTTTTTAACATCTTTATTGGAGTATAATTGCTTTACAATGGTGTGTTAGTTTCTGCTTTATAACAAATTGAATCAGCTATACATATACATGTATCCCCATATCTCCTCCCTCTTGTGTCTCGCTCCCGCCCTCCCTATCCGACCCCTCTAGGTGGTCACAAAGCACCGAGCTGATCTCCCTGAGCTGATCTCCCTGTGCTATGTGGCTGCTTCCCACTAGCTATCTATTTTACATTTGGTAGTGTATATATGTCCATGCCCCTCTCTCACTCAGGGCTGTTTCAGAAGTGTTAATATTGCTGCAGTTGTTTATGCAGGTTTGTATTCTTATTTTTTTAATTTAGTATACGTAACTACAATTCCTACAGGCCACTTTTCTAGAAGCTATTCCAGAAAAAGAATGGTAAAAACAGGGATATTTAAAACAGAGGTATTAAAGGAAAAGAAGTATAAAACAAATTCAGAGAAATGATCCATCAGATAATTAAACATTATCTGGAAAGATTGTTACCTAATAGTATCCCCATAGGCTTTAATTCTGTAGATAGCATTGGTAAGATATAATTTTGAAAAATTGTATTCATGTTATAGAATGAAGAACCTGGAAATTCTCAGGTCAAGGAGACATATAGGCTATTTAAGAAATAAAAATGACTATAGACCACAAGTTGCTAGTCACCTCTGCTGACTTCTTCCTCTTTGGTCGTACAGAACAGCTGACACTTAAAACGTAGTCTCTATTTAGATTACTAGCGCACTGACCTAACTTTGCTAGAGGTAGTCAGTCATTATTTACAGTGGAAAGGTAGATAGCTGTGTCGAGGATTTTATTTAGTAGATCTTTTTTTAATTTATTTTATTTTTGGCTGTGTTGGGTCTTCGTTGCTGTATGTGGGCTTTTCTCTAGTTGCGGCGAGCAGGGGCTACTCTATGTTGCGGTGCGCAGGCTTCTCATTGCGGTGGCTTCTCCTGTTGTGGAGCACGGGCTCTAGGCGTGAGGGCTTCAGTAGTTGTGGCACGTGGGCTCAGTAGTTGTGGCTCGCGAGCCCTGGAGTGCAGGCTCAGTAGTTGTGGCGCACGGGCCTAGCTGCTCCGCGGCATGTGGGATCTTCCCGGACCAGGGCTTGAACCCGTGTCCCCTGCATTGGCAGGCGGATTCCCAACCACTGCGCCACCAGGGAAGCCCTAGTAGATCTATTCATCTCCCTCTTGCCTCTGAGCTAAAATTTGAACTGAAGTAATTTTATGAATCACTGATGCCAGTCTTATTAGATAAAGAGATTTTTTTTAACCAAATAAGCAGATGTCCCATTTAGCTTTCCCAATGATTCAGAAAGCATCATCTTTACAAGTATTTTGGATTTATTAGCTCTTTCACCCAAACAAAATGTTTATATGACTTTTAACATTCTTCTCCTGAACAGGAATCAAAAAGAAGAAATAACCTGTGCATTATTCACTGGTGAGACTGAATCTTTAAATAACTGAATAAAATTAGGAGAATACCAACACCTCACTGTATGCAAGTCATCCTCTGAGGAATATGTTTATTCTTAGGTCATTACAAGCAGGGTTTTAATAAGTGGTCTTTCTCACCTGAATTGGACTCTTCACTATACTACATATTGGCTTAGGATGATTGCTATTAATCTGTGTAAATGTCAATATATAAACAGAGTCCCTGACAGTCTCACCTTATAGCTTATATTTATTTGGTGAAATGAAATTATATCAGTTCTTCTGAGAAAACAGCTCTTCTCTTGAAATCACAATAATATGGGTTTCATCTCACCTCTGGGATTTCCCAAATTGAGACAGTATTTGTCTTTATAGTTAGGCTGAGTCTACACACACCAAATGTTAGAGAAATTAAGCGTAATATTGAGATCAAAAGAAATGTCCGGTTGATAAGTGAGCCCAAAGTGCCTTGGTTCCTTTCCTTAAACTCAATGAATAAATTTTTCAAGTGTCTGCTTTATTATCCTAGGGTGGATGTGGCCACAGAGTCATATATCTATTAGGCCTCATTCGTGTTCTTTTTAAGACCCATACAGTCTTTTGGTGGTTAACCTTTTTAATATTGAATGATATCAGAAAACTTTAAGACTTAGAAGATCCTTTGAAAGATCACCCAGGCCATCATTCTTACTGTAAGACAGGTGGTACATAAAACTGTCATAAATGTTTTTGATATATTTATTATGGTGGTGATAGGCTTGTGTGGGAATCTCTCCATTTATTAGTGCACTGTCTTTCAGAAAGACCCTCATATATTTATACATTTGAATGGCTGTACTCTTTTCTCTTTACCTCAGAGTTTGCCATAGCTCTGAATAGCCTGGTAGGGAACGTGTTTATTGTCCAGCTCTGTTAGAACCCAAAGTTACACATATATCCAACATCTAGGAACTCACAAAGACCAGTCAATTATCTCCCTTGACCAAAACCATACCCTCACTACAAAACTATATCCTATCCACAAAATTGCATGTCTTTCTTCGACACACACACTTTCCAACTCTATACAACCTTGTTATCAGGGTGAAACACCACAACGTTTAACATACTCTTAAAGGCATATTCCCATAGTGCACGCCTCCGTGCAGCCACATGCTCCATTCCTTCCTGCTGGTCGTCCCCCTAACACCAGCGCCTCGACTGGCATCATTTCGTGGTGGTGTATGGACCCCTTGAACACCGTATCGCATGCTTCCCCTGCCAGTGTGGTGCACAATTCCGTCCCATCCCTGAGGACCAACCTGGCAGAGGCAGGTCTACCTCCCCTCCACTGTGAAGAAACGTGGGGGCGGGGAATTAAAACATCATGGTGACCTAACGGGAGGAAGAAATGAGGTGAACCAACAACAGGGTACCCTTTTCTGGCCTCTTCTGGAGGAAAAAGGTAGAAAGACAAGCAGCTGTCGGAGGAGGAAGAAAGCAGAAGTTGTAGTAGATTAATGGTCCTTTCCATTCAGTGGAACCTAGAGCCCCTAGAGAGCCGGGATTTGGGGAAGACCCATTTTGCTTGAACTCTGCTTTTCAGTTTCCATTCAGAATGGCCTTTGGCTTTCGAGAGGCCCCAGTCCCTGTCACTCTTGATTTGTATCTAAGCTATCTCAGCGTTTTCATTCATTCATTCAGGGAATGTTTACTAAATGTCTACTGTTTGCCTGAGCTCCACATCTTCTCTTTGTGAACTAGTTTTATTCAAGAGCTTTCAACACCTCAGGCAAAACATTCTTCTGTGTGCTTTATATGAATCTTTTGTGCTATCATTTAAGCCATTTCTCACATTTAATTCAATAAATATCAGGAAAACTTACTGAAAAAGTGAGACCCGAGGTAAGTGTATTTCATATCTAAACGTCCTTTTATTTTCTTTTTCTTAAAAACCTTCAGCATTGAGTTATAACCACAACGTTTTTCTGCCCCAGCTCACAGTCACCCTAAGGGACTCGGTGTTGTTTCACAACTCTGCTTGGTAAAAAAGCTTCTGGTCCTGTGTTTTCTTTCTCCGAGGCAACGTATTGACTTCCTAGTATTGACCTTGTGAGCAAGCTTCCTGATTTTGTCCTGTACTCAACCCAAATATTATCTCTAACGCTACATCAATAAATTCAGTGTAACAGAGAGATACTAATAGTTTAAAAACAAATAAGCATCTTAATGAAGCATAGTTACTACCACAGAAGCACTGTGATAATAACAGGCCATTATACACTTTAAAAAAAAAAAGTTTTTCTATTAGAATTTATGGTGTTTTCAAAATATGATTTTTTTAGGTCCAAAGTTAGTGAAATAATCATTCCATTTTGAATATATGTCTAGTAACTCATTAATTTCAGGTGTTGTCAAACAGCTGGCATTAGTGGCCTTTCATGACTAGAGGGCAGTGCTGGCGGAACTGCTCTCCGTGGGCGTGGGCGTCCCTAAAGTGGGCCTTTTGACGCTGTATACATGTGAAGACTGTCCTTTGGTTTGTGGCTACAGCCACGGTTTGCAGGGCCTGTCACTGTGTGCCACAATGTCTCTCCACCTCCTAGCCTGCCCAGCACCATACTCAGAGTCAGCTACTTCTTCACCAGTTTGGTCCATCTACTGCTCTTTCACAGGATGCCGGAGCTGGGCAACCCCTGTGGACATTGGGCTCCTGTGTGCCCTGAAGGGATCTCTGTCACTCATCCTGCTTCCGGCATCTCACTTCAGCTCAGCATTCAGCAGCTGCTTGGATCTCTTGCTGCCTTTCATTTTTCTTACAGCTCTAGGCCGGTGGAGCTCTGTACCACAAGCAGCAATGTATTGCAGAAATGTGAGACTGGCTGTATGCATAGGGGACTTCATGCCTGTTGAGACTCTTTTTCCTTTTGCTGACAAGTAGTTGATGGGAATGAAGCTGCGTAGAATGTTTGCATAAGGCCCGGTTTAAGGACACAAGTATTGACAGCCGTATCTCTTGACTGGAGGCAGGTATATGATGACACCTGGATGTCACGGTCTCAGCTAATCTACAGAATCACTTGATTAGTGAGCTTTTTGTGATCTGGACACAGATCACAGTAGTGGACAGTAGTGTCTTTTGTAAATCTGGACAGTAGTGGACAGTGTGATGACTAAATACTCAAATTCGACTGTTTAGTGCACATCATCGTTACTGTGTAGGCTTCCCTGGGGCAGAGGACCACTTGATGCCAGTCTCCTTCCCACCTTAAGCAATCTGTAACTCAGCACTTGCCTTGCATGCATTTCTTACTTCAAGAGAGTCTGCAAATCCCACTACTGGGCATATACCCTGAGAAAACCATCATTCAAAAAGAGTCATGTACCAAAATGTTCACTGCAGCTCTATTTACGATAGCCAGGACATGGAAGCAACCTAAGCGTCCATCGACAGATGAATGGATAAAGAAGATGTGGCACATATATACAATGGAATATTACTCAGCCATAAAAAGAAATGAAACTGAGTTATTTGTAATGAGGTGGATAGACCTGGAGTCTGTCATACAGAGTGAAGTAAGTCAGAAGGAGAAAAACAAATACCGTATGCTAACACATATATATGTAATCTAAGAAAAAAAATGTCATGAAGAGATTAGTGGTAGGATGGGAATAAAACACAGACCTACTAGAGCATGGACTTGAGGACATGGGGAGGGGGAAGGGTAAGCTGTGATGAAGTGAGAGAGTGGCAGGGACATATATGCACTACCAAATGTAAATTAGATAGCTAGTGGGAAGCTGCCGCATAGCACAGGGAGATCACCTCTGTGCTTTGTGACCATGAGAGGGGTGGGATAGGGAGGGTGGGAGGGAGGGAGACGCAAGAAGGAAGAGATATGGGAACATATGTATATGTATAACTGATTCACTTTGTTGTAAAGGAGAAACTAACACACTATTGTAAAACAGTTATAAAAAAAAAAAAAAAAGAGAGTCTGCAAATTAAGAAACTCCTGGATATTTTATTTAAGGATTTTTGATGATTATGTCATTCCATTAGATTGAAAGTGTCTTAGAAGACCTGTAGTGCAGTGTACAGTAACTTTTTTTAGGTTTCTAATCCAAACTTTGATTTTTAAAAAGGTTTATTTAGGAAAATTCTTGTCTGCATGTGTGTGTGTCTACCTGTTGATCTTTTAACTTTTAGATCAAGATCAATAACTTATAGGACTGATGCAGAATTCATTCCATTCTACCACCGATGTAAAATTACTTCATTTTCTCTTTTTTTTTTTTTCACATTCCTTTATTTTACCCTCCGCACTCTGTTTTTCTCTTTACTCTTTGCCTTCTGTGAGATTTGAATCTTAAATTTGTCAGTGATAGCCTCAGGCTTGTTTAGCCCTGCTGACAAAATATGGGGTCAGGAACTCTTGCCAACCCCAGGTTAAAACAAAGTCTGAAATCAAAACAAAACAAATGAAACCAACCAACAAAAACATGTAGCTACTCATTTTATCATTAGAAAAGCATAGGCTCATTCTGTAGTAATACCCTTTCTCAGTTCAAAGTTTTTATAAATGGCTTTTTTAGCAAATTTGCAAAAAAATCATATGCTCTTTTAGAAAACTCCACAGGGAAATAATGTAGCATTATTTTATTAAATACTGCATAAATTCTAAAAGCATATATGTTATAAGATTCTTTCCATCAGTTTCCAAATCTTGATTAAGCTACCAGATTTTCAACTTTGAATTTATTTTAAAAATTCAGAGTTTAAAAATCTATCGTTTACTATTCATAGATATTACTTTATATAGCAGTTAATATAGGAGGTAGTCAGACTCCTAATTTGTATAATCAAAAATTTTATGGTCAACAAGATCTAATTTAAGTTATAATATAATTGCATATATTGAGTGTTAAAACTTTGTTCTTTTCACGCATCTATTTTTCCCATTACCTGATAAAAATTTAATAAGCTGCTAAATTTAACATGTGCAAGTTTTAGAATATTTTATTACTCTATGTCTCCTTTTATCTTTTTGGATTATAACTTTATTACTTTTTTTAACTGATGTAAAAAAATATTAGCAAGGATCTGATTGGAATCTAGAGTCTACACTGTTTCTAGGTCCAGCTTTTACCCAACTTGCTTTAAGCAAGTTGCATAACCTCTGTGGCTCAGGTTTCCCCAGGTTACAGAATTTAGATGACGAAATCAATACTACAGAGTTGCAAGTTTTTTTTCCTACCCCACTTTAATGCAGTACTATTAAATGATTGTTATAAGGTCTCATATGTTTAAAGTATGTGAAATTATACATTGTACAATAATATATAGTAAAGTAATATATGTTAATAATATAAACTATTCAGAATAACTATAGAAAGATAGTTAATTCAAAGTTGAATTAAATCGCTGGACTCATAGGAATAAATCACTGCAGTTTTAGGGAATGTTATTACAATGGGAAAAAATTATCTGCTAACCTGTGTATCCAAGTTATTATAGTACTAATGGACTGTAAAATTAGTACTTTACATTCCAGTAAGAATTATTATGGGGTTGTATTCCATGTTTTTAAAGTATCTACTATATAAAATTACTTAATATCTAAAATTACTGTTTAACCTCATGAATTTCTATGCAGAAGTTAAATCATAATTATTTGTTTTTATTAACTATGAACTTTATAATTCTGAAATTATTTATTAGAATAAATAATTACTTTAGTGAAATGCTATGTCCTTTGCTGAGTCTGTATTATTTTCTACAAATTAAACATATCTAGAAATTATGTGAAATTATATGTTTGTATCCTTTAGTGATTCTTCTTGTCAGTGAAATGGCCTTATTTTTTTTTTCTGGTATGGATTTCTGCAGTATAATTCCTTTGATTTTCTCAGGAGAAACTAGGTCTGAAGTAGTCAAAGAAATAAATCTTAGTCCTGTGCATTTTTTAATTCATTCTACCAGATTATAAGTCATTCAATTTCAGACCAATATGTTAAATGGAGAACTAAGATATTACAGGGAGAAGCAAAAAAAGCATTACTGAATGAAGGCGCTTTATAGAACAGACTGTCTAGAAGTAAAGGGTTTTTATTTATTTGCATTTGGAACAGTATTTTCATTATTCAATTTAGCGCAACAAATGTTCCGTGGGCACCTGCAGTGTAAGGTGCGCTGCGGAGGCGCTAGCCACACTTCTTGCCCTCATGAGTAAGTCTAGAAAAGATAAAGATGATTCTGCATGATAATGTACCTTCTTTGTTTCTGGCTTGTATCCAGATAATTCTAAAACAAGAATAATATAGTCATTGAAAAACAAACATAAGGACATAGCTACAAATAGTCATTTGTGAGCAAGTACAGAAAATTTCAGATGCATGTAACACATGTAATTCCTAACAAAGAGACCTCTATTTGAAAAATTTGGATTCAATTAGTTTTTTTAAAAAGATCATTGAACACCTACTATGTACTAGATATGATAGACTAGGCTGAGGCCAAGAAAGCTTACCTTTTCCCTCAAGGAGTTCTCAGTCATGTAGTACATTCTTTAATGAAATTATATCTGCTGGTCCATTTCCCCAATGAATGGCTGTTTTTGCATTAAAATTTTATTCTGTGTTAAAGAAAGTTTCTTCCAAGGTACATGAATGTTTATCCTTAACACTTAGTGAATTAGGTAGTCTATCTTTTCTTTGTTTCTTTAGGTATGTAGTAGTGTAACATTTTTCCCTTGGTCAGTGCTGTTCAGCAAAATGTGCCAGTCCATCATATGAAAAGTAGCATCATATTTGGTACAAAAAGACAGATTTAGTTATAGGTATTGCTTTTTTCTTGTCTCCTCAGTTTTCCTTATATACCCAGTCTATCAGCAAGTCCTGCGGGTTCTCCCCTCAAAGTACACTCAATTTTTTTTTTAATTGACTACTGCTAACTAACTCCATTTCCATCACCCTGGTCCACAAAAGCATCGTTTGCCTACATTATTGACATGACTTCTTAGCCAGTCTACCTGCTTTGGTATTACCTGTTTATGGTCTATTCACAACACAGTAGTCAGAGTAATGCTTTTAAAATATATCAGATTATGTCTTGTTTCCATTGGCTGCCAACGTCATTAGAATGGATTATAAGGCCCTCAGTGATCAGGACTTCCTCCAGCTATACCTCCCTTTACTATCTGACTTCATCTGCTATTAGATGTCTCAGGAACACTATCCTGATATGTATCAAGCTGGTTGCTGCCTCGGGGCCTTTACACTTGCCATTCCCTGCCTAATATGTCCTGATACAGATTCCATGTGCTTGCTGCCTCTTCTCTTTTTTAGTCTCTGATCAAATGTTACCCTCTCAGATCTTCCTTGATGACCGTGTTTTAAATTGTTTCCCTCCAAATCCAGTGCTCCCATTCTCCTTCTCTGCTTTCCTTTTCTCCTAGTATTTATCATTAGCTGGAATATGTATTTTACTTATTTGCTTACGGTCTCTCTCCCCCTACTAGGATATAAATTTCTTCAGGGCAGAGATTTTTGACTGGTTTGTCCACATTTATATCCACAGTATCTAGACCAGTGTTTGGCAAGAGTAGAAATAATAAGTATTTAATTGATGGAGGAAGGAAATAAGATAGAAATCAACCATGCCATGTCCTAATAGTCACTAAAAAGACTCGAATTCTCTAAAAGTTATGATCACATCTCAACTTTTTATCTCCATAGGTTTTTGTCCACATGTTCCCTGCCCCCACCCCATAATTTAGAAACTAAAAATACAGAAAATGAAAATTTCAAAAGTAAGTCACAGGATCCTCTTTCCTGTTTGGATGGAGGATGTGTTTTTGTGTCAAAGATAGTAGGTTTGAATTACAGCCCAGCCCTTTATGAGGTAAGCAATCCAGCTGCCCATGTAAACCTCTCTGAGTCATATTGTGTACAGTGGAGATAATGATGTCTCAATACTTAACCATTTTTTACCTTCAGAAGTAAAAATTTCGTATGGTTCAAACCTAACAATAATAACAATAACAAAACGTAGTCGTGTTAACTAGAGATAATATTTGTTAAATGCCTGGCCCATGATAGTCAGCAAAATTAATTATATTAATTCTGGCCATTCTTTCCTATGAGGACATGATATAAGCACAGAGGTTCACTACTAAAAGAGTCCATAAATCTAAAGGAACCTGTGATTTTTATTGTAGCGTCAGTGTTTCTATTTTCTAAGCCATTTATTTTGATAAGTGGGTAAACATCTGTAAACGTTAAGACCCACAATATAGAATGCAGCCAATCTACTTACATAAGCAGACAAAGAAGCTGCCCAAATACAGAAAATAAATTCATATTTGGTTTAAAACCAAAGCCAATATTTTTAAAAAGCTTTTATTAAGGTAACAGTATTATTTTAATTTGTCATGAATTTTAAACAATTAGATTATTTTAATTCACTGTTTTTTTGCTTCCATGATATCATGTAGTAGGCACTTAATAAGTTAATAAATTAATTATGAGGTTTTTGCATTAAGTTAATTTTGTTTGAACTCTTAAAATTTTTGAGTTTAGAGACATATTTTGTTTTTAATTAAATATAACATTTTAAGTAATGACTCAGTCTTTCCTCATTTAAACTGATCCTTTTATCCCTGGATGTTTTCACGTGTTTTGAAAAATTGTCTTATTTTGAGTGTGTCTTGATGATCCCTGATGAGAATAAAAGAGAAGGATGTAGACTGATTGTTTTCGACAAAAGTAAAATACATATTTTAAAAGGAGTGTATCTATGCCAAATTCTCAAGCAAACTATCTCAAGAACCATAAAATAAAATGTCCTTCTTGGAGACTGTGATTTAGCCGGTTCAGTGTTTCCTCAGAGGGAAACTAACCATCTTGACAGAAGTTAACAGCTTAAGTGTGAAAGACCTATTATTTGTTTGTTTTTGAAGTAATTCATTACAGGATTATTGGTTTCTTCATTAACATCACTACATGTGGTGATTTACACTATGTCTATCCAGCAAAACACAGATGGCAAACGTTAAGGAGAGAATTTGGGATTTTAGGGAAAGTTTGAGTAATAGACAAAAACCCATCATCACTATGTGTTTTCAAATTTTAAAAGAAAGAAAATAAAGAAATTCTGCTCCAGAATGTCATTTGTTTTCCATTTGAGCTAGAGAATGTTTTCAATTGGGGAAAATAACTTGCTGTGGTGGTGTCTATTTTGAGTACAGAGTATTTTTACTCTCTACTTAGCCTAGTTTACTGAGAATTATAGTATTCTAATTAAAAAAAAAATTGTATACTATTACATTGTATAGAGTTACGGTGAACAAAAATGTAAAGATACTGCTGAAGAATAGAGAATTACCTCTGAAAAGCTTAACAGTCTCTAATGACAGAAAAGACAGCTTACTTTAAAGAGACTCCAGTGATTTTTTTAGAGGTACTGTGACCAGTGTAGAAACGGTATGAGCATATGAGATTGTGTTTTTAAATCTCTCTTCAGGAAATAGAAGTTCTTCATTTATAACCTTTATAAGTAGAAAAAAAAAAGATTAGACTAAGATGGAACTTACTAACACTATTTAAATATATGAACAGTTAATAAAAATGAAGTGTGGTGCTTGCTTGTTTGTTATGGAGGATAAAACAAACAAAATGTTTGTTTGGGATGAATGTGTAAGCGCCTGTATCTGAGTTGGTAAGGTCCTTAGAGTCTGTACTAGAATTTTCTATCATGATCAATGCCGTGAATTATTGAAGAATTTCCTCTTCAGTGGTTTGTGATGTGTTGTATAATCTGCCTATGCAAGTGCTAAAGATAACCTTTATAGGCATTCTAAGTGGTCTGTCCCCCTGGAACTTCAAGTTTCTAAGTGTGGACTGTTAATTACTCATCAGATAACCTGAATGGTGTCTTTGATGAATGTTCATCTTTTATATTCAACAAATAATGGAAAAAAAGTATTTCATACTCACAAATATGTATCGCCTGTGTTACATTTTATGATAATTTACATTTATAATATATCCTAGAAAAAATGAAAGCAACAGTAACATGTTGTTAGTTCTGAAATATATAGTTCATAAATGTAATTCTTTCTATACTCAACATTGATTAAAACAAGAATAACTTTACTGGTCTTGTAAAATTTGGCCAAGATGTTCCAACAAGTACTTGTCAACAGGAAAAAATAACGCACAATCTAAAAGTTGAGAGTTATGTTTTGTTCGAGGACCTTACTGAGGACTATAGCCTGGGAGGCAGCCTCTCAGATAGCTCTGAGGAAGTGTCCCAAAGAGGTAAGGGAGGAGCCAGGGTATGTAGGAGTTTTTGCTGGGAAAAAAAAAGAAAAAAAAAAACTAGTGGAACATCAAAAGATTACTGCTAATCACACACCCAAAAAAACCCAGACATCTCAAGTTAGTGAATTTCGTGCTTTGCTATGTATGGGAAGATGCAAGAGTCTGGACTCATTGAAATTATTCCTTTGATACGCATCTTAACTATCTAGGGCCAGTATCCTTGTTTTTTCCATCCTGAATTCCCCTCAGGGTGCACCATCAGGGGTGGCTGCAGTGGCTGATGGCTTGATGGCAACAACATTCTCGTACTTTACTGAAATGGTAGGCAACCTTTTTGGTCCACATACTTTAAAATCAATTTTCTAAGCTGAATTTAGATCAGAATATCCCAGAGCTAAAGCGGTTATATAGTGCCAGTGTGAGGTATATCACTTTAATAAAAAGCATTAGCCATGAAAACTCATTGAAGAATTTTTGGTCTAATAAGATATTTTCACCCTCCCAAATTAAGTTTTGAAAAATGTAGTAACTAATCACAGAAATTACTCTTGGTCCTAGGAGTCTTGTCACTGATCTCTGTCAAATGCATGGGGACATGAGAAGAGTTACAGGAATTCACATCATTTTGTGAGTGTGTGTGTGTGTGTTTGTGTGTGTGGTGAAAATAGGAGGTTATTTTCCTCCAAACCTTAAGTATGTCTTGCAAGTTGTGATAAGCCGTTATAAATTTATCCAGACTGACTACTGCTGTGCCTTTTCAATCCATGGTCTGACATCTCAGAAGGCTATAATAATCATCAGATCATCAAAGTTAGGCATATAGGCACATATATTACATCGAGCCCTGGCCTTGGAGCTACAGTGCTGTAGACAAATGCATTATACAGTTGACTTATCAAGAGAGTCTATTAATTTCCCATAATTTTCCAAATTAAAAACATTCCTTAACTATAGATACGTTATTTGTTCCATTAACTTTTTTCACTAGTTCCCTAATTTACTATTGATTGTAGATGCTCTAGTTCTTTTGAACAATGTGTGGTGTGACTGGGTTCTATGACATATTTTGTGAATTGGCCTCTCTTTTTTCCACTTCACTAAACCTGATCTGCTCTTGCAGTTTCCATTCAATGATTCTGGAAGCATGGATTGGATAATGATAGACTTTGCCATGAAAGTTGCTGAAGATGAGAATTAGCTAGAAAGCATGGAATTACAATGACAGCAGATGCTGCTGCATGTTCTTGAGCAGTAGTAAGATCTGCTGTTTTATCTTGTCAGTCTCGTCAAGGGAAATGGGTCAGAATGAGATGAGTATTATTTAACACTTATAAAGAAGTGAAATGATGTTCTTATAGTTAAAATGTCTGTATAATCTGTACAGTGGTGGGTGAGGAAACTGCTTAGTGTCAACCTCATTGAAGCAAACACTGGTGTGACAAATACTGAAATGCGTTTAGGAACTTGTGTGAACCTGGAAACAAGGGGGAAAGACCTTAAAAAAATATATGGGACTTAATAAATGTAGTCACAGAATAACATTTTTTTAATTTATTTTTATTTATTTTCTTGGCTGCATCAGGTCTGAGTTGTGGCATGTGGGATCTTTGTTGCAGTGCTCGGGTTTCTCTCTAGTTGTGGCACACGAACTCAGTAGTTGTGGCGCGAGGGCTTAGGTGCCCTGCAGCATGTGGGACCTTAGTTCCCTGACCAGGTATTGAACCTGCGTCCCCTGCATTGGAAGGCAGATTCTTTACCACTGGACCACCAGGGAAGTCAACATTTTTTTATACTCTAACTGTAGTCAGCCTGGTTCTTTCTCAAACAAAAATACAAAGACATCACACTTCAGTTAATTTTGGTGGATCTTTTTGTTTGTTTGTTTTTTATTTTTGCTTTTTGCAAAATGAACAAAGATACATGATGGTTCTGTACCATGGTGGAGAGCCTTCTAGGCTCCTGCATTCTTGGTACAAGGGAGCACTCATGAATCTACCAGTTAAATTATTCAGGAAAGTAGAATTATAAATAAACTTATCTAAGCATATAGTGAATTCTGTTTTTCATTGAAGTCAAATTTTATACTTTTTATAAAGGAATAAGTTACTTAAAAGAAACTAAATTAATTATAAGCTGAGCAACCACAGTAGAAATCATTGAAAAAAATAAAAGCCTACACTCACGGCTGCACAAGATTTTAACTCTTCTCAATATTTTATACTGCCTGTCATACTGAAGGACAGAACATGAACAGGTTGGCATTTACTTTTGACCTGAAAGATACATGCCCTGTTTTGGCTAATATCGTGTAAAATTGATTGGAGGGGTCAGTTGGAATCATTACAGTTGCAAGATTTGGGGAAAGCTGGATTTCATTCACGACAAAACAAGCCCCCCAGAAACAAGGCAAAAAATAACTTTCCAAATATTTAAAAATCCTAAGTCTCATTCTCTCTTTTCTTAGTCTGATTTTTCTTTTGAGACAGTAGTTTTGACCATCACCTTGGTTCTGCAGCGGAAGAAAGAGATACCTCTTGAGAATGCTTAGTATTTCTCTTATCATGCAAATATATGCACCTGATGCCCGGAGACTACAATTTTAATCTTATATCTAAGCAGTTGATATGAATCTTTGAACCAGTTTCTTAAAATCTTTTTTTTTTCCATGTTGTCAACTCTTAACTGGAAGTGGTACTGCACCTATCTAATTCATAAAACATCTTAATACTTAGAGTACTCAATGGTATTCATAATGTTGTCCTATTTCTAGCTTCTGCAGGTCAGCTGCAGGTGGCAGAAAAGTTACCCAATTACTTTAATGTGGATGGACTGAATTCTTTCATATCAGCAAATGTTCTATATAACTATATAAGCCTTTTTGTGTGTGTGTGTGTGTGTGTGTGTGTGTGTGTGTGTGTGTGTGTGTGTGTGTGTGTGTGTGTGTGTGTGTGTGTGTGTGTGTGTGTGTGT
>NC_041220.1:118050483-118079160 GCF_002837175.3 Physeter macrocephalus | reverse complement strand
CTCAGCGGCCATGGCTCACGGGCCCAGCCGCTCCGCGGCACGTGGGATCCTCCCAGACCGGGGCGCGAACCCGGTTCCCCTGCATCGGCAGGCGGACGCGCAACCACTGCGCCACCAGGGAAGCCCCCTATGTAAGCCATTTTTAATGAAAATCTTTATAAATACTTCACACATCCTTTAATCTTTTAAAAAAATAGTAAATATTTTTTTCATCTTCAGATTCAGACTCATCTTAGGAATGACACAGCCATATTTTGTAACCCAATGATATCTTCACAAACCTTTTTAAAAAATCTAAACCTGTTTTCACTTACACTAAATGATCCCAATGCCAGACTTTTCTGTTCTTAAATATTTGTTAATCATTTATTGTCAGACCATAGCAATTTAACAGGACTAAGACTAGTAGTACTTTTTCCCCAATTAACAATTTATGCCTTGAAATTCAGAGTAGTTAGGTTTTTATAGAGCAAAGTACAAAGATGATTTGAATAATTTATCTTTTAAATCTTGAGGGCCTCTAGCAATTAAAAGGCTGAATATTGGTGTTATTGAACAAGTGACTTCTGGGTAAGTGAGCTTTACAATAATTTCTTGAAAAGCAGTCTTGACTAGAAGCTTGGTAATTTCCAAGTGTTATATTTGGATAAAATATTATATAATAGAGTATTAAACCAATCAACTCCAGAATCTTCGATGACTTTGATTTTAAAAGCCAAAATAATGGAAATTACTCTCCCAAATATTAACTAACATATCAAATCACTGAAATAAAAATAGTCACTAAGAAACAAGCTGTTAATTGCACAGGAAACTCCAAACATAGCTGAGTTGATAGGCACCTTTTTCTATAAAACTACCCAGAACATGAAAATGATCCTAATTTGTATATTTGCCTAAAATAAAAACTATTCCCAAGAGTTACTTTTGTTAATGGCAGCATGGAAAAAGACAATAAAACCATGGGATACCCAGTTTTGTGGAATTGGTGTATTAATTAATTACAACTCTGGCTCAGTAACTAAGTCATCAGTCACCTTCCCAGAGAAAGTTCAAAGACATTTAGGTAGTTCATTTAAGTTTATGATTTCAAAATATTGAATTAGGCACTCTGGGCTGGAAAGGAACATAGATTAGTGAATTAAACAGCAGACAGTACCTCAGCCAAATAAAGCTCCAGCCCTGGCACAGCTTCTGAATTTGCTGGATGACTTGAGTAAGTCACTTAACCTCCCTGTCCTTCATGTCTCTGGCAGGCAGGTACCCAATAACTCTGAGAAACGTGGAAGGAATAGTTAAATTGAATAGAGCAAATTTTTTAAAATTTATTTTATTGAAATATAGTTGATTTACAATGTTCTGTTAATTTCTGCTGTAGAGCAAAGTGATTCAGTTATACATACATATACATTCTTTTTCATATTCTTTTCCATATGGTTTATTACAGGATATTGAATATAGTTCCCTGTGCTATACAGTAGGACCATGTTATTTATCCATTCTATATACAATAGTTTGCATCTGCTAATCCCAACTCCCAGTCCATCCCTCCCCACCCCCCTTGGCAACCACAAGTCTGTTCTCTACATCTGTGTGTCTGTTTCATAGATAGGTTCGTTTGTGTCATATTTTAGATTCCACATGTAAGTGATATCATATGGTATTTGTCTTTCTCTTTTTGACTTACTTTACTTGGTATGATAATCTCTAGGTCCATCCATGTTGCTGCAAATGGCATTATTTCATTCTTTTTGATGGCTGAGTAGTAT
Organism: Physeter macrocephalus; assembly: GCF_002837175.3. Taxonomy (NCBI): domain Eukaryota; kingdom Metazoa; phylum Chordata; class Mammalia; order Artiodactyla; family Physeteridae; genus Physeter; species Physeter macrocephalus. The sequence continues at coordinate 118,077,391 of NC_041220.1, read as the reverse complement.
TCCATTGTATATATGTATCACATCTTTATTCATCTGTCAATTGACATTTAGGTTGTTTCCATATATTGACTATTGTGAATAGTGCTGCAATGAACATAGGGGTGCATGTATATTTTTGAATTATAGTTTTGTCTAGATATATACCCAGGAGTGTGATTGCTGAATTATATGGCAACTCTGTTTTTAGTTTTTTGAGGAATCTGCATACTGTTTTCCATAGTGGCTGTACCAATTTACATTCCCACCAGCAATGTAGGAAGGTTCACTTTTCTCCACACCCTCTCCAGCATTTATTGTTTGTAGATTTTCTGATGATGGCCATTCTGACTGGTGTGAGGTGATACCTCATTGTAGTTTTGATTTGCATTTCTCTAATGATTAGTGATGTTGAGCATACTTTCATGTGTTTGTTGGCCATCTGTATGACTTCTTTGGAGAAATGTCTATTTAGGTCTTCTGCCCATTTTTCAATTGGGTTGTTTGTTTTTTGGTTGTTGAGTTGTGTAAGCTGTTTGTATATTTTGGAAATTAAGCCCTTGCTGGTCACATTATTTACAAATATTTTCTCCTAGTCTGTAGGTTGTCTTTTTGTTTTGTTATGGTTTCTTTTGCTGTACAAAAGCTTGTAAACTTGATTAGGTTCCATTTGTTTATTTTTGCTTTTATTTCTATTGCCTTGGGAGACTGACCAAAGAAAACATGGGTACGATTTATGTGAGAGAATAACTAGAATAAATATTGACAAAGAGTAAATGAGTAGAATTGCTAAGCTAAGATGAGACATATAAAAAAAGCTAAACAACTTTTGATCACTGAATAAGTAAATCTTTAGGCACAGTTCACTAAAAGATTTTGATAATCGATACTCTGCTAACATTTTAGTGAATCTCAATTCGCATGTATTCAGTTTATTTCCTAACCCAAGTTTCATTGTAGGCCAACTAGTCTTCTGAATAAGTTTTATTATTAAGTAGTTTCACCTCAAACTAATAAATTTAAAATCGGAACAAAGATTCAGAAAAAGCCTGAGCTCAAATAACTTGGTTCTTTCTCTCCATTCAACTCTCTTAAAAGAAATTATAAGTTTAAACATTGATAGATGTGCCTAGTTTAATCTTTCTAGACCTATACAGATTACTTCCCCATGGAAATACTGTGGCCTCATATATGGTGGTAATTCTGCTGCTTTTGAGATACACAGGACCCATGAATGCCTATCCAGTTAGCATAATCACAGCCAGTCTGCTACTAGACATGATCATCATCACCTCCATACTTGGCATTTACCTAATGTATTAAAATGCACAAAGAACTTTATATACATTGTCTATCCATGTATTTAGGTATTCATATGTGCATGCATTCAGAGACATTTACTCAATACTAGGTGTTAAAGGCAGAAAGTGGTCATGTCCTGGTCAGATCTGTGAACATCCTGTGATAAAGCTATAGGAGGACCACAGTGAGATGGAATAGCTGCATCTGGAACACTCAGGAAAGTCCATACAGAAGAGGTGACATTGGAGCAAAGTATTGAGGGAGATTTCCAGGCAGAAGACAGAGTTTCCAGGCAGACAGAACAGCGAGAGGAAAGGCATAGAATTATCAATGAGCCAGGACTAGTTGGGAAAGAGTGAGCCCCTCGGTGTAGCTGTAGAATAGGTTATGTGGGAGTCCTGGGGCAAAAGAAGTGTCGGGAAATGAAGCTGGAAAAAAAGAGAGTAGGAAAACCTTTAAAGAACAAACAAACAAAGAAGTGTGAGCTTTGGCCTCCAGAGAGTGGGGGAACAGCACGGTCAGCTCTGTTCTATAGAGGGATGATTCTGCAGCAGTGAGGAGTGGAGGGGCTGGTGAGGAGAGGGTATGGGAGGAGAGGGGGGAGACCTCAGGGCAGGATGGGTTAGGAACATCCGACAGCCTGAATCAGAGCAATGGCAGTGAGCCCAGAGAGGAAGAAATGGATCTGAGAAAGATTTGGATGAATAAAGAGGAGCCGGTGATCAACTGTATGAGGAATTGAAAAGAGGCATCAGGACTTTGGTGTAGGCAGCTGAGTAGATTACGATCCCACCGCCCAAGACGAGAAATACAACAGAAGCAGCAGGTTTTGCAAGGAAGATGCTTGACGTCCATGTTGAGCACCCCAGGTGTGAAATGCCAGGCCAACAGGGAGTGTTTAGATTGCAGTCCCAAAAATGAACTTGGAGCCCAGAAAGATTCAAGGTCCGTGATAGAGATTTGGCAGTCTTCAGTAGATGGTCAAAGCCAGAGGAATAAATGAGATTACCAAGAAAAAGCAAAAGAAACGAGGAAGAGGCTGAAGACATACCCTGGGAAACAACACGGTAATTGCTAAGGATAAATTATATGACTCATGGATGATTGGATAAGAAAGCACTTGGCGTTTGTTCCTTCAAATATGTATTGAACATTTACTCTATGCCATGTACTATGCTAGATGCGGGTTGTAATGGTGAGGTACCTACCCCTCTGGAGTTTACAACATAATAATAGAGAAAACTGATCAAATACACACAAAGAAGTACATAAATACAAGTGTACCAAGTGCTTTTAAACAGCAGGTGTAGGATATGTGTGAACTTATAACACGGGGACCTCTCCTAAAATGAGACTCCAAGTAGGATTTTTTGAAGAAATAATAGGTGAGTTGAAAGCTGATAAAAGAAATGAAGGCAAAAATGGGGGACAGTTTCCCGAGAAGAGAGGGCAGCTCACATGAAGAGCTGGCAGTAGGACGAAGCATGGTCATTTTGAATTGCTGGGAGAAGGCACCATGGGTGGGGTGTAGAGGATAAAGTAAGGCAGCCTTTGAGTGGGGCTGGTGAGATGGACAGGGTTTAGATTATACGAGGTTTCATAGTCCCTCTTCATATAATTTTTCTGGACAAGAAATGATGGGTGCTTGTACCGGAGTGACAGTAAGAAGAAAAGAAGTGGACTAATGTGTAAGGCCTTGAAAAGGCAAAATCAATAGCACTTGAAGGATTGGATTCGGAGTGGGGATGTGAGAAAGTCAAAAATGATCCTCAGGCTTCTTTTTGGCTCGTGCACCTGGGTGGAAGATGCCGTTCACCAGGATGGAGGTCCCTGGAAGAGCAAATAGGTTTGTGGCAACAGAAGTTCATATGCTCAGTTTAGGGTATGTTGGGTTCCAGACGCATTAAAGATATCCAAACCGAGATTCCAAAATAGGCACAGACATACAGACCTGGAGGGACAGTCTAGAAACAAGGTAACAATTTGGGAATCATGGGATACAGACAGCAATTTAAAACACTGGTGTAGATAGAACCATAGGGATAACAGTATATGGTAAGAGGGCCTCAGACCGAGCCTTTAAAAGGAATTGAAACATTTAAAGTCCACATTGCAAACGAGAGGGAGATGATGAGAACAGAGAGAAGAGAAAAAAGGGGAGTATTTCAAGATGGCAGAGGAGTAATCAGCAAACTCTGTGCCTTTGGGCAGTGCCCGTACTCTGTACTTCTCTGTTAACCAGCGAGGTAGCATCGGTCTGCGCATCTCAGAGAACTGTTCTGATCCTCAGATCTGATCATGCTTGAGAAATGTTGAAATCTATCAGTTGTTTTATTACATAATCACTCTCAGTTCCCAGGGGTTTGTTTTGGTTTTTGAGTTTGTTTTTTTTTTAAACACTGGGCCCATTCACACTCTTATCTTTCTCTTCCAGGCTTCTTTAGAACAATAAAGAGACAAAAAAATATGAATTTGAACATGACAATGTTCTCAGTTCTTTCGCAGAATTGCATGGGAAGGAATCGCACTCAGGATCTGGAACATTTCTCTCGCTTGCTCTTCTCTCCTGCCTTTCCCCTAGGAACCTGGAGATCCCCAGAAACTACTTTGGGACCTGTGGGTATAGGCTTGAGCACCTCAATTCTATAAATAAAACTATTTGGTAATCAGTTCCCTGTGATTAAGTGTCTAGCCATGAGGTTAGAAGCTTCTGGTACTCAGGGAACACCTTATTGGTACGCTCTTCCCTCACCTTCAGGGTAATTAGTGACACCTCTCAAGCTCTCCCCACTTTGACTTCCGGAGTGACCATTACTTGACATTCAGGAAGAGGGAAGGCCAGAGGATCGTGACCCCTCCCCCCAGCACATAGGCATCCAGGCACCTCGCGCAGTGATTGTCCCTCAGCCTCACTGCTGGCCAGAGGAGATACAGCTAGCATCAAACCCTCCTTCTTCCTCTAGGTCACCGTGGCAACAGTTCCAACCACAGCAGACTTCTATATACAAATGACTCGTTCCCAGCCTTCTGCTTTCCTTTCAAGAGTCAGCTGTCATGTGCTGCCCTGACTCACTCAGGCGCCTTTGGCTCCAGGGAAATAAGCACTCTAAAAATTACTGAGTTTCAGGCCCCTCCTGAGCCAAGAGAGGCACGCTGCTTTTATGATGATGCAGCACAGAAGCATTCTGGCTACTTCCCATGTGCCGTCCTGCCAGCTGCAGCACCACTGTTTCTGAACATAAGAACTAAGAAGGCAATTTGTGTTGCTTTGATTATGCAGGACAAAAATTAAGCCAGTTGTAGGATGCAAACTGTTGAAGAGCTAGTGAGTGTTTCCATAGTGGTTCAGAGTGAGACTCGGCCATGTACACCAATGTTTCTAATTGCATATTATGCTTCTGAAGGAATCTAGAGACTTTCAGGAACTTCAGAAGGTGACCCAGAACTGTTCGCACTTTGTAAACTAACTCTTAGCCTAATGAAGCTCTTTAAAGGGCAGTGATCTTATGTTCATTTTTTCCTTCTTTTTTGTTCTAAAAAATTAACATTGTTGTCTAAACTGTAGGTTTTTTTTTCCTATTAGTCACATAGCATCCTAAGAAATCTATTAGTTTTAAATGAGGATTTAATAGGAGGAGGAAGTTTTGGTAGTCACACTTTTCTAATCTCATTTTCTGAGCTCCTCTGCGCCAGTGTCCTTTATATTCTGGAACTGGGTCAGCTGTCATGCGTTTTTGCCAATGTTCATACTGTTGACGCTACAGACAGATGAATCACTTATTGCCTAACTAAATTAAGCTAAAATGTGCCATTGGCACCATCCCTATTACAGAATTATTCCCTGCCACTACTTCTGTCAGTATGCTTTGATGTTCGATATATTATAGCTATTCATTCATCAAATGATCATGGGCAAGAAATGTTTTAGGTGTGTATAGGAGCTAAGAAACCTTATGTTATTTTTTCAATATAAATGAAATTATGTAAATAACTGAATATGGAATCTAACCTGTATGGAGATTATTTTTTTGATATTATCAACCTTGACATTGTTTGCAACCATTTGTGGACAAACCATATTTTATAAGGTAGTCTCATATAGTCTCAGTAAAGTCAAGTTAGGTTTACAGAAAATTTGTTTTTTGTTTTTTTACATCTTTATTGGAGTATAATTGCTTTACAGTGGTGTGTTAGTTTCTGCTTTATAACAAAGTGAATCAGCTCCTCCCTCTTGCGTGTCCCTTCCGCCCTCCCTATCCCTCCTATCTAGGTGACCACAAAGCACCAGGACATTTGTTTTCGATAAGGAATATCACAACCTGGATAACCTGGAGTTTTTTTGGGTTTTGGGGGGTGTTTTTTTTTTTTTTCAGTACCAATAAGTCTTTATTCATTGTATTTTCCCAAGGAAAAGAAGGCGAAGGGAAAAGGGTCAGCATGTGTGTTACAAAATGATAGCAAATGGGAAAGGAAGTACCCGGCACAGCAAAATCAACCAGCAAATAAACACTTCCCAGATGGGGTCGCCAAAGCCAAAGGGGGCTCAGTCTCCTGCAGTTCAATAATGATGGGGATAACCTGGAGTTTTGAAAGTGAATATAAACTTTGAGTTTGTGGTTAAGAATCTGCTAAAAAGAGATCAGATTCATTAAAAATGCAAACTGGTTGACTTTAATCAATAAGAACTAAAACCAGACTTCAGCTTTTTCTATGATGAATAGCAGCCTCACTAAGATAGACGGAAATAACTTTTTGTGATTACCCCCAGTTTATTTCCAGTGATTTAAGAGAGTATCACAATGTTCTTTAAACAAAATTTAATTAATTTAATTTTTAAAATATTTTATGCCTTTATTTCCTTAGTAAGAGAATACTGTTCTGAAATCAGGAAAAGGTTATCAACATCAGTTGATCAAATTCAACTTATTGAGCAACTATTTTATTAAAGACATTCGATAAAGCTTTTTCGAGGATACAAAGAAATAACATGTTCTTTGCCCACAGGGAGCTTTTAATTTAACTAGGAAGACATTACACAGTAAACCAAGTTCAGTAACAATTTAAAACAATAATTTAACAAAAGAAGTTGTCATGGTGTATAGCATATGCTTAATTGCCAAATGAATAATACAAGGTAGGCTTTCCAAAAAGGGAAAGAACACTTGAGGCAGATGAAGTAGATGGGATTTGAGCCCAGCCAACTATTAATAATTTTACCGATTATGGGCTAGAAATAGAAACAAATCATGTTTGTTGTCAGAGTTGACAGCCATACGGGGAGACTTCCCTCTCCATCCACAGCATTGATTCATACCTTGTTTTTCCAATTTACAGTTTATGGAAGGCCATTTATCTAAATATGATGGCAATTACAGCGTGAGCATCCTCTTTTGTAGGGTTAGTTGAGCTGAACAATTAAAAAATGCAAATAATTAAAGTTAAATGTCTCAATGCAAGATGTCAGCTATACTGTGAAGATAGATTAAAATAACACAAAAATGTTCATAAACTCAATCATGTTGGTAAAGGTAATAGGAACTACTTTTTAAAAATATAGCCTTGACCTTCTGGGTGACTGTTGTTTTCTCACAAAGGGAGGGCAGCAGTGCTTCCCCAACGTGAACATGCTTACCTGAGGGTCCTGGTAAAATACAGATTCTGAACGTGTAGGTCTGGAGTAGGACCTGAGAATCTGTTTCTGCCAGGCTCCCAGAAGAGGGACCTAATGTTGATCTGTGCGCTTTGAGCAGCAAGATTCTGAGAGGGATGTGTCTTAACTGGTAATACCCTGTTTAAGGAAAATAGCAGTACCATTAGAGTAATTTTATATGGCTTTTGCCCTTTATTCTCACCCAACTCCTTTATCTTTGCCTTTAGCACGAAAGCAAGAGATTATCAAAGTTACTGAACAACTCATCGAAGCGATCAACAATGGAGACTTTGAAGCTTACACGTGAGTAGAGGCACATTTATTTTGCTTTCATGCATATGACAAAGTATTTTCTATGTGAACGCATTCTTCAATGTACCTGACTCATGTATATTTAACGCCAGGTTTGATACACCCACAATAGCTTCATTTCAACGTATAAATAAATGACTCAAGTGCCTCTAGGAGAGAAATAAATGTAATTAAGATTTCAGAGAGAGAAGATGAGACTTCTGATAGGAGGACTGGGGATTTCTTTGTCAGTGCACAGAAGCCTGACCCTCTGGCACCTCCATGTGAGAGAAGGCATTCCAGGCAGAGCAATCCATGAGAGCAAACACACAAGAAACAGGAAAGCACATAAATAGTGCACTTTGGCTTGAGAGATGTTTTTCCTCTCAGTTCTGCAGAGGTGATGGGACAGAGAAAGAGATTAGGAGGCAACGTCTGGCAGCCTTTTTCCCTTTCCAGCCAGCACAGCTCAACTTCATCTTCATCTCTTTTAGGGGTTTGCCTCTTAGATAAAATTTTATTTGAAGAAAGGGTTCTAATGTTAAATTTAAAGTTTACCATAGGTATTAAAGGGAGTCACTTTGATCAAATAAAAATAAAGCTTTCAAATAGGGCGTGAAGGCTTATTGTGCAAAGAACGTGTGTCAATAAGTTAGCTATTTGGGTGGAGAAAAAAATCAGTTCTCAACTTTCCCCTTATACCATACTAGTGAGGTCCTCTTGAATGAAAGTGTTAAATGCAGCAAAGAGTTTGATCTCTGGTTGGAAAGATCTAAGTTTAAAAGCAGGGGAAGTCATTGAAATGAAAATGTGAAATGATTAGGCTACCTAAATAGATGAAACTTAATATACTTTAATTTTTTTAAAGCCAAAATAAAACAGATATAAAAACCAGAAAAATATTTGTAAAACATGTCAAAAGTTAATTTAGATTGAGAAATAAGGTTGAAAAGTGGAAAAATAGGTAAAGGAACTGAGCTATTAGCAAAAGAGGAAATATAAATGACAAGTAAATAATGAAAGCATGTTGATGTCCACTAATTGTGTGCAAATCTGAATATAGGAGGGTTTTCTGCCAATCAAATCAGCAGGGATAAAAACTCCGCTGATCACCAAAGGGTCACAGATAGTGCAGGACAGTAGTGACTTTTCCCACCACCTGATGGCGTATAAATGGGGACAGACTTTCAGAGTGGTGGTGACAGCAGGAGTTTGGGTCGCAGTTATATACCAGGAAGTGTTTCCAAAGGTTCAAATCACTACTTTAACCCTATGTTCCTAGTTATAAAAATTTAACATGGGTGTGGATTTTGAATTTAATACAGGGACAAAAAGTGTGAACAAAGATATTTATGGAATCAATATTCAAAATAGCGAAAAATTATAAACAGCTTATATGTCCAACATTATGGTAACATTAATTAATCTGTGGTGTGTTTGGTACCATGGATACTTATGCAGAATTTCTAGCGATCTGGCAAAATGCTTATGAGTATTCACTGAAGATAAAGCAGGATATAAACGTGTGTGTACATAATTGTTCCAACTACATAAGAGAAAATATAAAAATAGAATGAAATATGACAAATTGGTTTTTAAAAGGAAAAAAGATATTGCCTCTGGGAGATGAAACTGTGTGTTTTATTTCCTGCTTCTTTCCAAGTTTTATATAATAAGATATTTTTTATCATCAGTTACAAGTAGCCAAATATAAAATATGGAAGAGTAACTGAATATAAGAACTAAATTAAATCCAGGACTGCTTCTTATAAATTAAATTAATGTGTGTGCAAATACATACAAACACAAGCATATACATATATATGTATTTGCGTTTATCAATTCTTTAACAGGACCTAATGAAAGAAATAGTAAGAAATGGAGTTTAGGGCTTCCCTGGTGGCGCAGTGGTTGCGAGTCCGCCTGCCGATGCAGGGGACACGGGTTCGCGCCCCGGTCCGGGAGGATCCCACATGCCGCGGAGCGGCTGGGCCCGTGAGCCATGGCCGCTGAGCCTGCGCGTCTGGAGCTTGCACTCCACAATGGGAGAGGACGCAACAGGGAGAGGCCCGCGTACTGCAAAAAAAAAAAAAAAAGAACCCTAATGAGTGAGCCTTTTGAAACTTGCATTTCTGTTGAAAAATTAAAACATTGTGCCTCCCAAATGGGCAATTTCCATACGAAATTAGACGTAGCCCCACCAAATTAATAAATGATCCAAAATCTTTCAGTATGTATTCCTTTTATCTAACTTTATGAGCTGCTAATTCTTCAAATCCAGATTTTACGCCACCTTCTGTGAGAAGCCTAAGCTGATCACCACAGGCCCAAGGAAATATTTTCTCCTCTGTTTCCATGGGACCAGTGCTCACCATATCAAGCAACTACCCATCATTCCCCAACTATACTCTGCCATTGTACTTGCTGCCCCCTCTGCCTACCCCCTTCCACACACCTGGAAAACTCCTATTCATTCCAGAAAGCCCAGCTCAACTTTCCTTTCTCACATATAAGTCATCTGGTTTTTGAGCACTTTGTATTTATTTCCATTCCAGTATTAATTGTGTTATAATTGTTTGTTTCAAAGAATATCTGCTACATAGTAGGTGTTTAACAATTCTTTGTTGAATAAATAAATTTTTCCAAGAAAGCCCATAGGCTTTCGCTGAATATTTAAGATAGTATATGTTTTTCTTGAATTACATTTCTAGGATTAAAAACTAATGTGCATTTGAATCTCTCATTAATTTTAAGTTAATTAAGCTTGTTAATTAAAGTTTACTTAAGTCTGTCAGACATTGCCAGAAAGTGTAGGATGTGACACCTGCCTTCAGATCAATCATATATACATGTTTGATATGAATGTAGATGGTGTCAAAAATTATTCCAAAAGTATTTAATTTCAGAGCCAAAGTTGATTTTATAGGACTTGGAGGGTAACTTGGACTTGGAGAGCATTTAAAAAATAATAAACTTATGACAACTAAAAAACTAGTGAATTAGAAAAACTGGGGAAAAGCCTAGAGAGTTCACCTTGGAAATTGAAAAGTAGAAATATTCAAAAAGGAGACTTCCTAAAGTGTGATGGATTATCGCCTGCTGGAGCTGGTTTTATTACCTTGCCCCTATCATCTGAGGCCTCTGCAGTATTCTTTTTTAGGGCCTGCTCCTCAGCTCACCTTTCCAAGCCCTGTGATAGAAATTTTATATTTGTAGTGTTTTTTTAAAAAACTCCTTCATTGGCTGATAAATAAGAATAGATAGATATGTGGGAAACAACGAAATACATTAACTCATTTATTATTATTTTTCCTACAGGAAAATCTGTGACCCAGGCCTTACTGCTTTTGAACCTGAAGCCTTGGGTAATTTAGTGGAAGGGATGGACTTTCATCGATTCTACTTTGAGAATGGTACATTTATTCTAAATTCAATATCATGCCTTTTCCAAATTCTCTTTGAATTTCTCCCAAATTTACAGATTCTTTGGCTCTTTGCTGCAATGAGAGCTTTTACCTTAGTTCAGCATTTTGCATCGTATTTTTGTATTTGAAATTGAAAAACATGACAGCCTTAAGAGTTCTGGGATGTTTTGGAAAGTATCTTAAGTTGTTTATATAAAAAAGTGATGTTGATTGAATATACCCCATAGAAGAAGTCCCAGTGAATGTATAATGTAAGCTGTAAAATTAGTTACCAAAAATTGTTGAATTTTTCATAAAACATTGTTTGTTTTATGAGAATGGTTTTCATAAAACATTATATATGAAAAGATAAAAGAAACCACAGCATGCCAGAATATTTGACATAGAGGGCCTTCAAGCATAGTTAGTGCTCCTTTTCAAGGTAAAATGTAAATGAAGATGAGTAATCAGATAAATATTTCAGTTCCAATTACACGAATTTTAATGGTCTCAGAGGAAAGAGAAAGTGACAAAAGAAACGCCTGCAGAATTCCTTCAGGTCACCAGGAAACGTGTAAACCAGAAGTTCCTTTTATGCTCCTTTTCCTTACACCTAATGACGTTAGGTATCATGTTTGTTGTGTTTGCATGATGCAGGGAGGGAATTCACCTTTTGCAGTGAGATTTTGATGAATTAAAGAGGAATTGTAGTAATGATTAGGATAATCAAGCTCACGTCCAGTAATTATAAGCACTGAAAATGTCTGCCTTGGCATGGATTTTTACATTTAATGAATTGCTTTGTCTTATATGCACCAAACATTTGCAAGCAAAGATAATTATGTGGTAAATTGGCCTTCACAAAGCTTCAGTTGTTCTCTGTTCCATCCTGCACTGTGATTGACAGCATCTCATAATGTTTTTCTTCAGTTGACTCTCGATTGGCACCATCTCACCTGTAGTGAAAGAATAATAATTAACCCATTAATATTTTAACTTACCTCAACATAACACTGTACATCATTACTTTCCATAAATACATATTCTTCATAATGGGATATTGTTTTTTACGTGACTGTAGCACTAAGTAATTTATTCAGATCTTTTCTGAAAATGGAGGACGTGTTTGGATAACAGGTAAAACAAACAGTTCTGCCTGTTTTAGTGATCTAAGAGAGAAGCATCATCAATCAATTATCTGCACTAAATCTTCATATCTCTTAGTCATTGAATAATTAGAATAAATAGCTATTGTCAAAACAACAAAGGCTGGAGCCTAGCGAGGGCTGCTCAACCAAAGAAGAGAGCTAGAGAATCAGAATCAGGCTATATGGCCAACACCAAATTTTGGATTCTTACTGGATGACCACAGCTGGACTAACATAGAATGGACGCTACTAAATAAAGGAGCCACAGGATGAGATGAGGAAACAGATTCACACTATGACCAGCCTGTTGTTTAGGAGACAGCAGTCTCCATGCTTGATATGTTCCTCTTGTCCCATGTACTTCACCAACGAACAAAAACAAACACCAAGAAGCCCACAGGAAACCCTGTCAACTGCCCCAGTGCTTCCTTCATTGGAAAGACAGGAACTGCTCCGTGTACCTGGGCCAGCCCTTCTCCTTCTCTATTCATATTATGGCTTGTTCCTAACCACTTCCCAATATAAATAAATATGTCTCTCTCTCTAGCTTTCTCACTCAAAGTTTTCAGAGTGGCATACGATTTAACTACAGAGGGAGTCAAAGAAAATAATGACTGTATTTACTTCTGCTCTCTTTTTCTTTATACTTTGCACAGTACCAGGCGTTCAGTTAATGCAAAGAATTAATAGTTGAATGAATGGCATTCTATTTATTGGTCCCAACTGAAGTTATTATTGGTTTTGGTTTACTTTACATAGAAACTAAATTCTCTTTTCCATGTTGTTCTCTTTCAGCTTTGTCCAAAAACAATAAACCAATCCACACTATTATCCTGAACCCCCACGTACATCTGGTAGGCGACGATGCTGCCTGCATAGCGTACATTAGGCTCACACAGTACATGGATGGCAGCGGAATGCCAAAAACAATGCAGTCAGAAGAGACACGTGTGTGGCACCGCCGGGATGGAAAGTGGCAGAATGTTCATTTTCATCGCTCGGGGTCGCGAACAGTACCCATCAAGTAAATATTTCCAGGCTGTCAGCTTCTTTGTTAATATACCCCTGGTCAGCGTCTTTTACTTATTCCATTGTTAATAGCATGGCATCTGTTATTTAATGCTAGTGGTCATTCAGTGGTCAGTTACACTGGTGGGAATTAATGTTTCATGAGAAGCAGTCTATAATTCTCCGGAAAGATCAATCAGACTAGCCATTTGTGGGTTGAAACTTGCCCTAGAAAGTACACAATAGTTTTAGATAGGAATTAGAGGATACCCTGTTAAGCTGATTTCTCTTATGGTTAAATCAGGGAGAATTCATGTAATAAGGTAAACTATTTATGACTTCATTGTCACAATTGGCAGAGGAAGGGGAAAAATTAGGGGAAAAAGTTTCTAAAATGACCAATACAGTTGACCCTCCTTATCCATGGTTTCCTTACACACAGATCCAACCAGCCTCAGATCAAAAATTTTCAGGGGTGGAGAAATTCCAGTAAGTAAGTTTCAAAAAGCACAACTTAAATTTGTCTTGCAGGGAACTATTTACATTGCATTTACATTGTGTTAGGTATTATAAAGTAAAGTAAACTAGAGATTATTTAAAGTATATGGGAAGATGGGTGTAGGTTATATGAAATACTGTGCCATTTTATATAAGGAACTTGAGCATCTGCAAATTTTGATATCCTCGGGGGTTCTGAAACCAATCCCCCGCAGATACTGTGGGGAGACTGTATGATATCAGGAGCTTCATTTCATAGATTTGTTTCTACTGGTGCTCAATTACAAATATTAGGAGAAATTTATGAAATACAGCATTTAAAATGCAAGTATTAGGGATTTCAGCGTCTTTCTCACTACACCACTACCTCAGATGTCATGTTTGCTCTTCCAATCAATAATTAGACATATGTATTACACATCACATAGGTGCTTAACTTGTGCCAGGTAAAATGCAAGGTGAAAGACGTTGCCGTTAAGGAACTTATATTCTAGTTTAGAAAGCAACTTATCACCAATACCAAAGAAAAAACTAAAATAAAGTTTATACTCAACTTCAGTGTAGAAGGGAATGAATGACCAATGTAGCAAACTGTTTATGTTTGGAAGTATACTGTGTATAAAAGATAGAATTTTGAACAAGGTCTGAAGTGAGGAGTGGAATTTGGAGAAATGGAAGGATAGAAAGAACAAAAGGAAGCTAGTCCCAAGTTCAAGGAGCATCATGAGGAAAAGCACAGGGTCAGACGTTAGCTTCCTGTGGTAGAGGATTGTCAGTAAGGAAGGCTGGCTCCAGCTCGAGTCAAGGGGGAATCATGGGAATTAAGGTTGCATCAGTAAAGTGGGGTGAGATGAGAACAAGAAGGGGTGTTCAGAATCAGTAGAAGTTCGGCCAACTGCTGATCTCATTCCAGATTCTCTCACCAGGATTACCGGTTAATATCTGGGGGGCATGGGATGGGGAATCAAGGCCACACAAACAGCCATTCAACTCACCCCAGAGAATCCATCAAAATGTCTTAGTTTAATAATGTCCCACCGCAGTGGTTTTCAATGGCCTTCTCTGTAGCCTTATTATGTATCACTGTTGGATTTGTAAAACGTGGGTCAGTAAGGAAAAAAAAATACGTTGAAGTTCACTCCCCAAAATAATAGCTAAGTAATAGAAAGACAAAAGGAATGTAACGATAATGAAGACACCTGTTTTTGTGCATTTCTGTGTTTTTTTCCCCAAAGAGGTACAGCCCAAATTGCCAGTTAATACAGAAGGGATTACATTCATTCAGTACTAGAAGGTTAGGTTTTTCTACAATTCCCTAAAGTGCTTATGGGATAGAGCCTATTTAAGAAAACTTCATTTTATGCCAGGTGGCTTAAGTGGGGCTTCTCTTAATAGGCCATCTTGTATTCCAAATTGGAAAGAAAACTTCTCAGGAAGCACCTCTTTGTGGCAAAACGTCTAAAACCATCTGAAAACCATTCACATGTGGGTCTTGTAAGTAACATCCTGCTCCATGATACTTTGTGATTGGAGCTGATGACTGAAAAGCTGCATGGCTGTTTTTCCTCCCTTTGAGGATATTTCCTCACATTATTTCAGTGAAAACCATATTTGCATGAGCTCTTGAGTCTAATGTTTGGCACCATTGTGTAGCATAACCCATATTTTCAAGGTACTAAAGTGCTGAGGAGACCCTACCTTCAGCATATGGATTGTGGCAGGTTTGGAATATCCTGGAGTTCTCACATCAAAAGTCAGTTCTATCTGGGTCAATTCAGACAACTCGCAATTATCCAGAACTAATTTATATCAGGCTCTAGGATCTTTGGGTGTCTTACTGTTTTTTCAAGAGGTTACAGTTCCTGTTCTGCGCTTGGCTAAGGTTAATATGTAGATTAATTTGCCCTGCCTGACTGAGTATAATGGTATTTGACCACGAGGAGGAAGTCAAGCTGAAATTTAAAACTCACAAAGTGAGTAATTCCAGAGGATAATTGAAAGTTGACTGTAATTCAATTCACGCCTGCATTGTTATTTCCTAAGATTTGCTTCTTACCTTGGATTAGAAGAATTCAGATATGTGTGGTACTGTTGTGAATGTTTTCCCCATTCAAAGCACTGAACCTTGTCAGACCTTGGAAGAAGTAGTGCTTGCAGCTGTTGGTTTAGAGAAAGAAGACCTCCAATTAACTAAAAATAATCATGTTTTCCCTACTTTTGAGGCTGTAAAATTGACTTCTAGGTTTGATTTCCAGCGGAGTCTAAGAATAATGACAGAAGCTAAAGGATGAATTTAAACTTTTAGTCTCTTTCAACCAAATAATGCTATTCATTTATTAATTTGTCTGGTAAACATGAATGCTTGAACTGTATGTTTAGATTTAATCATGTGATTGCAGCCTGAGTCCCTGTCTATTTTTAGCTTAGCTCTGTGTGGACAAATTGACAGATTAAAGTAGAAGATCCATATTAATTGCTTAACATTGTGCATTTTCTCTTTTAATGACTGCAAGCAAAGATCTTATACATAGTATTTTCAATCTATTACTTAACTGCTGAGTTATAAAATCGTAGCCTAGCCTAATCTTTGGCAAAGCAATTTGATGATACTTTGTAAAACAGTTTAATTTATGTCTCCCCTCTCTCCTTTCAGCTAAGTATCAACAGTGCCACTTCTGCATTCTGTGTTCTCACCTGGATGGTAATCCTGGGCCGTCCTCTCCTCCTCTTCATGCATGTTTCTGAGTGCATGAAGTTGTGAAGGTCCTACGTGTAATGCATATGTGATGCATCATCTTGTCATATATTCCTTCCTATACATTGTTTACACTTCAACTATGGAGATGTTCCATGCAAACTTCAATCACTGTTGGCAAACTATAGGGGGAGGTCAGACAAAAAAAATTCCACAATACTCCAAGTACAAACCTATTCATCCAGTTTCTCTGCTTATGCCAAGACTTAACAGACTTTAAAATTATCGTTCTTTGAATGACAGTTTGTAACAGAAATGTTAAGTTTTTAAAAACTCTTTGCTGTTCATCTGTTTTAGCTTTTTTGTTTAACAAAAAGAGGCAAAAAAAATTACCTTCAGTTTCCTGGTGTGATCCTGGTTGAAATGGATGGTTTTTCACTGAAAGCTGTGTTGCTGTTTAACAATTAAAGGGGTTGATATGCGGGCAGAATCACTTACGAATGTGGAAGCGAGAATCGGTGGGTTTGCTACTACCTAAAGTCATGTCTCTTTTGGTCAAACTGTGTAAACTGGAAAAACTCACGTCATTGACGAGTTTGATCACTTTAGGGTATACTTGCACTGTTCTGGTGAAATTTGCTGAATTGAATTTTTTGTTCCTTTCTCAAACCTATGCTCTTTTTTCTTCATTTTCTCCTATTTCTTTATTACTTTTGCTTGCTTCCTTTATATTTTTCTGTTTTTCATTCTTTTTTTCTCTTTTTGTCTAGTAGTGTGAGAAAAGTGAAATTTGCATAATGAAGGTAAAATGAAAACTGAGGCCTTTTGGAGGTGGCTAAACTAGTGCTTTGATCATCTTCTGGGCCCATAAAAATGATGTCAAGAAGATTTCCAAAGTCTGTAATTCTGCTCGAGTTTGGACGTAGGGATCCTGTGTTGGAGGTATTAGAATTGTTTAAACTTATAATAAAAGCAAGTAGGTTCCTACTGTACCTGCACCACGTCTTACTGATGGGTGCAGTTGCCAGGAGAGTACCAAGCTGGTCGTGGATCAGGATTTTGTGCAAAGGCACTTCCTTCTGCCTTGCAGGATGCACGCCTCCTGTGTCATCACTGGCTAGTTTTCTGAAGTTAGAGAGGCCTGCAGGTGTTTTCCATTCTCCTGTTTGTTTTGAACTCTGTCTCTGTGACTTGTGCTTTTGTAGCTTCTCTCATGTGTCAGAGTAACATTATCTTCCTTCGAGGAGTTAGCATTTTCCTATTTAAAAAAAGGGGGGGCGGGAGGGATTGTCCCTGTTTCCTCTGTGCTTCTCATTTCTCCTTTGTTTATTCAATTCCTGTGGGGCTTTTTCTCCTCCCTGAAATGCTTTATAGTGCATGGTATCTTCATCAACGTTATTTTAACAATAGTAATTCACAATCCTCAGAAGCCTATTTTTAAAGCAGAAGCAAAAACGTAAACAAAAAGATCAACCCTCCCTCTTTTCTCTCATTTCACCTTTCTGTGTTGATTACTAGTCACCTTAGATATTGTTGCTAGTGGATGTATGGTAGACGGATTGAAGCTTTTCTGATAATTATTACACGACTTAAAACAATATATATTTAAAATAAAATAAATATATACAGTAAATGTATTGGGCCATGTTAACCTGCCAATGAGATCTGTGAAAAAGTAATGGCCTCATTTTTCCCTTTTTAATTTCTTTTACCTTTTTGTGCAGCAGCTATACGTGGCATACATGTATTTTTTTTAATAGGTATAGAGTGGTTTTTTTTTTTTTTTTTTTTACACTTTTAGCATGTGGTGTTGAAGTATTACTGTAGATCAAGTTTGTCTTCCACACTAAGACGTGAGGAAATTGTGATTTGTTCTCTCCACCGCAATTGAATTACACATTTATTAATTATCTTCTCTCATTTTGAAACACTGCAGTTTACCGTGGGACACTGTATATATTTCTTGCCATAATGGTAAATGACTGATTGATATATTTAAGAGTTAATAAATTTGTGATTTCTGCCGACAATGTGTCCATTTTTATTTCTTAAGAGGTACTGTATTTATTTGTGCATATGTGACGCTGGCTAGTGCCAATGGCACTATATGGTCTCATTAGTCCATAATTTACCTTTGACATAAAGATGAAGCTACTGAACTGAGCTTCCTTCTAAGAATGTACTTGGTGATGATAATGACAAGTTAACTTACTGTGTGCACAAAATCTGTCTCTCCTAGGGAAATTTTTCTGAGAACAAAGCAGTTAAAACAAGAGTCCTAAAAATTTCTAAATGTGCCTTCCACTCCGTCCTTCTCATGGCTGCTAGCTAGATTCCACCTTTAACCCAAATCTGACCATATAATACTTCTGTGTTATCATCTCCAATATACAGGCAAGCGCCTCATCTCCCGCTACTCCTCAACTTGAACTTGAGTGTACAGAAGTATTCAACTTCTTTCAGTTTATTAAAAGCACCACACGTTTATGTTTCTAGAATATTCTTCCTCTACTTCTTCAACCTAATTCTTACTCACTCCTTGAAATTCAATTTAGACTATCATCCCCTCCAGCAAACCTCCCTAGACCATGCTCTAAGCTCACTCTCTGTCTCTCTCTCTCTCTCTCTCTCTCTCTCAATACCGGCGTAATACTTTGTGTTCACCTCTTTCGCCAACCACATTGCTTTGGAAATACATCTTTCTGTGTTCTCTACTGGAGTAATGCCTCTCTAGGCAAAAAACTGTGTGTTTGTATCCGTGGCTCCATATAAGGGCCAGGAAGGGAGATGTTGTTAGTAGTTGTTGAACTGTGGCCAAACCATAAATGGGAAACTCACAGTGCAATCGGAGTCCTGGGTTTATTGTTCGGTTCTGTCGTTGTTGTCTTTGACACTCTGAACAATTTCCCTTTTCCCTCTGTACCTTCGTTTTCGTGTTTATAAAATGAGAAGAAAAAAAACAATAAGGATATTGTGAAGGTTACAGTTAATAGGTACAGAATACCTAGAATAATATTGGGTGGAAAATATTAAATGGTAGCAGCTCTAACTGTTCTAATCACTGATAGTAATACTCCCAATGTTCTAGTTATTCCTTACTCAGAAATGTATAGAACTCTTGTTTTGATATGAGCTGCCCTGTTTAGGTAGATTTACTGATATTGCTAAGGATATACTCATATTCAAATGTCTCAGCAGCAAAATGAGGAATAGCGAGGTAGTAATCTAGCCGAAAGTAGGGAAAATGAAATGGAGTAAATCAGTATATTCTAGGGAAATTCAAGGAACCTTAGCCTAAAGTAACTGAAATTTTGACTCTCTGTAAATAAAAACTATCTATAATGTAAGGGTGAACACAGAAAGCACAACCTTTGAGTGATTTCATTAAATAAAATTCTACTGACTTCTACAAATGTTTCAGTTTCCATGGTCTCCTTTGTCAGATGAAAGTGAGCATATATATTTTTTTTAAAAAAAAGATAATGAACGTCAGCATACTAAACCATGTGTCCGTGATCGGAACAATTAGCAGTCATAAACCACCTTGGCCTGAGAGAGCAGCACGGAGTATTTACGGTACTTCTGCTTTTCTGGCAAATAAAACGATTCTCAAAAGTAAGCTGAAATGTTCTCCTGAGGACCCGGCTTCTGACTTCACAGCAAGAAATAAAGCCATCTCTGCATCTCTGTCTACGCACCTGGCCTTCTGTCCCGTTGCTGTGGATAAATAGTCTGTGCACCTGGCAGAGGCCGACACCCTTCCCCCTCACACCTGCTGGCAGGCATTGCACGTCTCCCCGCCTCTCCCCGTCATCATAAATCGCTTCCTCTACACTAGACATCCCCACCAACGCCCTGTTTCTTTCCTTGAAAGGCCTGCATGTTCTTGCTGTCTGCCACCTCTCTCCTGTCCCCTTAAGCCCACCCTCACGAATCTACAATGCAGTTTTTCCCAAAGTCACCGATGACACCGTGTCATTCATTCCGGGGGCCAGTTTTCAGTCTTCATTTGACCTGCTCTCTCAGCAGCATTTGACACAGCTTCCTGTCTCAATCTTGAAACATTTTTCTCTTGTCCTTCAGAAAATACACTTGCCCAACTTTCTTCCTACCGTTCTAGATGCTTCTTCCCAATCTCTTAACTGGTCCCTTTTCAACAACCTGGCTTTTAAATTTTGGAACGCTTCTTTTTTTTCTATATTCACTCACTCCCAGGATAACTGCACCCAACCTCAATGACTTTAAATTATGTTAATGACTCTCAAATACGTCGTTATCGCCAGCCTGGATCACTCTCTTAAAACTCCAAACACGTAGATCCAACTGCCTACCTAAAGTCTACATTGCAGATCTGCTAGGCATCCCAAAATGTCCAAAGCCGAGCTTTTAATCATCTGTGCCAAAACCTGCTCCCCTTACAGCTGTTTCCGTATCTCAAGAATTGGCAATTTAATTCTTCCTCTGATCAGGCCAGAAATCTTGGTGTCTCTCTTAATTCCTCTATTTGAAATCCCGTCGTTTTTACCTCCAAATTATAACCAGAATCTGACCACTTCTGACAATGGCTTCTGCTACCTCCCTTGGGCCAAATCACCATCGTGTTCTCTATACTATTGGAAAAGCCCCCTAATTGGATTCTCAGCTACTCTTATCTCTCTTCTGTTTACTCTTGAGGTAGCAGCTAGAATGAGCCTGTTAAAACAGAAGTCAAAGCATGTCACTTCTCTGCACAAAACCCTTCAGTAGTTCCCCTTATCACTCAGAGTGAAAACCAAAGTCCTGACAGTGGCCTTCGAGGCTGGGCCTGATACTGCTCCCTGTTACCTTTATCACTACCTCTGTGAACATGCTAGGATGCTCCCACCTCAGGGCCTTTGCACTTGTCTTTTCCTGCGTTGAAACACTTCCTCAGAGATCCAAGTAGCTGTCGCCTTCACTTACTTATTTGTTTGCAAAATTAAGTCACTTTCTTATTTGACTTCAAACCATCTTATCCAAGACTTCAGACCTAACTCTCCTACAGGACACTTCATATCCTCCTTCCCCAATTTTTTTTTTCTCCTTACAATGACTATGTAACATATGCTTTCCTCATTTTATCTATTTTGTGAGGGTGGAGATTTTTGTCTTTCTTGTTCATGATATATTCCCAGCTTGTAGAACTGTGTTTGGAACATAGTAGGTGCTTAATAATTTGTAGTTGAACAAATAAATTAATGAATTGCTCTCCTCTTTTACAGTTAGAAAAGCTGAGGCTCCCAGCCCATATATGAGTTGCCTCAGGGTAACGCCAAGGGTTGTAAACTGCCTACATCATAATTACTTGGAGAAAGAAAAAAAAAAACTTTACTATGGTTAAAGAATAAACTTTCAGCATCAATGTACAAATTTGGAACTTTTTTAGGCTGCAAGGAACAGAAAACTGAATTCCAAATAGCTTAACAAGGAAAATACATTATTTCACAGAACGAGAGATGGATGAATTAAGTTCTAGGGTTGAAAAACAATCTGGATAAACAACCTGATAAATTCAGTGACAACAACATAAACATTTTTCAGCTTGCCCTTCCAAGGGTATAAACTTTATAATCCAGTTTAAAAGACCTCAAGGTCCCAAAATACATGACATGGTTTCTAGTGACACATCCGGACAGGACAACATCCAATGGAAGGTTGGATGGCTCTCTCTCTCCTCTACCCGCCACGCCTCTCCCCCCAGCAAAGAAATACTTCTTAGGTCACATGCCTTACCCTGTTCAGCTCAGACTGATAAGGACCTGCCCCAGGGCTAGGGGTGGGCTACTTCCCCTTAGACTATAGGTGTCTACGGAAGGGAGAAGACCTGCACAAAGGCTGGATCAAACTTTCAAAAAGTTTAGGAACAAATATTGTCGTATAACAAATACATTGGGAAAGTCAAAAAAATCTTTGTTTTTATCGTCCCCTTTAAAGCTGCTATTCTAGGCATGTAATGAGAATGGTGAAAAAAGAAAAAGAAAATGAATCATTATCTCCTCCAAACTCTACAGCTCGTCCACAGAAGCCTCTCTCTTGTGTTATATTCCTGATGTGCCCAGTGAATTCAGTGCTAGGGAATTCTCCCCCCACAGAACTCCTTGGGAGCAGGAAAGTTTAGTCATTTCACTCCACTGGAAGTTCTTCCAAGAACGCCAGTCCCCAAAAAAGGGCCCATTTAAGCCCTCCAGACACCCTGCCCAAACTTCAGTGAAAAACTCGAGGAAAAAAAAAAAAAAAAAAGTAAAGAACACTTGGTGCCTGAAACCACATTTAGCGATCAATTTCTTCAGTGCTGTTTTTCTTTTTTTATCACTTTAAATAAATAAAGTAGGAAAGTGGGGTGTCGAGCCCGGGGAGTGTATCAACTAAGTAAACATCAGAGATCTTATTCACCATCCACCCACCGGATTCTGCTCCACAAAGTGAACAAAAGAACAGGCAGTTCATCCCTAGAACCTGTTCCTGCGGGGTCTGAAGCCACAATTTGCTGTTGTCTGGGAAGAACTGATTTGTGATTACGTGGTGTTATGCGTACGATGCTCCTTTTTGTATCACAGTCGCAAACATAGGTGACTCAGAGGCATCTTCCACTGAAGATGGGGTTGGTTAGTCACCACAGTCTTTCTTCCAAAAGCCTTAATTCTCAGACCTTACCTTCCTCTCATATTTGCTCTTTGAATATATTCACAAGCACCTCTTCACCCCAAACAAAAGAACTAGATTCCCTATTACTCAAACTATGAAGGAGGGGGTCCCTCTAGGGTGCGCGGCTAAGAGGACAAATTTGAAAAGTGACCACTGATCTCACACTCCTGCCTCCCCTCATTCGGTTTGTAAGAAAATTAGCTCATCCACCTTGAGACCACTCTGCTAAAACATGAAACGCTGAATATACGCTGGCATAAGCTGACATATATATGAAGACACAGGGAGAACGAGGCGCTTTGGGACGGCAAACAGGCACCGGGCTGGCAATCGAACGTGATGAGTGGGAAAGACAAAACAAAACTAAATGCCCTTACAGGCAGGAGACAAGAACAGGAGGAAACGTTGACCAGGTACCTACTCTGTCGCAGGCTCAGTGATCAAAACTGTCCCAGGAGAGGGCCCCTTGCCAGGAGATGGCCGCTGTGGGCGTCTACCTTGTTCTTAAACTGGCTGCCCTGCTCTCTGACTCACGCGAAGGCCATCAAACTCCTTAAAATTCACACAGGTAAACATATCTCGCATTCGGTAGACGTCAAGAAAGCTGTCTCTCACCACCCAATCTGTTACCGTTCCCTAAGAGCCGTCCCCAGGGTTTGAGGCATGGAGGCTGCAGAAGCCTCTTTGCCTCGTACTGTTTCCCCCTGAACAACACAGGTCTGAAGAGCACGGATCCACTTACGTGTGGATTTTTTTCAGTAGTAAACCTGACACCACTGCAGGATCCTGGCTGCTGGAATCCTCAGGTGCAGAACTGCGGATACGGAGGAACCGTGTATATGGGGAAAGCTGACTATAAATTATGCAAGGATTTTCGACTGCACGGAGAGTTAGCGTCCCTAACCTCCGTGTTGTTCAAGGGTCAACTGTATAATGTTTCCTATATGATTTCTATGCTGATTCAATGATGCCACTTGGCAGGAAAGAAGGAGAGTGAAAAGAAAGAGGGATTATGAAGCTCCAGATCCCAGCAGCCTGAAACCTCAAGTTTCTCTGAGTTAATCCCACCTTTGTGTTCCACATTCACTCTTTTTTTTCTTTTTTTTTAAACATATCTGTTAAAAGCATGAATACACACACCCTCCCAAGAACAAATACTAATTCTTCCAAGACAGAAAGTGATAAAAGAAATTTTCACATATTGAGATACGGGGAAGTCATTCTGGCTTATACATGAGTTAACTTCAGTTTGATGCTGACTAAAACAGCCTGTTTGTGGCCTATCAAACATACACTGTACATCCGGCTTTAATTATTAGAGAAAAAGACACAATGACTATAAATAAACAATATCCATGTTGGACTTCCCTGGTGGCGCAGTGGTTAAGAATCCACCTGCCAAGGCAGGGGACACGGTTTCAATCCCTGGTCCAGGAAGATCCCACAGGCTGCAGAGCAACCAAGCCCATGCACCACAACTACTGAGCCTGCGCTCTAGAGTCCGTGTGCCACAACTACTGAAGGCTGCGCACCACAACTACTGAAGCCACGCACCTAGAGCCCGTGCTCTGCAACAAGAGAAGCCACCGCAATGAGAAGCCCGCGCACCACAACGAAGAGTAGCCCCCACTTGCTAGAACTAGAGAAAGCCCATGCACAGAAGACCCAACGCAGCCAAAAATTAATAAATAAATAAGTAAATAAATAAATTTATTTTTTTAAAAAAGTCCATGTTAAAAAACAAAGGTTAAATGCCTCTCTTCCTGGCACGCCAGTGCTGGTTATCCTTTGATGATAATACTCCCTTCCCAGGTGAACGGCCATGCTAACTTGCTATGTACATGATGAACTGTTTTTCTTTGTTTTCTTTTTGAAACTTTGAGGAAATGTAACCCTGATGTGTTTAATGTTCTTTTCTTTGTTCTGCCAATATATAATACTGTGCAGAAAACTCTGCTATTCTGGAGCAGCTTCTCAGAGTAATCCGGGAAGTGGGCTTCCAAGCTAGTCCTCAGCTTGGTTCAAATAAAACTCTTTTCTATTCTTATTATAGATTGTTTACTGATTATTTTCATTGACAAAAGGAAACGCATTGCTAGTTGCCTCATGATCACCAATAGCCTTTCTCATTCTTAACAGATTTGGTTTCTTTCCTACCTCTCCTCCAAGCTTACTAGAAAAATGACAGAGCCCTGTTACCTTTACTGATTATTTCATAAGAGAGGCTTGAAATGCTGAGGATCTTTTGTTTTTATCATTCTTCATCTATAGGAAGGAAAAACTCGCTGTTCAGTTCTCCCAGTTACAGACATAAAACAAAAATAAGATGATACTATATGTTCCCTTATATAAGTTGTTTTTTTCACTTGCTAGCATATAATAAACAAATTTCATTTCAATATGCTCCTATACCATTACTTTTAGTAACCTCATACTAAACTATTTACCCAAATGATATACCATTATTTATTTAACCAATTCTCTATTGGTGAACATGCATGTTTCTTTTTACTTTTATTCTATCAACAATAAGTAATGAACATCCTTGTAGCTAACTTTTATGCACAAATCCTTGATTATTTCCTTAGAGAAATTACCAGAGAAGAAAATACTGAGTCATCCATTTAATTTTAGCCTCACAAAAACAGTTATGATTTATAGGGCAGAAATTATCAGAGAGGGGAGGAAACAAGATGGCAGAGTAGAAGGATGTGCTCTCACTCCCTCTTGCGAGAACACCAGAATCACAACTAGCTGCTGGACAATCATCGACAGGAAGACATTGGAACTCACCAAAAAAGATACCCCACGTCCCAAGACAAAGGAGAAGCCAAAATGAGGCGGTAAGTGTGGCGCAATCACAATAAAATCAAATCCCATAACTGCTGGGTGGGTGACTCACAGACTGGAGAACACTTATACCACAGACGTCCACCCACTGGAGTGAAGGTTCTGAGCCCCACATCAGGATTCCCAACCTGGGGGTTTGGAAACGGGAGGAGGAATTCATAGAGAATCAGACCTTGAAGCCTAGTGGGAATTGACTGCAGGACTTTAACAGGACTGGGGGAAACAGAGACTCCACTCTTGGAGGGCACACACAAAGTAGTGTGCGCATCGGGACCCAGGGGAAGGAGCAGTGACCCCAGGGGAGACTGAACCAGACCTACTTGCTAGTGTTGGAGGGTCTCCTGCAGAGGTGTGGGGTGGCTGTGGCTCACTGTGGGGAAAGTGGGGAAAAGGACACTGGCAGCAGAAGTTCTGGGAAGCACTCCTTGGCGTGAGCCCTCCAAGAGTCTGTCATTAGCCCCACCAGAGAGCCCAAGTAGGCTCCAGTGTTGGGTCGCTTCAGGCCAAACAACCAACAGGGAGGGAACCCAGCCACACCCATCAACAGTCAAGCGGATTAAAGTTTTACTGAGCTCTGCTCACCAGAGTTGGCAAAAATTAAAGACAAAGAAAAATTATTGAAAGCAGCAAGGGAAACAGGAAAAATAACATACAAGGGAACTCTCATAAGGTTAAACAACTAAATGAAGTGGAGATAGGCAACCTTCCAGAAAAAGATTTCAGAATAAAGATAGTGAAGATGACCCAGGACCTCGGATAAAGAAAAGAGGAAAAGATCGAGAAGATGCAAGAAATGTTTAACAAAGACCTAGAAGAATTAAAGAACAAACAAACAGAGATGAACAATACAATAACTGAAAATCAAAAGCTTTACAGACAAGCAAAAGCTAAGAGAATTCAGCACCACCAAACCAGCTCTACAACAAATGCTAAAGGAACTTCTCTAAGTGGGAAACACAAGAGAAGAAAAGGATCTACAATAACAAAACCAAAACAGTTTTTAAAAATGGTCATAGGAACATACATATCAATAATTACCTTAAACGTGAACGGATTAAATGCTCCAACCAAAAGACACAGGCTGGCTGAATGGATACAAAAACAAGACCCATATATATGCTGTCTACAAGAGATCCACTTCAGACCTAGGGACACACACAGACTGAAAGTGAGGGAATGGAAAAAGATATTCCATGCAAAATGAAATCAAAAGAAAACTGGAGTAGCTATACTCATATCAGATAAAATAGACTTTAAAATAAAGAATGTTACAAGAGACAAGGAAGGACACTACATAATGATCAAGGGATCAATCCAAGAAGAACATGTAACAATTATAAATATATATGCACCCAACATAGGAGCACCTCAGTACATAAGGCAACTGCTAACAGCTATAAAAGAGGAAATCAACAGTAACACA
>NC_041220.1:118046643-118046778 GCF_002837175.3 Physeter macrocephalus | reverse complement strand
AGAAAAACAAATACCTTATGCTAACACATATATATGGAATCTTAAAAAAAAAAAAAAAAAAAAAAGGTCTTGAAGAGCCTAGGAGCAAGACGGGAATAAAGACACAGACCTACTAGAGAATGGACCTGAGGATAT
>NC_041220.1:118044325-118046143 GCF_002837175.3 Physeter macrocephalus | reverse complement strand
AACAATACGTTACTAAACAACCAAGAGATCAATGAAGAAATCAAAGAGGAAATCAAAAAATACCTAGAGACAAATGGCAAGGAAGACACGACGATCCAAGACCTATGGGATGCAGCAAAAGCAGTTCTAAGAGGGAAGTTTAAAGCTATAGAAGCCTACCTCAAAAAACAAGAAAATTCTCAAGTAAACAATCTAACTTTACACCTAAAGGAACTAGAGAAAGAAGAACAAACAAAACCCAAAGTTAGCAGAAGGAAAGAAATCATCAAGATCAGAGCAGAAATAAATGAAATAGAAACAAAGGAAACAATAGCAAAGACCAATAAAACTAAAAGCTGGTTCTCTGAGAAGACACAGGTGAATTCTATCAAACATTTAGAGAAGAGCTAACACCCATCCTTCTCAAAGTCTTCCAAAAAATTGCAGAGGAAGGAACATTCCCAAATTCATTCTATGAGGCTACCGTCACCCTGATACCAAAACCAGACAAAGATGCTACAAAAAAAGAGAATTACAGACCAATATCACTGATGAATATAGATGCAAAAATCCTCAACAAAATACTAGCAAACAGAATCCAACAACACATTAAAAGGATCATACACCAGATCAAGTGGGATTTATCCCAGGGATGCAAGGATTCTTCAATATATGCAAATCAATCAATGTGATACACCACATTAATTAATTGAAGAATAAAAACCATATCATCATCTCAATGGATGCAGAAAAAGCTTCTGACAAAATTCAACACCGATTTATGATCAAAACTCTCCAGAAAGTGGGCATAGAGGGAAGCTACCTCGACGTAATAAAGGCCATATACGACAAAACCACAACAAACATCATTCTCAGTGATGAAAAACTGAAAGCATTTACTCTAAGATCAGGAACGAGACAAGGATGTCCACTCTCACCACTATTATTCAACATAGCTTTGGAAATCCTAGCCACAGCACTCAGAGAAGAAAAAGAAATAAAAGGAATACAAATTGGAAAAGAAGAAGTAAAACTGTCACTGTTTGCAGATGACATGATACTATACATAGAGGATCCTAAAAATGCCACCAGAAAATGACTAGAGCTAATCAATGAATTTGGTAAAGTTGCAGGATACAAAATTAATGCACAGAAATCTCTTGCATTCTATACACTAATGATGAAAATCTGAAAGAGAAATTATGGAAACACTCAAATTTACCATTGCAACAAAAAGAATAAAATACCTAGGAATAAACCTACCTAGTTAAGGAACTAGAACAAATCATGTTAAAATTTGTATGGAGACACAAAAGACCCTGAATAGCTAAAGCAGTCTTTCCCTGACTTCAGACTATACTACAAAGCTACAGTAATCAAGACAATATGGTACTGGCACAAAAACAGAAACATAGATCAATGGAACAAGATAGAAAGCCCAGAGATAAGCCCACGCACCTATGGTCAACTAATCTATGACAAAGGAAGCAAGCATATACAATTGAGAAAAGACAGTCTCTTCAATAAGTTGTGCTGGGAAAACTGGACAGCTGCATGTAAAAGAATGAAATTAGAACACTCCCTAACACCATACACAATATAAACTCAAAATGGATTTAAGACCTAAATATAAGACTGAACATTATAAAACTCTTAGAGGAAAACATAGGAAGAACACTCTTTGACATAAATCACAGCAAGATCTTTTTTGATCCACCTCCTACAGTAATGGAAATAAAAACAAAAATAAACAAATGGGACCTAATGAAACTTCAAAGCTTTTGCACAGCAAAGGAAACCATAAACAAGACGAAAAGACAACCCTCAGAATGGGAGAAA
>NC_041220.1:118041624-118044034 GCF_002837175.3 Physeter macrocephalus | reverse complement strand
TATGGAGAACAGTATGGAGCTTCCTTAAAAAACTAAAAATAGAACTACCATATGATCCAGCAATCCCACTACTGTGCATATACCCAGAGAAAACCATAATTCAAAAAGACACATGCACCCCAATGTTCATTGCAGCACTATTTACAATAGCCAGGTCATGGAAGCAACCTAAATGCCCATCAACAGACGAATGGATAAAGAAGATGTGGTACATATATACAATGGAATATTACTCAGCCATAAAAAGGAACGAAATTGAGTCATTTGTTGAGACGTGGATGGACCTAGAGACTGTCTTACAGAGCAAAGTAAGTCAGAAAAACAAATATCATATATTAACGCATGTATGTGGAACCTAGAAAAATGGTACAGATGAACCGGTTTGCAGGGCAGAAATTGAGACACAGATGTAGAGAACAAACATATGGACACCAAGGGGGGAAAACCGAGGAGGGGTGGGGATGGTGGTGTGCTGAATTGGGCGATTGGGACTGACATGTATACACTGATGTGTATAAAATTGATGACTAATAGAACCTGCAGTATAAAAAAAAAACAGAAAAAACAATTAATACTAAACTTTCTTTGGGTTATTTGCATGAAAATATGTTAATATAAATGTTTCAGACATTACATGAAATTTCTAAAAATCTTATATGTTCTGGTATAATGTTATAAGTCATAATTCTAGTTATTATTTTAAAATGTATATCTCAGAAATAACTAAATTTCCTTGTCAATTGCACTATTATGAACTTTCATCAAATCTTTAACTGTGGTCATTTTTAAGTCTTTTGTCATTTACAGACAGTTCTGGGTGTACTCTAATGTTTGTGACTTTCTGTTTGAATAATAATAAAAAAAAAGTCCCACAAGGACTTAGAGGCAAAAAATATACAAATCAATTTTCACTGCAAAGTAAAGGACCTGTTACAGTGGAGGATTACTGGACTGAACGTCAATATTATGACATAGTATGAGTGTGTTTCATATTTGGTAATTGCAATCATTGTTGCTTTTGTTGTGGTCATCCATTTACAATGCTTGGTGTCAGTTTATTTATCTCTTGTAAAAATAAAATACAGTGTGTGTTTGTGTGTGTGTGTGTGTGTGTGTGTGTGTGTGAAAAAAATTATCAGAGAGATTAAATTACATATCCAAGCTCACTCAAGTGACAAAATTTTATCTCAAATCCAAGTTTCCTCATTTCGTGTCCAGTATACGCTCCACTGTCCAATCATCTGAAGTTCCTTTAAGCCCCCATGCTCTACTCTGGTCACCATAGTGGAAGGACAAGGTACCACATAGGAGGGAAATTCCAGAACACTCTTACTATTCATAGTTTTAGTTTTGAATCCTTGTTCTCTCCACCTGATTACATTCATCTCCAGATCTTCCTACACATGGACCTTACTGTTTAGGCCCGTTTGGGTTTTTGTTCTTTTTTTATTCACTTCCACTTGTCTTTTAAAATTGATATATCTATTTTTCTAGAGATCATTTAGGATGCTGTTAAATATTTTTGGGGCTGGCAAGTTCCCTTAGACAGGCCTAGGAAGTCCTGATGGAATTACTAAGCCTGGATTATCAGTCTGGTAACTACAGATGGGTGAAAATGACTATGAACACTCAAAAGGATCCAATATCCTTTGAAACTTCCCCTTGTTATTTTTGTTCTATTGGTTGTATTAGTTAGGGTTTTCTAGAGAAATAGAACAAATATGATATATGCATATATAAAGAGATTTATTATAAGAAATTGGCTCACATAATTATGGAGACTCAGAAGCCCCGTGATCTGCCATTGGCAAGCTGTAGACCCAGAAAAGCTAATGGTTTGGTTCTAGTCTGAAAGCCAGAAAGTTTGAGACCTAAGAAAAGCCATCTTTCCATTCAAGTCAGAAGGCAGGAAAAGACCAACTGAAGTCCCAGCTCAAAGGCAGTCAGATGGGAGGAGCTCCCTCTTACTAGAGGGAGGGTAAGCGTTTTTATTCTATTCAGGCCTTCAGTTGATTGGATGAGACCCACCCACATGAGGGAGAGCAGTTTGCTCTACTCAGACTGCCAATTCAAATATTAAACTCATCCAGTAACACCCTCACAGACACACCCAGAATGACATTAACCAAATATCTGGGCACCACATGGCCCAGTCAAGCTGACACATAAAATTAACATTCAGACCAGTATTAGCAGTGATAGAGAAAAAAATTTTCTCACTTTCAAGAAGACCAGATAGGGGCTTCCCTGGTGGCACAGTGGTTGCGCATCCGCCGGCCGATGCAGGGGAACCGGGTTCGCGACCCGGTCTGGGAGGATCCCACATGCCGCGGAGCGGCTGGGCCCGTGAGCCATGGCCGCTGAGCCTGCGCGTCCGGAGCCTGTGCTCCGCAACGGGAGAGACCACAAC
>NC_041220.1:118018399-118041588 GCF_002837175.3 Physeter macrocephalus | reverse complement strand
AAAAAAAAAAAAAAAAAAAAAAAAAAAAGACCAGATAAATTGACAGCTTATAGATGGCATCCAATCTAGTAGCAAATCTTGTGAGTAATAAGACACAAGAATTGGCAAATAGCTATTACCAATTTTAAATGTGGAATGAAAAGGATGAATTTATGAAACCTAGAGCAATGTTTCTCAAACACTTGAGTCTTTGGACACTTTGTACCCTTAAAAGCAATTGACAAACTCATAAAGGTATTGTTGATGTGGGTATGTTTATTGACATTTACCAAATTAGAAATTAAAACCAAAAAAGGTTTTCAAACATGATAATATACAAGCACACCATCCATTAGACCTTAGAGCAACGATGTCACCATATGTCATGCAACCTCTAGAAAAATCTACTGCCATCATGAGAGAATAAAACAGGCAGTTAAGACTTTAGTATTATTATGAAAATAGTTTTGACCTTATGTAAACCTTGCTAATGTCTCAGGGACCCTTCAGATATTCTCGGGTCATGCTGAGAACTTCTGGCCTAGAGGAAATAAGAAAAAAGTGTGGAGTAACTAATCAGAAATGCAGTAATGTTCCTGAAGTCTTCACAAACAGAAAGCTATTTGCAATCCACTCTCACCCAGTACATTTATGATGATAAACACAAACAGTGATTAGATACTAAACAGAGAATTAATTAAACGTAGGATGAGAACAAAGTGAAGGTCACCGCTGATTAATAGGATAAGATGTAAAAGAGATTTGGACAGAAATAAGGAGGAAAAAATGCAGCCAAAGACAGAAATTGACTGTATGAATATGACATTTGGAGGATGGGAGAGAGAAGAAGTCAAGCATCCAAAATTAAGTATGTCAAGATGGAATACCAGGGGTTGAATTTACCCTCCTGCCTGAAACAATTTTAAAAACAGACGAAACAGTTAAAAAGCAAACCATGGTTTTCAGGCATTAGGTATCAGGTGCCACAGGACAGTGACCTCTGAGAGATAGGAAGAAACAAGGTAAACCCTATGATTACCCAAGTTCACTGCCTGGAGAGAGTTTCCAACCGTAACACAAGGTGAGGGTGGGGGCCCAAGAATTACTCAATAGTCTCCTTGAGTTGAGGAGAAGGAGGTGTGAGAACAGGGAGGCCAAGGCAAGTAGAATTCACAGGACCAAGGTCCAGGAAGAAGAGAACTGCACGGAGAGTGCTGTGGAGATTTGCAGAGGATCTGCTTCGAGTCTTCAGGTGAGTAATGATTAGCAAGTCTGGGGGGAAATACCTGAGAGCTAATCATGAGGGGTCACATAGGCCTGGGAATAGTTTTGTGCTTTCACTATCCAGAGTGGGAAATCCATGTAATTCACAGGCATCAGATAGAGTACTCAAAAGTGCACTGCTCCTGTAGTGGAAGAAGATTAGCCCTACAGGACTTTCTGATCCCACCTAACAGGTCATTTAAAAAAACCTCAAAAAGAATCAAACTCTTTCCAAGTAACTTAACTGAGCCCCAGAAAAAAAAAAATTTTTAATAATTACAAGAGTACAAAATACCCAGCAATAAATAAGGTAAAATTCACTGTGTCTGGCATACAATAAAAATCACCAGGTATGCAAAGAAGCAGGAAAACACAAACCATGTTCAGAAGAAAAATCAATAAGATCAACAGATCCAGAGAGGGCACAGATGATAAAATTAGTAGACAAGGGCATTAAAGCAGTTACTATACTTCTTGTGTTCAAGAAAGTAGAGGAAAGGTTGAGAATGTTAAGTAGAAATTCAAATATATATAGGAAAAGGTCCAAAAATAACTTCTAGATATAAACATGACAATGTCTGGGATTAAAATACACTGGATGGGATTATTAGCACATTAGACACTACAAAAGAAAAAATGAATGAACTTAAAGACAAAGCAATTGAAACTATGCAAAATGAAGCATAGAGAGAAAAACTGAAAAAGCATGAGCAGTAGATTAATGTGCTGTGAGCAACTTCAGGCAGCCTAATATATGTATACTTGAAATCCCCATAAAAGGAGAATAGGAGGAAATAAAAAAAAATTTGAAGAAATTATTGCCAAATTTGATTTTTAAAATATAACCATATCACTATGGTTGTGTATTTTCTCCATATGATGTGTATTTTCTCATGCTCGGGGTTCATGGGCTTCTGAATCTGTCAGTTATATGACACAGGACTGGGTGGGGGGGACAACTGCAGGAGCAAAGTCCTTGAAAGGAGATGGGATCCAGTGCCCCAGAAGAAGGGTTGCCTTAGATGGAAGCACTGGCAGACCTTTTATATAACAGGAGGAAAAGTGGAGAACAGTAACTCACTACATACAGGATGGTAGGTTTTCGATGGGCAGCATGAAATTCTCTTCACTTTTTTCCTGTTTCAATTAAATAGGAAGCAAAATCCCCAGCTTAGTGAGAGGATGGAAGATGGGATATTAGGCTTTGAGAGGGGAGGAAAAAGTAGGAAATATTGTTAAGGGAGGGAGAAGGAGAAGAGGAAGCAGGCTAGGGAAATGTACTTGCATTGACAGTAAGTTCTGAGAGCCCACTAGGGTTTATGGTCACAAATAAAATATGAGACAAGTCAGCACAGTGAACTGTTTTTCTTCTGTCATGTTCACCTGCGTGGGTGCTGGTAGAGAGCAAATCAATAGTTGGATTTTGTCAGGCTTATGCAAGGCAATTATCAAAGACTTCAGTTGAGCAGGTACATATGTTAACATTTGAAACATTAATAGAAGCTTTCTAGAAGAACTAAAGAGGAGATTCAGGTAGATAGAACAACATGTGGGAAAAAATGAAAAGCTAAAATGTCATGATACATTCAGAAACCTACATGAAGTTTAGTGTTGCTGAAGCAAAAAGTAGAAGAGCAGGGAATGTATCAGGAAATAATACTAGAGAGATTGGTGGTTTAGTGTTTTCTCCTGACAGGTAAATCTACTAAAAGTAGCAGATAGCAAAGGACATGCAATATCATGTATGGTAAGAATAACGGAACTTACACAAAATGGATAAAGAGACATTAAGGAGTTGTGATGAACCTTCCAAGACACAAAAGTTCAGGACCAGACGGTTTCATTGGTGCATTCTTACCAAACATTTAAAGAAGAATTAATACCAATCCATCTCAAACTCTTCCAAAAAAACAGAAGATTAGGAAACACATCCAAACTCACTTTATGAGGCCAGTGTCACCCTAATACTAAAACCAGACAAAAACACTACAAAAAAAGAGAAAAACACAGGCCAATATCCCTGATGAACATAGATGCAAAAATCCTCAACAAAATGTTAGCAACCAAATTCTATACTATATTAAAAGGATCATAAAATACAATCAAGTGGGATTAATTCCAGGGATGCAAGGAAGGTTTAACATAAGAAAAATCAATCAACATGATACATCACATTAACAAAATGAAGGATAGAAACCATACAATCCTTTCAATAGATCAGAAAAAGCATTTGACAAAATTCAACATCCAGTAATGATAAAAACTCTCAGCACAGTGGATATAGAGGGAATGTACTTCAACATAATAAAGTTCATATATGGCAAGCCCACAGCTAACATCATACTCAATGGTGAAAAGCTGACAGCTTTTCCTTTAAGATCAGGAAAAAGACAAGGATGCCCACTCTCACCACTTTAATTGAACATAGTATTCAAAGTCCTAGGCAGATCAATTAGGCAAGTAAAAGAAATAAAACTCATCCACACTGAAAAGAAAGAAGTAAAACTGTTATTATTTGCAGATAACATGACATTTTATATATAGAAAACTCTAAAGACTCCAGCAAAAAACTGTTAGAATTAACAAATTCAATAAAGTTTCAGGATACAAAGTCAATATACGAAAATATGTTGTGTTTCTATATACTAATAATGAACTATCAGAAAGAGAAATTAAGAACACAATCCAACTTACAATTGCATTAAGAGGAAATACCTAGAAATAAACTTAACCAAGAAGGTAAAAATCTTTATACTGAAAACTACAAGACATTGATAAAAGAAATTGAAGACATAAATAAATAGAAAGATATTTGGTGCTCAAGGATTGGAAGAATGTTGTTAAAAAGTTCACATTGCCCAAAGCAACCCACAGATTCAATGCAATCTCTATCAAAATTCCAATAACATTTTTCACAAAAATAGAACAAAAAACCCTAAAATTTGTATGGAACCACAAAGACCCTGAATGGCCAAAGCAATCTTGAGAAAGAAGAACAAAGCTGGAGACATCATGCTCCCTAATTTCAAATTATATTCAAAGCTATTAGAATCAGAACAATATGGTATTGGTATAAAAACAGATATATAAAGTAACTGAACAGAAGAGAGTCCAGAAATAAACCCATGCATATATGGTCAATTAATTTATGACAAAAGAGCCAAAAATATACAATGGGAAAAGGACAATCTCTTCAATAAGAGGTGTTGGAAAACTGCACAGATACATGCAAAAGAATGAAAATAGACCACTATCTTATACCGTAAACAAAAATTAACTCAAAATGGGTTAAAGACTTGAACATAAGACCTGAAACCATAAAGCTCCTAAGAAGAAAACGGGTGATAAGCTCCTTGACACTGGTGTTGGCGATGATTTTTTGGATTTGACACCAAAAGAAAAGGCAACAACAAGAAAAAATAAACAAGTGGGACTATATCAAAAAAGTTTCTGCAGAGCAAAGGAAACCATCAAGAAAATGAAAAGGCAACCTACCAAATGGAAGAAAATATTTGCAAATCACCTATCTGATAAGGGGTTAATAGCTAAAATATATAAAGAACTCAAACTACTCAGTAACAACAAAAACAATCCAATAAAAATGTGGGCAGAGGACCCAAATAGATATTTTTCCAAAGAAGACATACAGATGGCCAACAGGTACATGAAAAGATTCTCAACATCACTAATCATCAGTGAAATACAAATCAAAACCAAAATTAGATATCGCCTCACACTTGTTAGAATGGCCATTATCAAAAAGACAAGAAATAACAAGTGTTGGTGAGGATGTGGAGAAAAGAGAACTCTTGTGCACTCTTTTTGGGAATGTAAATTGGTGTGGCCACTATGGAAAACAGTATGGAGATTCTGTTAAAAATAGGGTATTTACTCAGAGGAAACAAAAACACTAAATCAAAAAGATATATGTACTCCCATTTTCACTGCAGCATTATTTACAATAGTCAATATATGGAAGCAACCTAAGTGCCCATCGAAGGATAAATGGATAAAGATAATGTGCCATATATATATATATATATAATATATATATATGTAATGTTTTTCAGTCATAAAAAAATAAGGAAATCTCACCATTTGTAACATGGATGGACTTTGAGGGTAGCATGCTAAGTGGAATAAGTCAGAGAAAGACAAATACCATATGATCTCACTTATATGTGGAATCTTAAAAAAAAAATACAGCTCATAGATACAGAGAACAGATTGGTGGTTGCTAGAAACAGAGGATGGGGGTGGAAGAGGGTGGTAGGGGAAATGGGTGAAGGGAGTCAAAAGTGCACACTTCCAGTTATCAAATAAATAAGTCACAGGAAAGTAATGTACAGCATGGTAACTGTAGTTAATAACACTGAACTGCATATTTGAAAGTCGCTAAGAGAGTAGATCTTAACAGTTCTCATGAGAAAAAAAAACTGTCACTTTTTATCATGATGGATGTTAACTAGACTTACTATGGTGATCATGCTATAATATACACAAATATCAAATCATCATGTTGTTTATCTGAAACTAATATAAGATTTTATGTCAATTATACCTCAATTAAATTTTTTTTTTAAATCATGTATGTCATAGGACACAACAAAGTAAACTGGGAAATTACAAATGTTCCTGCTTCTGTATCTGATATGCATTTTCTCCAGTTGGTGTGATCTCGTTTGATTCTTCATATTAGGTTTGCTTTGAAAAGTGGTTTTCCAAAATTGACTAGTCTAGTAATAAAATGTACTACTTCTCAAAAAAAAATTATAATGATACGAATGATTTGGTTAGTTTTGTACTTCAGAGAGATCACTCTGGCAGCAGTGTGGAGCATATATTGAAGTGGGTCAAGATTAGAGATGTGGATTCTGGGGTAGGCAAAATAATAACCCTTCAAAGATGTACATGTCCTAATTTCTGGCACCTGGGAATATGTTATCTTATATGGTAAAAGAGATGTTATACATGTGAGTAAATTAAGGATTTTGAGATGGGGAGATAATCCTGGATTGCATGGGTGGACCTACTATAATCACAAGAGTCCTGATAGGGAAGAAAGGAGGCAGGGAAATTAGAGAAGATATGACTACAGAACCAGCCATCAGAGAGAGGCAGCACAGGAGAGATTTGAAGATGCTATACTGCTGGCTTTGAAAATGGAGGAAAAGACTATGAGCCGAGAACACAAGTGGCCTCTAGAAGCTGGGAAAGGCAAGGAAACAGATTCTCTCAGACAGTCTCCAGAAGGTACACACTGATTTTAGCCCAAGGAGAGTTCCGACTCTCAGAATTGTAAGAAAATAAATATGAGTTGTTTTAAGCCACTAAGTTTCTGATAATTTCTTACAGCTGCAGTAGGAAACTCATATAGACTTCAACTAGGAATTTAAGGCAGTAATCCAGGTGGACGATGGAAACTCCTGAGCCCTGATGGTAACAGTGCATGTGGAGAAGAGAGGATGAATTCACTGGGTATTTATTAGGTGCCACCATAGAAAATTAGTGTTCTGGTGTCCAGATCAAAAAGAAATTTGCCCTAAAAAAGGAAATGTGGCAGATGAATAACTTGTCACCACAAATCATTCTCCTTCCTAAGTACAATGGTGTCACTGGAAAGTAGCTGCCTGGCCCTGGGGAGGGATTGCATGTCTTAGTCCTCCCCCGCCTCCCCCGGCAACAAGTGGTCATGTGACTACTTCTCGCCAATGGAAGGTGAACAGAAACATTGTGTGTCAATTCTAAGGCCAAAGACCTGAAAACCCAGGTGTGCATTCTGTCCTCTCTCCACCCTTTGTCTGAGTGAGGATTCTGAGGCTCTGGGTGGCAGGGGAGCAGGGTATGCAGAATCACAGTGTGAATGGAGGTCCCCAAATCTCTACACGGAAGGTCACTTGCTGACAAGGAACACCCACATAGGTCTGTGTGAGGAGCAGGAAATACAGTTCTATTTTTTTCAAATCACTGACTGAGACATTTGTTTTCATCCTAAAAACTGGCACTGCAACTAGTATGCTGTTCTAACAGAATCCTACAGCAAGTGCCATCATTCAGGGGATGGCAGAAATTGATGGAGGAATTGGAAAGAGGGAGAGTCATGTTATGCAGTGGCAACTGATTTGAAAAAACTTGGCTGCCAATAAGTAAGTACCTGCCAAGCTTGCAGCTCTAAATTAGAATGTTAGTTGTGTTAGCTCGTTACTGGCTCTTTTTAGCACGCTGTTGGAAGAAAGATGAACTTGGGCAAGAATTGACCAGTTTGCAAGCAAAAATGAAAGGAAGTATAGAGAATGCAGCTCTCTGGGGTTTCTCACAATTGGGAAATCTGCATAATTCTAGCACTCAAACATCAATAAGTAACTGAAAAGTTTTCGAACAACAGAGGCCCTTTATATTTTCAGTTAAACAACACGACTCAGTCTTGGGACACAAAATCAGAATAAAGATATTTCCTTCCCACCTAGGCCCGTTGTTTTAAGATAGTTTTAAGATAGGCATCATTAAGTTAAGAGAAAGGTGTGGGGCAAGAAATGCAAGAAATAAAGCAGACCTGAGAATGAGGTCTGGAATAAAATTCTAGTTGTAAGTCCTGGCATATGAAACTGCCTGGGACAGGAATCTACTCTAAGTTATGGAGGGAGGAAGTTACATTGCCAAAGAATCCACAATCCTGAACAAAAAGTCTGTTGATGGTACAGCCACTATAGAAAACAGTATGCAGTTTCCTTAAAAAATGAAAAATAGAATTACCATATAATTCAGCAATCCCACTCCTAAGCATATATCTGGAGAAAACTATAGTTTGAAAAGATATATGCGCCCCAATGTTCATAGCAACACTATTTACAATAGCCAAAACATGGAAGCAACCTAAATGTCCACCGACAGAGGAATGGATAAAGAAGATGTGGCACATATATACAATGGAATATTATTCAGCCATAAAAAAGAATGAAATAATGCTATTTGTAGCAACAAGGATGGGCCTAGAGATTATCACACTAAGTGAAGTAAGTCAGACAGAAAAAGACAAATATCATATGGTATCACTTATATGTGGAATCTAAAAAAAAAAAAAGATACAAATGAACTTATTTACAAAACAGAAGCAGACTCACATACTTAGAAAACAAACTTATGGTTACCAAAGGGGAAATTAGGGGGGATGGATAAATTAGGAGGTTGGGATTGACATATACACACTACTATATATAAAATAGATAATCAACAAGGACCTACTGTATAGCACAGGGAACTCTAACTCTACTCAATACTCTATAATAATCTATTTAGGAAAAGAATCTGAAAAAGAATAGTTATATGTATATGTATAACTGAATCAGTTTGCTGCACCCTTGAAACTAACACAACATTGTAAATCAACTATACTCCAATATAAAATAAAAATTTAAAGAAAACAAAGATATTCAATGCCCATGAAAAAAAATTGCTATTGAACATTTAAGCATTATCCTCAAACCCCAAAACTTGCCCAAACGGAAAGCTCAACAGAACCAAAAGACAGTCTCTGACGCTCACTCCAATATGGCCATTCCCACCAGTGGAATCCTTACTAGAAAGCTGGTTCCATATTGAATCAAGGGACACTTCCCCCACCTACCACTCACCCACTGGCCAGGACAGAGGGACTGACTTCACAATGCCACAAACTCAGCATGATTTCAACTTTGCCAGGGAGCAGGGACTTCTGTGTGATTCCCAATTTTCCTCTCAATTGTTGAATGCCCCAGTGTCATTAGTCTGTTAAAACAAATCTAAATTTTTTAGACCTCATTGCAGTAAAAGAGATTACTACCTCGTCTCAGGAGGGAGAAGTCAGAAATGGGATATTGATAGATTTCAGAGTCCAGGATCAATTGGTTTAGGGCAAGTCATTCAAGGTGAGGAAGTATTTGAGTTAAGGCAAAGTACGTGCTATAATAGTCTAGGATTGGTAGATGTAAGTGAAAGGGAAGGTCTTGAAGCAAAGCCTTGATAAGTAAGCTGTTACTGATAATTGAGCTATTTACCCAGGTAAGCAGACCATTGTATCTCAATGAAAAATCTGTGGGAATTTCCTAAAGCAAACCATAAAATTATTTCTTGATTTACACCCATGTCTTTCCAGGTCAAATTTTTCCTGGAACAAACAACGAAATTGTGGTCCACAATACTTAGCTAAGTCCCATTGACACAAATACTATCAATTCTCACTATTCTAGCTATCCTGTCCCTGCTCCACCATGATATGGGTGTCAGGAAGGGCCTTTTAACCCAAATGTTGCCAAATCATGAAAAGCCACATCCAAACCTGTGGAGAGGACAGTTCCTCATCCAGAGATCTAAGATTTGGGGGATGCATTGATTGAAAATTCCTTGGGGAGGAAGTAGGCATATTCTGTGTTTAGAAAGAAGTTTGAATGTAGATATTGGCTGCACAGATGGATGGAACATGTAAGAAACATTCAACTGATCATCACAAATTCTGTGCTTCCCTTCCATTGCCTAGAATCATCACTGGGAAGTAGCTGCCCAGCTAGAGACTACATTTCCCAGCTTCCTGCGAGGCTAAGTGGAGCCCTGCCACTGGTTCCAGCAATGTGAATGCGATGGGAGTAGAGATGATGCAGGTCACTTTCAAACTTGAAATCTGTGAAACAGATGTGCATTCTCCATTTTCTCTTTCTCCATCTGCCACTGAAGACAAACAATTTTCAAACTCTAGGGGAGGACAAAGCCACAAGGGGAAGAAGCCTGGATGCCTGAATCCACATGTGAAAAGTTGCCCACAGACCAGAGCTACTCACAGTGGTTTGTTAGGTAAGGTAGATACAAGC
Source organism: Physeter macrocephalus (assembly GCF_002837175.3). Taxonomy (NCBI): domain Eukaryota; kingdom Metazoa; phylum Chordata; class Mammalia; order Artiodactyla; family Physeteridae; genus Physeter; species Physeter macrocephalus. The sequence continues at coordinate 118,031,506 of NC_041220.1, read as the reverse complement.
TTCTCCCGGGTTAAGTCCCTGAGATTTGGCAGCATATTTATAATCATAGATTGTCCTAACTAATACATAGGGCTTATTTTAAAAGCTGGAAAATATATACCAATAGCAACAGTTGATATATTCATTGTAAAAGTAGGACAAGCACACATGAATGGAATCATGCTATCTTTGTAACAACCACCATCTATATAAATAGAAGAATCAAGGAAGAATATCCACTAAAATTTTAATAAACAAGTCTGAATATTGTCATTACTGATAATTCCTCTTATTTTTTATGCTTCTCTGAATTTTCCAAATGCTCTGTAATATGAAATATTTTTGATATAAGGAAAAAAGGTTTTTTTAAGAAGATGTAGCTATTAATAACCAGATGTCAGTGTCTCTAAGACAGAAACCATTACTACTGTGTCCTGGCACATAGTAGGTCCTCAACAAATATATACTTAATGATAATAATATTAATTAATAATAAAGCTCTCATATACAATATCCTTTAGTTTCCCAGGGGTTGGTGATAGAAGTGGAGTGTTACATAGGTGCTCTTTCAGGTTTGTGTTTGAAGATGTTCTTTTCTCAACAAAAAGCAACTTCATTAATAAGTCATTTTTAAAAAGTAAGAGTGTTTGGAAAGTAATACCAAAATGAATTTTACTCAGGCAAAGTTTTAAAAGTGTAAGACTAAAACAACAGCTTTCCAGACATGCCTGACCTAATACTGCTGTGACTCATAATTAAGAACCATCACCAGGGTAAGCAACTGGTTCCTGAAATTGCCTGCGATCAGAGTGGAGTTGCTGGCAGTGGTGTCTTTCTCCCCAGGGGAATGCTGAAGTGCCATCCAGTTCTGACTACCTCTGAAAACATACATTCTATCACCATAGCAGCAAGGCTGATCATCTCATCTTGATTAAAGAGGTCTCTGCTCTCAATTCCATGAGGGTAAAATCGGCACTTCCAGATGCAGGATGAGTCATTGTTTTTGGCCTCATTAACATGGTACAGCCCTTCTGTCTGCTAACAACCAGATTTAAATAAAATTTAAAAAACAAAAAAAACCAAAGTCAGTTAACCAAATGAGTAAAATGAGGCAGCCAGGCAGTGAGAATTACAGCAAATAATTCCAAATCCCAACTTTGCTTTGGACGAAGAAAAGGTGAACTAAAAAACAAAACAAAAAACAACACAACTCTAAAAAACTACATTAACCCTTTAAATGTGCATGTTCTCTAAAGAGCCAGGACCACCTGGTTGTTAGAAGAAAATGTTAATTCAAGTATGTACTTAGTTCTGAAGAACAAACAAGTTTGTTATGATGAAGGATTCCTGGATGAATGTGCCTCTTCAGAAGAGTTTTGGAGCCAAAGCAGAGGCTGTGTCTTACTGCTGCTGGAATGGAGGGTTCGGTGGACAGGAAATGGAAAGCCCAGTAACAGCTCTGTGTGGAGAGGAGCCAGTTAGGCAGCTGGGAACATTCTGAAGCAACCTTGTGGCTTTTGGAACAGTAGATATGTTTTGTTAAGTAAGAGAAGGCACATGAAATAGACTGAGCTGGACCAGAAGAAAATGCAACTGTTCAGCTCAAAGTTGTCTAAGTAAGGATTTGTGAACAGATTTTCCCAGGGTTACACACACACACACACACACACACACACACACACACACACACACACACACACCATAGAAAATAGAGTTCAAACTAGAATTTTTTCCACTTCCTTCACCACAAAAATGTACAGACAGCCTTCAGCACTAATAGCTAATTGAAGCCCCATTTTTTTTTTCCTTGCAAGGATGACCCCCTAAAATTTCACAATCTTTAATACAGCAGCTGGGTTAATATTCTTATATGGAGACCCTTCCTGATGATTCTGGTTCCAAAGAGAGCATATCTTGTGGACTGGGATGGCAAAAGTAAGACGCTCCATTAGGATGAAAGGAGACGCTAATAATTTGTCAATAAAAGTTATGAAGAGCAAGGAGTATCTTCAAAGAGCCCAAGTGAACATGATCTCATTCTTAAAAACATTACAACATAGAACAGTTTGGTAACAAGACAGAAAAGCTGAGGGAAAGAGATTCCATCCAAGACGGCAGTGAGATCTACAATATGCATGTTCAAGTGGAGAGCAACTTAGAGGGTCTCCTAAGGTCAAATGTATACTGTGGATGGAGAACAGCAAATAAGTTCTCAGTTACTCTGAATGAAAGCTATCTCAATGTCTCAAAATGAAACATTAGAAGAAAACCAATAAACAAAATAGATTCAGGCTCTAGAGACCTCTAACAAAATGTGGTTACTGAGGAGAAAATACCCAAATGTGAATTGTAAACTAAACAAGTGCAGGAAATAAAGAGCCCAGTGACTATATTTCGTTTGCAATGTACTAGTCAATTAAATTTCACATTTCCTAAAGCAGTCTGATTTTGCTTGGGTTGAATGGATATATGATTTCCACAGAAAAGAGCATGGCAGTTGAAAATAATAGAGTACATATTAACCAGTGAGATTGATGGCAAAATGCTTGTAGACATAAGATTGTCTTTAAAAAATCTGTGGTGCCTAAGATCTACTAACAGCACATTGTCCATGTTAAGGGCTACTGGACAACCTCTTCCTTAATTTCCTGGGACATCCTCCTTGCCTAGAAAATTCAGGTAGGTAATTGCTCATTGGTATTTTCTCTCTCCCTCTCTCCCTCACCTTACATAAAAGCTTCAGAGAAGAATAGATGTTCCACCTAAATCAAGGATATGGAGTTTGTTTCCTACTCCACCCTAGATAAAAGCGTGTTTAAAGATGTAGGAAAGAAATCTCTTTTCTTCCATGCGTTACATTCAAATATCAGATTAACAGTTAGGTAGTTGTCTAAAATCTTCATTTTCCTACTTTAACAAATTGAACTGGAAGCCCTATGTGAAGCAGTACAAGAATCTGTGACAAATTCAGATAGTGTTTATATTTTTCTTGCCTGGTAAATATCTAGTTAGAATAGTCTAGATCAATAGAACTAAGGTTTGAAGGTTTGAGGAGTAAAGTAGTATTGAATTTCTACTTTGTCAAGGATTGTTCCATAGGATAGTACATGTTTGAGTAAAAATCCATTTTTGGATTTATCTTTTGAAATTTCCAGGGTCTTTTTTGTTGTTTTCAGTCACACTGCCATTAGATATATGAAGACCTCTTTCTCTGAAATCTTTCATATTTACTTTTTTACCAAGAGCCATAAAATGCCACCATTCTGGATATCTCAGTTTTATGATTCCAAAGCAATCCTGGAAACAATACACTAGAGGTAGGAAGGACTCATGATCATCATCATCAAATGATCACTGTCATTAATTCTTTCATAACACCACCCCATCCAGGAATGTCCCAGGTTGGATTGCCAAGAAAAGGATGATGAGATGGAGTTAGGGCACAAGATATTTATTAGGGATCAACACCTATGAAGAAAAGGAGAGGAAGCAGGACTGGGGATAGGAAGAAGTCAAACTACAACAGACTACCAGCAAACCTTGACCAACCAGACCAGAAACTCTTGAGCAAGTATGGCCTGTCAAGTGTGTCACACATTGAATGGAAATGGTTGGTCTTTAGATTCCTGCTCTGGTCAGTCATTCTATGTGGGCTGCCCTGGGAAGGGCATAAGCTTAAGTGAGGAGATTCTCTGCTGCTGAGGCAGACATTGAAGGAATTGACAGATTATCAGGTCATCTAGTAATCATACTCTCCACAAACTGAGTAGCAAGCTTTTCTTTGAAGAGGATCTGGACAGTGCTTCTTCATATTTATCAAAGGAAATTTTTGAATTTCTTCTTAAAAATGTTCGTGACTCATATGTTCACACAAAAACTTATACATTAATGTTTAGAGCAGTGTTATTCATAATAGGCAAAAAGTGTAAACAACCCAAATGTCCATCAACTAATGAGTGGATAAATACAATGTGGTATATCCTTCCAAAGGAATATCATTTGGCAATGAAAAGGAATTAAGTGCTAATAGATGTTACAACATGGATGAATCTTGAAAACATAATGCTAAGTTAAAGAAGCCAGCTACAAAAGATCACATATTGTATGATTTCTCTTCTATAAATATCTGGAATAGGAAAATCTACACAGACAGAAAGTAGATTAGTGGTTGCTTAGGACTTGGGATGGGGATGGAAAGGAAAATGACTGATAATATATATGAGGTTTCTTTTGCGGATGATGAAATATCTAAACTTAGATGGTTGTGATGCACAACTCTGTAAATACACTAAAACCACCCAGTTTACCATTTTAAATCAGTGAAATTTATACTATACCAAGTAGATTTCAATAAAGTTGTTTTTAAAAGGGTCACCACTAAAGTCAGGTAGGCAAATGTACTTATTGCTCTCCTCTGAACATATTGGACTAATCATTACCATTGGCAACATCATTATTATCATCATTAATATTTATAGGCACTGGTACCAGGCACTCATCTAAAATGCTTTGCATCCATTTTCTCATTTCTGTATCAACCAACAATTATTTGATTCCCCATTTTATATATGATAAAATTTAGGCTTAGAGAGAATTAAGTAATTTGCCTAGGACTACAGAGTTAGTAATATCAGAACTATGATTCAATCTCTTTCTGATTCCAGAGTTGCTTAATGGCTACATTACCTGTGTTTTAGAAAGAGATCAAAACACCTGTGTTGATTTAGTGGCACTGTCCTAAAATTAACCCTGTATGATGATATGATTATTTCACATTTTACATGCCCTGTCCTCTATGAGGTTTAAGAGAGCTTAAATCATATCTTCTAATTATTCATTTTGATTTTATTTGGATAATCAAGTTTTAATCAATTTCTCTACTTTTGGGAGCAGATTACCACTCTACCTCCAAATAGAATAATTATTTCCTAGCATATAGAGAAATCTGAAGAGAATTAGCCAGTGGTTGAATGTTTTCCATTGAAGATATTAAATTTTCTTTGCATGTGGGTATAACAAACTTTACAGGAAGATAAAGAGACTGAGAATGGGGTGACAGTAAGGTTTATGTAGAATGTTGTTGGATTTGTACAAACTTGTAGACTAATAATTTCTTTATAGACAGTTGCAAACTTTTTGAGGCATGGCATGGGAACATTCTTTACACTATGATTTAATATGCCAGAAAGTAGGACTGAAAACAAATGACCTCATGGAAACAGTCTCAAAAAAATATGCCCTGACACTTTCTTTAAGGCCTTGGGGTTATTTGTGATGTTTCTTCAGTTAAGTGGGATTTTAATTTGTTGTAGATTAGACCGTTTGAGTCTAGAATCTATCTCTGGTGGGTGCTCCTTGCCCTGGAACAAAATGATATCTGAAGAACTATGCATCTCATCAAAAGGGAGTCAATCCAATATACACCCCAAGGAAGTTTATTTTTAAAATAAGAGAAATTTTGACAAAGTGAATAATGACATTTTGGACAGAAGCAAATTTTAAAATTCAGAGATTTAAAAAATTATTGTTACCAAGAAAAAAAGAGAAAAGACACAAAGTACTAATATCATAAATGAAAAAGGAGTCATTAATACCAATCTCCTGGATGTCAAAAGAATAATAAAGGAAAACTATGAACAGCTCTATGCTCACAAATTTGATAACTTAGATTTAATTGACTAATGTCTTGAAAGACACAAACTACCAAAACGCATGCAAAGAAAAACAGATCATTTAAATAGGCCTGTATCTATTAAAATAACTGAATCAATAATTAAGAAACTTCCAAAGAAAAGAAAGTGCCAGGCCCATTTCGCTGGTTAATTCGACCAAACACTTAAGAAAAATATTATATATTTCTTCCAGAATATATATAATAAAATATATTTTTAATAAAATAAAATATATTTAATAAAATAAAATATATAATAAAAATATTATATATTTCTTCCACAATTTCTTCCAGAAAACAGAAGCAGAGTGCACACATTCTATAAGGTATTACCTTAATATCAAAGCCAGATAAAGACATTATAAGACAGGAAAACTATAGACCAATATCCCTCATGAATATAGATGTAAACATCCTCAATAAAATATTAGCAACTTCAACCCAAAATTTATTTTAAAAATTAAATACTGGGCTTCCCTGGTGGCGCAGTGGTTAAGAATCTGCCTGCCAATGCAGGAGACATGGGTTTGAGCCCTGGTCCAGGAAGATCCCACATGCCGGGGAGCAATGAAGCCCATGCACCACGGCTGCTGAGCCTGCACTCTGGAGCCTGCGAGCCACAACTGCTGAGACTGCATGCCTGGAGCTCGTGCTCCGCAACAAGAGAGGCCACCGCAATGAGAAGCCCATGCACTGCAACGAAGAGTGGCCCCCTCTCACTGCAACTAAAGAAAGCCCGAGCGTAGCAATGAAGATCAAACGTAGCCAAAAAAGAGAAAAACAAATACTGTATGCAGCCAAAAATAAAATTAAAAAAAAAAAAAAAAAAAAGAAAGAAAGCATAACCATAAAAAAAAATTAAATACCATAATCAGATGGTTTATTCCAAATATGCAAGGCTGGTTCAACATTTGAGAATCAATTAATGTAATCCATCGTGTCAATATGTTAAAAAATATGATCGTATAAGTTACAGAAAAAGCATATGACAAAATTCAACACCATTCATGATAATAAGTCTCAGCAAACTAAGAACAGAAGTGGCTTTCCTTGAGTGATATCATCAAGATAATGGAATAGGAGATATGAGCCTTTGCTCCCCCTTCAAACCTAACAATTAGACAGCTATCCATGAATGAAAATGACCCCGGGAGGGCTCATGAGTACAATAAGAACCTGCAGCAACACAGTGGAACAAAAAGCAGGAATAAATGTAAACAAAGAATTGCTGGGGAGACTGGCATAAGTGAGATTTCTGGAAATGGCTAGGAACAAAAAAGAACGGTGGGAACTCTCAGCATCAGCCATGCATCAGGTGACACCATGGTTTCCAGTGGCCCTTGTGGCAGCTGACAGCTGTAGACTCCCTAGAGTTTTCACAGCTGAGGGCTCCATAGTGTTCATCAGTGTGGAGCCTAGGGGCCTGCACCAGCAGCTTTTGCCACTCATGCAACCAAAAGCCATCACTGCAGTGAACCCCTGGAGAGGGAGACATTGCTGCATGCTCACCCACTCCCAAAAAGCAGTCACTGTTGCACCACCCCAAGACAAGGTCTGCCCCACCCCCACAATCCTGCACACACCCTGGATCTGGAGCTGGAGCCACTATGCATGCCCACACTCCAGACCTCAGCTTTGTGGCTTCTCTGTCATGCCCATGCTAAAAATTCTGACTCAGCAGCCAGTCCACGAGTGCCTGTGCCTAGAGGATGAGCTCTGCAGCAAGAGCACCCACACCCCAGACCTGTGGCCTCACTGACAGAGCCGCATGGAGACTATGCTGCTGCACCCTCCCCGATGTTGAAACCACCACACTCCACCCAGCCAGTGCCCTCACATCCACTGGTAGATAAAGATCTTTCCCTACCAAAGCCAGTCCATAACGTTTGGAAGAGATAACTGTTGCATCAAACTTGTGCAGACATCAAGGCAAGTCTACAAAAAACATGAAAAAAATCAAGGGAAATGATAGTACCAAAGGAACACAATAATTTTCCATAACTGTCTCCAAAGAAATGGAGATTGAAGACTTGATAGACAAAGAATTCAAAATAATTTTTTCAAGGAAGCTCAGCTAGCTATAAGAGAGGATAGACAAAATGAAATAATATCAGGAAAATAATCCATGAACAAGAAGGTCAACAAAGATAGAAATTATGAAAAGGAACCAAACAAATTCTGAAGCTGAAGAATTCAATGACTAAAATAAAATTGCAGTGGAGAATGTCAACAGAAAACTTGATCAAGCAGAAGAAAGAACCTGTGAACTCAAAGATAAGTCATTTGAAATTATCCAGTTAGATGAACAACCCCCCTTACACAAAATGAATAAGACTAAAGCAAACATATGGAATTTATTAGACATTATCCAGTGAAACACATTAGGGGAGTCCATGAAGTAAAAGAGAGAGAGAAGGGAACAGAAAGCTTATTTAAAGAAATAATAGCTGAAAACAACTCAAATCTGGGGATAGATATGGACATCTATGTGAAGCTTATAGGTTCCCAAGTTCAATCCAAAGAGGATTTCACCAAGACTCGTTATAATAAACATGTAAAACTCAAAGACAAAGAGAGAATTTTGAAAGCAGCATGAGAAAAGAAACTCTTCACATGTAAGGGAATCCCATAAGGCTATCAGTGTGTTTTTCAGCAGAAACTTGTAGGCCAGGAGAGAATGAGATGATATATTCAAAGTGTTAAAAGAAAAACCTGCCAACCAAGAAGACTTTAACTGGCAAAGCTGTCCTTCCAAAAAGAAGGAGACACCCATGGTCAATTAATCTATAACAAAGGAGGCAAGACTATACAATGGAGAAAAGACAGCCTCTTCAATAAGTGCTGCTGGGAAAACTGGACAGCTACATGTAAAAGACTGAAATTAGAATATTCTCTAACACCATACACAAAAAAAAAATTCAAAATGGACCAAAGACCTAAATGTAAGGTCAGACACTATAAAACTCTTAGAGGAAAATATAGGCAGAACACTCTGACATAAATCTCAACAATATCTTTTTTGATCCTCCTCCTAAAGTGATGGAAATAAAAACAAAAATAAACAAGTGGGACCTAATTAAATTTAAAAGCTTTTGCATAGCAAAGGAAACCATAAAATGAAAAGACAACCCACAGAATGGGAGAGAATATTTGCAAACAAAGCAAATGACAAGGGATTAATCTCCAAAATATACAAAGAGCTCATGCAGCTCTAGGTCAAAAAAACAAACAACCAAATCAAAAAATGGGCATTACATGGTGTCCTTCCTTGTCTCTTCTGACAGTCTTTATTTTAAAGTCTATTTTGTCTGAGATGAGTATTGCTACTCCAGTCTTCTTTGATTTCCATTTGCATGGAATATATTTTTCCATCCCCTCTCTTTCAGTCTGTATGTGTCCCTAGGTCTAAATTGTGTCTCTTGTAGACAACATATATACGAATCTTGTTTTTGTACCCATTCAGCCAGTCTGTCTTTTGGTTGGAGCATTTAATCCGTTTACTTTTAAGGTAATCATTGATATATATGTTCCTATTACCATTTTCTTAATGGTTTTGGGGGTTACAGTAATCAAGACAGTATGGTACTGGCACAAAAACAGAAATGTAGATCAATGGAACAAGATAGAAAGCCCACAGATAAACCCACTCACCTATGGTTACCTAATCTATGACTAAGGAGGCCAGAATATATGATGGAGCAAAGACAGCCTCTTCAATAAGTGGTCCTGGGAAAACTGGACAATGACATATAGAAGAATGAAATTAGAACACTCCCTAACACCATACACAAAAATAAACTCAAAATGGATCAAAGACCTAAACATAAAGCCGGACATTATAAAACTCTTAGGGCTTTCCTGGTGGCGCAGTGGTTGAGAATCCGCCTGCCGATGCAGGGGACACAGCTTTGTGCCCCAGTCCGGGAAGATCCCATATGCTGCAGAGCGGCTAGGCCTGTGAGCCATGGCCACTGAGCCTGCACGTCCGGAGCCTGTGCTCCGCAACGGGAGAGGCCACAGTGGTGAGAGGCCCGCATACCGCAAAAACAAAAAACAAAAAAAACTCTTAGAGGAAAACAGAGGCAGAACACTCTTTGACATAAAACACAGCAAGATCCTTTTTGACCCACCTCCGAGAGAAATGGAAGTAAAAACAAAAATAAACAAATGGGACCTAATGAAACATAAAAGCTTTTGCACAGCAAAGAAAACCATAAATAAGATGAAAAGACAACCCTCAGAATGGGAGAAAATATTTGCAAATGAAGCAACTGACAAAGGATTAATCTCCAATCTATAAAAACAGCTCATGCAGCTCAATATCAAAAAAATAAATAACCCAATCCAAAAATGGGCAGAAGACCTAAATAGACATTTCTCCAAAGAAGACATATAGATGGCCAACAAACACATGAAAAAATGTTCAACATCACTAATTATTAGAGAAATGTAAATCAAAATTACAATGAGGTACCACCTCACACCAATCAGAATGAGCATCATCAGAAAATCTACAAACAATCAATGCTGGAGAGGGTGTGGAGAAAAAGGAACCCTCCTACACTGTTGGTGGAAATGTAAATTTGTACAACCACTATGGAGAACACTATGGAGGTTTCTTAAAAAACTAAAAATAGAACTACCATATAATTCAGCAATCCCACTCCTGGGCATATATCTGGAGAAAACCATAAATCAAAAAGATACATGCACTCCAATGTTCATTGCAGCACTGTTTAAAATAGCCCAGACATGGAATTAACCTAAATGTCCATCAATAGAGGAATGGATAAAGACGATGTGGTACATATATACAGTGGAATACTAGCCGTAAAAAAGAATGAAATAATGCCATTTGCAGCAACATGGATGGACCTAGAGATTAGCATACTAAGTGAAGTAAGACAGACAGAGAAAGACAAATACCATATGATATCACTCATGTGTGGAATCTAATTAAAAATGATACAACTGAACTTATTTACAAAATAAAAACAGACTCATAGATTTTGAAAACATACTTATGGTTACCAAAGGGGAAAGGTGTGGGTGAGGGATAAATTAGGAACTTGGGATTAACATACACACACTACTATATATAAAATAGATAACAAACAAGGACCTAATGTATAGCACAGGGAACTCTACTCAATATCTGTAATAACCTATATGGGAAAAAAATCTGAAAAAGAATAGATATATGCATATGTATAACTGAATCACCTTGCTGTACACCTGAAACTAACACATTGTAATCAACTATATTCCAATAAAATTTTAAAAATAAAATTAAAAAATTTATACAAAAAACCCACAACAAAATGAAGGAGAGATAAAAACTTTTGTTAGACAAACAAACCGAGGGATTTCATCACTCCTGCCTTACAAGAAATTCTTAAAGCAGGAGTTATTCAAGTTGAAATGAAAAGACACTAATTAACATAAAACATATGAAAGTGTAAAACAATGGTAAAGGTAAATATATAGTCTAATTTAGAATATTATAATACTGCAATAGTAGGTGTAAGTCACTGTTAACTCTAGTATGAAGTAAGTATTAAAGTATAAAGATAAGAGTGTTAAAAATAACTATAGCTATAATAATTTGTTATGGATACACAATATAAAAAGTAAATTGTGACATCAAAAAGCATAAAATGTGGATAAGGGAGTAAAGGGGTAGAGTTTTTGTATGCAATCAAAGTTATTATCAGCTTAAAATAGACTGTTATAGCTATAAGATGTTTTATGTAGCCTTACAGAAACCGCAAAGCAAAAACTTATAGTAGATACACAAAGGATAAAGAAATCAAAGCATACCACTACAGAAAATAATCAAATAACAAAGAAGGACAGCAAGAGAGGAAGGAAATTACAAAACAACCAAAAAACAATGAACAAAATGGCAATAGTAAGTCTTAACCTATTAATAATTACTTTAAAGCTAAGTGGATTAAACTATCCAATGAAAGACAGAGTGGGTTAATGGATTAAAAAATAAGACCCAATTTTATACTGCCTACAAAAGATTCACTTCAGCTTTAAGGACATACATAGGCTGTAAGTGAAGGGATGGAAAAAGATATTCCATATAAATGAAAATCGAAAGAAGAGAGGTAACAATAATAATATCAGACAAAATAGACTTCAAGTCTGAAAATTTAAGAGGAAACTAAGAAGGTCATCATATAATGATAAAGGGGTCAATTCATCAAGAGGATGTAACAATCGTAAAAATATATGAACATCAGCCCCTAATTAATATATTACTATGTTAAGCAAAGAGATTAAATCAGTAGTCAAAAATCTCCCAACAAAGAAAAGTCCAGAACCAGAGGGTTTCACTGGTAAATTCTACCAAACATTTAAGAAAAAATTAATGTCAGCCCTTCTCAAACACTTCCAAAAAAGTTGAACATGAGGAAATATTTACAAACTCACTTTATGAGGCCATAATTACTTTGATACTACAGCCCGATAAATTACAGGCCAATATCCCTGATGAACACAGATGCAAAAATCCTAAACAAAATATTAGCAAATCTAATTCAACAGTAGATTAAAAGGATCATACACCAAGATCAAGTGAGATTTATCCCTGGGATGCAAGGATGGTTCAACATAAAGATATAAATCAATGTGATACACCACATTAAAATAAATGAAGGATAAAAATAATATGATCACCTCAATAGATGCAGAAAAAGCATTTGACAAAATTCAACATCCTTTATGATAAAAACTCCTCTCAACAAGTTAGGTACAGAAGGAATATACCTCAACATAATACAGACAAGGCCACAGCTAGCATCATACTCAACAGTGAAAATCTAAAACTTTTCCTCTACGATCAGGAACAAGATAAGCATGTCCTCTCTCTCCACTTTTTTTCAACAGAGTACTAGAAGTCCTAGACAGACTGTTTAGGCAAGGAAAAGAAATAAAGGCATCCAAACTGAAAAGGATGATTTAAAATTGTCTGTTTGCAGGTGACATGATCTTATATATAAACCTAAAGACTCCGCAAAAAAGTTGTTAAAGCTAATAAACAAATTCAGTAAAGTTGCAGGATGCAAAAATCAAAGTGCAAAAATCAGTTACATTTCTATACACTAACAACAAATTAACTGAAAAAGAAATAAATAAAACAACCCCATTTACAAGAGCATCAGAAAAATAAAATATTTAGGAATAAATCTAACCAAGTAGGTGAAAGATCTGTACACTGAAAACTACAACACGCTGATGAAAAAAATTGAAAACACAGATAAGTGAAAGAATGTCCTGTGTTCATGGATTGCAAGAATATTTTTATTTTTATTTTTTTATTTTTTTTAACATCTTTATTGGAGTATAACTGTTTTACAATAGTGTGTTAGTTTCTCCTTTACAACAAAGTGAATCAGTTATACATATACATATGTTCCCATATCTCTTCCCTCTTGCGTCTCCCTCCC
>NC_041220.1:117995907-118018219 GCF_002837175.3 Physeter macrocephalus | reverse complement strand
CATCTGTTAATGGACACTTAGGTTGCTTCCATGTCCTGGCTATCGTAAATAGAGCTGCAATGAACATTTTGGTACATGATTCTTTTTGAATTATGGTTTTCTCAGGGTATATGCCCAGTAGTGGGATTGCGGGGTCGTATGGTAGTTCTATTTGTAGTTTTTTAAGGAACCTCCATACTGTTCTTGCAAGAATATTTTTAAAATGTCAATACCACCCGAAGCAATCTACAGATTTAATGCAATCCCCATTAAAATTCCAATGGCATTTTTCACAGAAAAAAAAAAATCCTAAAATTTGTATGGAACCACAAAAGACCCCAAATAGATAAAGTGTTCTTGAGCAAGAAAAGCAAAGCTGGAGGAATCATGCTTTCTGATTTCAAATTATATTACAAAGTCATAGTAATCAAAACAGTATTGATCTGGCATAAAGACAGCAACATAGACCAATAGAACAGAATAAATAGCCCAGAAATAAACCTATGAATATATGGTTAACTAAACTTCGACAAAGACACCAAGAGTACACAGTGGGGAAAGGATACCTTTCCAACAAATGGTATTGGGAAAATGGGTTACCCACGTGGAAATGAACGAAATTGGACCACTATCTTACACCATACACAAAAATCAATTCAAAATGATTTAAAGATTTGAATTTAAGACCTGAAACTGTAAAACTTCTAGAAGAAAACATAGGGGAAATCTCCTTGACTTTGGCCCCAGCAATTATTTTTTGAATTTAACACCAAAAGCACAGGTAACAAAAAACAAAAACAAGTGGGTCTACAGACTTTAAAAAGCTTCTACCCAGCAAAGGAAACAATTAGAAAAATGAAAAAGTAACCTACAGAATGGGAGAAAATATTTTGAAAACCATATCTAATAACCGGTAAATATCTAAAATATGTAAGGAACAACTCAATAGCAAAAACCAAAACCAAAACAAACAAACAAAAAACTAATTAAGAAATGCACAAAGGACCTGGATAGATATTTTCCAAAGAAGACACACAAATGACCAATGGGTATATGAAAAGATGTTCAACATCACTAATTATCAGGGAAATTAAAATCAAAACCACAATGAGATATCACCTTATACTTGTTGGGGCAGCTATTACCAAAATGCCAAAAGATAATAAATGTTGGTGAGGATGTGGAGAATAGAGTACCCCTGTACACTATTGGCGAGAATGTAAGTTTTATAGCCATTATGGAAAACAGTATGGAGTTTCCTCAAAAAATTAAAAATAAAACCATCATATGATACAGAAATCCCATTTCTGGGTATATATCTAAAGGAAATAAAATCATCATCTCTAAGAGATATCTGCACTCCCAGTTTACTGCAGCACTATTCACGGTAACCAAGATACGGAAACAATCTAACTATCCATCTGTGGATGAATGGATAAAGAATACACACACACACACACACACACTCTCACACAACAGAACATTATAAGGTCTTGATAAAGAAGGAAATACTGTCATGTGTGACACAGAAAGACAAATTTACTGCTGATCTCACTTACATGTAGCATCTAAGAAAAAAGTCAAACTCATAGTAGCAGAGTAGAATGGTGGTTGCCAGGGGCTGGGGGGTAGGAAGAAAAGGGAGATGTGAGTCAGAGGGGACAAACTCTCAGTTATGAGATGAATAAGTTCTGGAGACCTAATGTACATCATGATGACGATTTTAATAATAATGTATACTTGAAATTTGCTAAGAGTAAATCTAAAGTGTTCTCACCACAAAAAGGGTGGAAGTGACTATTGGCAAATATGTTAATTAGCTTGATGATGGTAGTCATTTCACAACGTATATAGATATCAAAACATCATATTGTACAGTCCAAAATGTATACAATTTTTATGTAACATAAAAAACTGGGACAAAGAAAAAGAAATGGCCTTTCTCAACTTGGTAAAGAACAGCTATAGAATACCAACAGCTAATATCATACTTAGTAGTGTAAAACTGAACACATTTCCCCTAAGATTAGGAACAAGGCAAAGATGTCACTCTCACAACTCCTATTCATCATCATATTAGAACTCATGCCATTAAAAAAGTGCACAGATTGGAAAAGGAAAGGGAAAAATATATTTTTTTAAACAAATGACAGGATTGCTGATGTTGAAAATCTCCCAAAATTGACAAGAAAACACCTGGAATGAATAAGTGAATATTGCAAGGTTGCAGAATACAATGTTAATGCAAGAAATTCAATTGCTTGTCTGAGTAACAGCAATGAACAATGTGAAATGTGAAGTTTTAAAAAAATACTATTTACAGTAGCACAAAAAATGAAGGACTAACAAAATATATGCAAAATCTGTATACAGGAAACCACAAACTCTGATGAAAGAAATCAAGAAAGATATAAATTAACAGAAAGATATTCCATGTTTATGGATTGGAAGCCTCAATACTGTTACGATGTCGTTTCTTCCCAACTTGTTCTATAGCTTCAGTGCAACCCAATCAAAACCCCAAGAGGCTATTTTGTAGATAATTGACAAAATGATTCTATAATTTGTATGAAAAGACAAAAGACCTAGAATAGCCAACACAATACTGAAGAACATAGAGGACTTACATTACCCAATTTCAATACTTATTATACAGCTCCAGTAATCAAGTAATCAATAGCAGCATGGTATTGGTGAAAGAATAATACACTGATCATTGGACCAGACTAGAAAGCCAAAAAAAAATAGACCCAAACAAATATAGTCAATAGATCTTTGACAAAGGAGGAAAGGCAATTCAGTGGAGAATGGATACTTTTCTCAATAAATGATGCTAAAACAAACTGGATGTCCATATGCAAAAAGATGAACCTAAACAGAGACCTTACACTTTTCACAAAAATTAACTCAAAATGCATCATAAACCCAAATATAAAATGGAAAGCTATAGCACTTCTTCTGTAGTTTCTTCTAAAAGTATAAAAATTCTAGGAGACAAAAATCTATGCAACTTTGTGTTGGTGATGATTTTTTAGATACAACACCAAAAGCAAAGTCCATGAAAGAAAACAATTGTTAAGTTGAACTTTTGCTCTGTGGAAAACACTGCTAAGAGAATGAAAAGACAAGTCAGACTGGAAGAAAATACTTGCAAAACACATATCTGATAAAGGACTTGTACCCCAAACATACAAAGAACTCTTAAAAGTCAAAAATGGAAAAACACAGTTTAAAAATAGGCAGAAAAACACACCTTAGACACCTCACCAAAGAATATATACAGATGGCAAATAATCATATGACTCAACATCATACGTCATTAGAGAATTACAAGTTCAAACAGCAAAGTGAAAGCACTGCACACTCATTAGTTTGGTTAAAATTTTAAAAAAAACTGATAATACCAATTGCTGATGAGAATGTGAAGCAACAGGAACTCTCATTCTTTGCTGGTGGGATTGAAAAATGGCACAGCCGATTTAGAAGACAGTTTATTAATTTCTTGCAAACCTAAACACAGTCTTACCATACAATCTAGCAATCACACTCTTATGTATTTACCCAAATTGATAAAACTGTATGTCCACTCAAAAATCTGTATTAGAATATTTATAGCAGTATTCATACCCCAAACTACAAGCAACCAAGATGTCCTTCAAAAGGTAAATGAGTAAACAAACTGGTACATGATTACAATGGAATGTTTTTAGCAGGGGGGATAAAAAAAGAGGTCTTAAATGACAAAAAGCCATGTATGGATCTTAAATCCATATTGCCAAGTGAAAGAAGCTAGCCTGATAAAGTACATACATGATTCCAATTATATGACATTCTGGAAGAGATACATTTCTGGCAATGGTGAAAAAATGAATGGTTGGCAGAGTTTTAAGGGTGGAGGACACACTGAATAGGTGAAACACGGGACATTTTTTAAGGTTGTGAAACAATCCTGTATTGATACTGCAATGGTGAATAAATGACACTGTGAATTTGTCAAAACCCATAGAATTTTACAGTACAAAGAATGAATCTTAAAGCAAATTTAAAAAATATCACATAGGAGGTCAGGGGATCCAAGGATGGAATGCAGAATGTGACAATACAATCTAACAGTATCACAAATGTATGAAAAAACGTCACAAAAGAATGTGAGGGAAAAGGTCCTGATCAAGGTAACTTTGGAAAAGAGTGGAGTGTGTAAGACTGAAAGCAAAAGAAATTGTATATAAGCACTGTACTCTAATTGATCAATTTGTTTCCCATGGGGGTACTGGTTAATAATTCTGATACCACTATACATATACTAGAAGCAAACATTATATAAGTGAAAAGCAGCTGGTTTGAATGGGAGATAAGCAACATAAATGAATGGTAAGATAAGGGGAAGAGGCTAGAATGACTCATGTAACAATGGATTAGAGTTGGAGACATCAGTATGAACTCCTAAGTAGCCTAATGTAGATACAGATGGTTACAGATAATATTTTTCAATATATGTATATGTAAGGGTTATTATACACATACATTTCCTTGCTCTGTCAGCTGAGAAGGCCTATGAGAAACAATATTGCAGTAGCAGTGAGCACACTTAGTGCCCAGATATTTATACCATTCTCCAATGAAAGGAACCAGGAAATGGCTAGTTCTAGGACTAGAGCAGGAAATAAACAAGATGAGCCCTGGATATCTGTAGTGCCACTATGTAAAGAAGTGCTTAAAAAAATACCCCACGGTGATGGGGATGTATCAAAGGGAACACTGGAGCCAAATGAAAGGGCTCCCAATGACCAAAGCTGAAACAATTTAATCAACAAAATAAAGTTGTATTGGATTGTAATTCAAGATATAAAAATGTTCCTAAGTCCATACTGATATAAATAAATGATCAAATAAATTAATAAACGGAGGTAACAGGTAAGTCTCCTTTGCATAAGAATTAAAAATAATTCATGTAAATGTCTCCCTCAAGGAGGCGGGGCATAACTATCCACTCCTTACGTGTGGGTTGTGGAGAATGACTTTCTTCCAAAGAGTACAGTTCAGAAAGGGGGGAAAGAGTGCCTTTACAGTGGAGAAAACTGACAAGCACGACCTGAGCCAGGCGATCAAGGTTTAACACCAGTAGTGAGGTCACAGTGAGATGGGTACTATATACCCCTGAAATATGATAAAAATGGCACATTCCCTCTGGGGTTTTCCCCCCTCAAACGTATACCTCTGGTCTAATCATGAGAAAAACATCAGACAAAGCCGAAGAGAGGGACATTCTCTGACCTGTACCCCTCAAAATTGTCAAGGTCATCAAAAATAAGAATGTCTGAGAAACTGTCACTGCCAGTCAGAGTGTAAGGAGATGTAGCACTGAATGTTATGTGGTGTCCTGGAATAGAAAAAGGACAGTGGGTAATAACTAAGGAAATATGAGTTAGTATGAACTTTAGTTCATAATAATGTATCATACTGGTTCATTAATTGAAACAAATGTACCATACTAATGTAAGATGCTAATAATAATAGAGGAAATTGGATGTGAAGTATACGGGAACTCTTTGTACTTCACATTTTCTTCTGCAAATCTAAAATAAGGATTTTTTTTTTAGTTACTGTTAGAGAGGGGTTATGAAAGCTTACTTTGATAGAAAAAAAGTTGACCAAAGTACAGAATCCCTGCCCTAATTTGAGTGTATGTGTATAATTATCAGAGAATACCATGATAGGTGAGATAGCCAACCTGAAAAGTATATTTCTTGAGGCATAGCTCCTAAAAATTAGAGCCAATTTCTAAGTTTAGGAGATAAGATTTTCTCAGCAAAGCACTCACTGCATACCAGCAGTTTATGAATATTAGCTTTTAGTTCAGAAATGAAGCCACTGCTTCACCAAAGTATGATTCTTGTTGGACACCCTGCAGCTTATGTCCAACAAGTCCTTCCAGACCCGGAGGTCTTGATAAATGGGGCTCACTTTCAATTGTAGCATTCAAGACTTCCTGTTTTTCTTTGCTGTGTAAAATCGCCATCCAGCCTGAGATCTTAGAGATTCTAATACTGTGTCCATGAATTTTAGTCGATTCTGTAACAGCTCCTGCTTATCATCTAATGATAATAGAGAAGGAGGAGGAAGGGAGGGAAAGAGGGACACATCACCTGATTATCTTGCATATCACCTTCATACCACCTTTTATACGGTGGTATAAAACAAATGTGATATGGAGGAAATAATTACTCCTGTGTCCCTTGAAACCTTAATTTCCTTGCTCCTTCAGGTGAGTAAACATGGCATGTAGCTACTGAATGACTGAAAGTCTCCCAGCAGAAACCTAAAACCCTTGCCTCCTAAGCCAAGGTTGGATTCTGGAATCATACTGGCAGACAATGATGCCTGTCTCTGAGTTAATCACTTCGTGTAATGAAGTATATGGAATTGGTTATGCTATATCAAGCTTCTGTTCATATATCCAATGTGACAGCTTTGTAAGCTAAAAGCTATTTTTTGGCCAGTAATTTAACTTCCCGGGCCTCAATTTCATCATGTGAAAAAGGGGAGTTTGTGCCATATTATAAGAGCCCTCTCAGCTCTATCAGTCCACACCCAGTGGCCTGAGATTAACTTGAGATCCAGAGCTTTTGTATTTTGTCTCTGTTATGTTAATGCATGGTAATTCTATTTCTATCTTCATTGCTTTTCAGAAAATTTGACTTCAACTTGAGTTACCACCTTGCCTATCAACCTTATTTTCCACTCTCAATTTCTAACAATCCATTTACCAAACCAGAAAATTCCTTAGAAAATTCTTATGTCCCACAGAGCAAAGTTCTACAATTTCATAACATTTTAATTTGTTCTTTTTAATTCTAAATAACATTTTCAAGAAGTATATTTAATTTTTTTTTTTTTTTTTTTTTTTTTTTTTGCGGTACGCGGGCCTCTCACTGTTGTGGCCTCTCCCGTTGCGGAGCGCAGGCTCCAGACGCGCAGGCTCAGCGGCCACGGCTCACGGGCCCAGCCGCTCCGCGGCACGTGGGATCCTCCCGGACCGGGGCACGAACCCGTGTCCCCTGCATCGGCAGGCGGACTCTCAACCACTGCACCACCAGGGAAGCCCAAGAAGTATATTTAATTTTAAATATCATTTTCAAGAAGTATACCCATTTCCAGGGGCTGCCATGACAAAGTACCATGAACTGGGCGGCTTAATCAACAAAAATGTATTGTCTCAAGTTTTGCAGGGTGGAAGTCAGAAATCAAAGTGTTGGAAGGGCTGGTTCCTTCTGTGGTCTGGAAGGAAGAATCTGTTCCATGTCACTCCTAGTTTCTGGTAGCTTCAGGCATTCTCCCCATGTCTTTACATTGCTTTCTCTCTGTCACGTTGTATTTCTGGGCCCAAATTTCCTCTTTTTATGGACACCAGTCATATGGGATAGGGCCCACCCTAATGACCTCATCTTAATCTGATCATCTGCAATGACCCTATTTCCAAATAAATTCACATTCACAGGTACTGGAGGTTAGGACTTCAACATCTTCAACACAATTCAATCCATAACAAGAAGAGAAAAACTGTTACTCCTAATAACAGGTAAAAATGTTTCCTCTTCCAAGTTTTATCTTTATAAAATGATACTGACATCTAATGTCTAGTAGGCATAATCTTGCTTTCTTTTCATATTTATATAATTCTCTCCTTCTCCTTTTTCCCTTTCCCCATCACTTTTTATTTCTTTCTTCCTACATCATATGAAAATCTAAGAACCTGATGCAGACTTTTGAACTTTGTTTTTTCTCATTCATCAAATTAGCTTCAGCCAATGCAGATCATAACCCAGAACTATTTGTTTAGCAGGAATGGCTAGGAAAATGTACTTAACCCCAGGAAAGAGGGAGATTTCGAGCAAGGGAGGGAGGAGTCAGCATCAGCTATGAAATGAATAGTGGCCAAGGAAAGGTGAGATTCTACCTGCATGTCCATTTGCCCAAGCCTGGATAATTAAGAAAATTGCTTGGAGAGGGTGTAAATTGGAAGATTGGGATTGACATATACACACTATTATATATAAAATAGATAACTAATATGGACCTACTGTATAGCACAGGGAACTCTATAATGGCCTATATGGGAAAGGAACCTAAAAAAGAGTGGAAATATGTATAACTGATTCACTTTGCTGTACACCTGAAACCAACACAATATTGTAAATCAACTATACTCCAATAAAAATTTTTAAAAATATTGTAACAGATTGAATGGAGAAACAGTTATGACAATCCAGCTCTTTTATTATTAAGCCAGATATTAAAGAAATTTTGAAAATTAAAAAAAAAAAAGAAAATTGATTGTAAAGCTGCTGATAAAATTTGTATAACTCTTCTTGGTTGTAATAGGACACCCCCTCACCCCAGATCCTGACTGTTATCATGGAATAAAATGGGCTCTGGTATGAAATTTGTACTTATACCAAGGTACCATTAGTGTCTATGAAATAGACCTTGAACTTACCACTAGCAAGATACACATAGTGCAAAAGCCAATTAAGCCCATCAGGAAAGCTACTTAAAGCTCCTGGATCTGAGACTGGTCAGCAATTAGCATCTCTGTGCTTAGCACTTATTAGCAAAGAGGATTCTAATGCTGAAAGGCATGTAGCATATTTAAAGTTGTTTGCCCCTTCTTTGAAAGGCATGATAGATACACGGAAGAGGAATCTGTGTTTCTGTCCGCACCCATGGTAAACATTCCTCCTGCTGTTTACATATGCAACGTATCTAGTAGCTTCATGCCACATGGATGGAACTATTTTATAATTCAGCAAATTTGATAGTGATTTTTGGTCTCCTTAATTCTTTTCAAGTCCAGCTGAAAGATATTGTTTATAATCTTAGCCGGTCCAAGAAGAAAGCATCAATTTGTTTTCTTCATGCATTTTTGCTCGATATAAATTGTGTTTCATTGGTTTCTGGGACTGCAATATAATAAATATTATTCTCTTTTTATCCACATTTATTATCATGGGTTAAATGTATTCCTTATATCTCTCTTTATGTTCTTACTTTACATGTATATCTATGCCAGATTGTACTCTAAGATTGAAAACTGCCGTAGCAGTACTCTTAAACTGTGGTGTGCATAAAATCACTGAATTTTATTTTTTAAATGCATGTTTAGGGCCATTATCCAAACAGATTCTTAATCAGTAGATGTGGAAGAGAGACCCAAGAACCTGTACTTGTAACAAGCATCCTATATGGTTCTGATGCACCTGGTCCTTGGACCCCACATTAGGAAACAAACTGAAAGGATGGGGATTAATTCCATTTAAGATGATTTATACCATGCTGGGAGATATTTAACTAACTCTAGGTGTTAGCCGCTGCTGATTTCCTCCTTATAGCCAACTTGCTGTACAAAAATGGAGTTTTACATGGTTCATTAGCCACTGAGAAACAGGAGAAAGGACTGATGGATTTTTTTTCCTGAGTAGTAGAGATGGCCATTAATTCCTAGACAAGTTCCGCCCTCTTTTCTTCGGTGCATACAATCCCTTTGGCTACAGCAGTTCTTATAGATGGCTATTCTATCTATGACTGACAACATACGATGGAAAAATGTTTAGAGTTTTAGAGATGCACTCATTTCTCTGTTTTGCCTCAGCATGTCACTTCTCTTCACATTTGTCTGATGTCAGTTGAGGAAGATGCATTTGTTTTATCAATTGCAGAGGTACTGCACACGAAGGAACGTACCTAGTAGGCAATACCATGCCACTAAGGCTAAGGTTTCTGTGCGAAGAGCTCTGTAACTTCAGTACCCCTGGCAGACGCTTCACCTGACCCCGCATGATGTAGTCTAGCATCCTCTGCCCCCATCACTGCTTTTCTAGTCTCCTACAGTACAGTGTCATAGACAATTTACTTGTCTGAATCCCACTGTCCTTTCTCCTTGAGGGTAGGAATTATGTCAAAACCATCTGTAACCACAACTCTTGGCAAAATGCCTGACTTAAAGTAGACAATGTAAAAACAACAGTCTAATGAATGAGTCAATAAAACAACCTCCTGGAAAAGTAGAGCTAATTTCTCCCACAAGCTTCTAGGAAAATTTCTAGTTTCTCCAGCAGTATTGGATCCATACAGGAACCCATGTTGCTGCCCAGCCAGTTCACCACATCTCAACCCTGCATGGCATCGACTTCACCAGATTTGTTTTGGAAGGATTGGTTGAAAAGAGATTCTAAAAAGAAATCTAACTTAAGCTCCCAAACATGAGCTATCTAAGGCAAAGGGAAAGCTTAGACCCATGAAGGGGGCATATGTGTGTGTGTGTGTGTGTGTGTGTGTGTGTGTGTGTGTGTGTGTGTGTGTGTGTGTGTGTGTGTGTTGGGGGGGGTAGGTGGGAAGTTAAAGGCATTCTCACAGATTATAAAGCTTCTGAAACTAACCCTTCACAATTGAATTTACATTTGTGAATCCACATATTATAGATGTGTTCAAGGCCTTAATTTTTAAAAAGGCTTTTCTCTCCCTCGTTTTCACATTGTGTCCATTTTTATAATACATCTGTATTTCTATTTCTTTTTTAAAATATAAATTGGATATAATTTGGAAAAGGAAATATGCTGATTTGGGCGAATTTATCATTCACCATCTCCTAAAACATTCTTAGTGCCCCAGGACCCTGGGATGAAATTAAGACAATGCCACCAAGAAAGGGGAAAGGAAAACCTCTTGTCTTATTAGCGTCCTCCTGCCCCATTCCTATCCATCCATAGCTCTTGTAGCTGAGCTCTTTTCTACCTTTGATGCATCCTTGGTTGGAAAAATAAATGATGGAATTTGTAACAGACTCTAACTATAAATAAGACAGTCTAATCTCTTGAGGTACAGCAGGAAATTGAATGATTTCTTTCAAAATCTGCATGACTCTGACACCTGGTGTCTTTAAAGCTCTGACACAGAAAGAAAGAAGAGTAGCCTGAGAAAGAGGAACACCGCAGAATTTGCTCTGGGGTGTTGATTCTTTCTTGGTAATACAGAAAGCAGAGCACCCACAAAACTCCCCAGCACCTAGCCTTTCTCTGCTTTTTGGTCACAAGCCAAAAATGGTGTAACGATTCAGGGCAGGAACGTTAGAATCAGACAAGACGAGACAGATATTTTCTGGCCTTGGGAGTTATTTCAACTACGGGAACCTCAATTCTCTCATCTCTAAAAGTGAAGATAAAGTGATAAACCATAATGGAAAAGAGTATGCAAAAAATGTATATATGTATGTCACTGAATCACTTTACAGCAGAAATTAACACAACATTGTCAATTATAATGTATTATAGTTGATTATTGATAGTATGTATCGCTAGACAGCACGTATAGATCATACAGAGGTTCGATAGCACAGTAGCTAGCTCACTGTAAATGTTCCACAACAGCAGACAGCACTGAACTTTGAACCAATGCAAAAGAGCAGCCCATGTGGAGGATCAGCCTCGGGTTGCCCAACTGCTCTATGTTATCCTTATAGCTTCCATCTCTCCCACTGCTTCAGGTCTTTGTATGGATCTAGCACTCTACGTTTTTTTTTTCACTTCTATCATTTAAAGTCTTCTGTTAAATAGGACCCTATAACATTGCTGCTATTCCACCATTTTTGACCTGCAAAAACGGTTATTTCATACAGTTCAAACAAACACCTCTCCATCGGTTAAAAGTCATTTTCCATTGTTGGAGACTTTTTCAAGTGAATAAACAGTTTGGGAAAATTATTGGCCATAGGCTGAAATCACAACACTATGGTTAGTTCTCCCACTGAACTTAAAGGGGCCCTAGGATATAGAATTTAGCTTATAAAATCTCTCTCTATACAAGCTTTATATTAAAGCACCTGTGATTACTTCCATTAAAAGGCTCTTCTGTGCTTCACAATAAAAATTTTATAGGAAATTATATGCTATGTAGCTGGAGATTTTAAAGACAATTTTTCTACATATCCAAAACTGTTTTCTTTTCTACCATCCATGAAATCAAGAAGCAAAAAAGACTGTGGTTACTGAAAATAAAATCCTCCTAGGAAACCATTTCATACAATACAAAAATAATCTAATGCTGGCAGAAACGGTCCCTTGGAAATAGTGGCTCATTTGTTTAGAGTTCTACTGTTATTAACTTCTGGCGATCAGGGAGTGAGAAATGGAAAGGATGCAGCAGAGGATCATTAAGAACAACACACCAGACAAAGAGAACCATTTAGCTGACAAACCATATAACGCACTTTGGATTAAAAGCAAACAAACATAGAAAAACAAAGAAAAAGTTTCAAACCACTGCTGGAGAGCATGTCCCTGAAAATCCTGGCAGATTCCTGAGGTCTCTACAAAGGAAGAGGTCACTGCAACTTTATTGTCCCAAAACAGTAACAAATGCCTAGTGCATTTAAAAGGAGCTAGGAAAATGAAAAAGAGACATTCTTATCTGGATGTTGGCAATGTTTAAATGAGAGATTTGAAGTGTCCAGTCGCTCATGACCTTTTGTGAACTTAAATGCTCAGATGCCTTGGAGGGGCAGAGCCTACAAGGTCAGGCCTGACTTGACTGCAGAGCCCTATCTGGAAACTTCTGTGCATTTCCAGAGAGCCTTGATCCCAGCCTTTGGGTGTTTTTGTTTGTTTTACTGTACTCTCTTTGTGCTGTCACTTACTCAAAATGATAGAATGAGGCTTTGAACTCTAAGACTAAATTAATCGTTGTGTCCACACTGAAAAGTTTCCCGAACACTTGCTGAGGGCAGAAACTTGTACTGAC
This sequence comes from Physeter macrocephalus, assembly GCF_002837175.3. NCBI lineage: Eukaryota > Metazoa > Chordata > Mammalia > Artiodactyla > Physeteridae > Physeter > Physeter macrocephalus. Next base: position 118,005,448 of record NC_041220.1, on the reverse strand, counting down.
CTTCAACAAGGTGAGGGTGTGATGGACCCACTTCAAGCCCAGAGCAGAGCCCCCTCTCCAACACAGGACAGATATGAAGGATGCTTATCCTCTCTTCTTGGGACTTTGACAAAGTCACCATTGAGTGAAACCAGCTATAAGGGTTAGAGCATTCTTGCCTTCTTACTATTTTCTTCCCTATAATTTCTCATTTTGGAAAATAGGATAATAATTGCATAGGCACCAAAGGATCTCCCAGTGCAGTTATTCAGATATGGAGGGGATGACCAGGATTCTTGAGTCCACACACAAAACAGTTTAGGGATATTCTCAGTCATTAATAGAAGATTCAGGGATGTGGATCATATCAGGCTTGCAAAATGACGTACCTTCAAATTATTAGATTTATTTGACTCATAAATAGAAGCTGGAAAAGCAAGTCAGGTTAATTTGCCCTTGAAGAAAGACTTTTACCTGAATTCATTTTCGAAAATTTTATCTTATTGTGGTAAGAACACTTAATATGAGATCTACTTTCTTAAGTTTTTTTTACCTGGATGTATTGATCATGGTCTCATACCTTTACTTTTTCTCTATCTGAGAAGCTTTTCTGTTATTTGTCATAAAAATAATTGCTTCAAAATGAAATGCAGTTAAATCAGTTATTTGATAAAATATACTATGTTTTGCTTGAATTTAACAATGCCTTATATAAACAGATTTGACTGTTTTATTTTAAACACAGCCATTTTAGACAAAATCTTTTGAGATTTCTTCACACTGTTTTATCCTTCCAAACCAATTAGTTAATTTCATAGGTGTCTCAGTCCTTTTGGGCTACTAAAACAAATTACCATAGTCTGGGTGGCTTATAAACAATAGAAAAGTATTTCTCACAGTTCTGGAGGCTGGGTGCCAGAATGGTGGCGTTCTGGTGAGAGCTCTCTTCCAGGTTACAAACTGCCGACTTCTGGGTGCATCCTCACTGGGAGGTAAAGAGTGAGAGAGCTCTCTAGCTTCTTCTTGTAAGGGCACTAATCCCATTCATGAGAGCTCCACCCTCATCACCTAATCACCTCCCAAAGACCCCCTCTCCAAACACCCCCTCTCCAAACACCATTACATCAGGATTAGTCTCAACATATGAATTTGGGGGGAACACAACCTTGCAGTCCATTGCAATAGGTTTCAGCCATAAACACAGTCAATCATTATGGAACTATTGTCTCCCTTTTGCAACACAAGGACCAAAAGGAATCAACCTATTTATAAACGACCACACTCATTCTTCTCTCTGACCACTCCTTTCCCCACATAGCTGTAAGCCTCACTCTCTTGCCTTTTTCAAATCTTTACTCAGGTGTCACCTTAGTGAGACCTTCCCTGCCCAGTCAGTTCAAAATTACAGTCCCACCCCTATACCCTAGTTCTTATTATGCTTCCCTGATTATTCATCTCAGTAGGACCTTTACTATCTGTGTTGCTATATATTTTATTTCTTTAGGAAAGCCTCCCATTTCCATGAGGGAAGAGATCTCTGTCTCTTACTTGCTGCTATATCCCCAGGATCTAGAAGAGTACAGACACATAGTATGCAGTAAATAAAGACTTATTTTATGAAGGAAGGAGAGACTTGTTTAATTGAAAATTTGCTTTGCAATCACCTCCGAAGTCACTTTACTATGAATGGAATTAATTTATAGATAGTCCCCAACTTACAATGATTCTACTTAACAATTTTTTGACTCTGCGATGGTATGAAAGCCATATGCATTCAGTAGAAACCACACTTTGAGTTTTGAATTTGGATCTTTTCCTGGGCTAGCGACATGTTGTACCACATTCTCTCATGAGGCTGGGCAGCGAGTGGCCACAGCTCCCAGTCAACCATGTGATCAAGAGAGTAAACAACCAATACACTTTCAACCATTCTGGACCCACACAACCATTCTGTATTTCACTATCAGTACAGTATCCAACAGATTACATGAGATATTCAACACTTTATTAAAAAATAGGCTTTGTGTTAGATGATTTTACCCAAGCTGTAAGTTAATTAAGTGTTCTGATCATGTGCAAGATGGGCTAGGTTCAGCTATGATGTTCGGTATCTTAGGTGTATTCAATGCATTCTCCACTTAGGATATTTTCAACTTACAATAGGTTTATGAGGACATAACCTCACCATAAGGTGAAGAAGATCTCTATATATCCAGGAAAAATATATCATAAAAGGTCTTTGCAGGGCAAATCAAACAAACAAAAACAAATAGTGATAGTAAATTATACATTATTTTTAGATGTTATGAAATAGAACAGAGAAAGGGCAAGCTCTGTGGGGGGAAAAACATACAAATTCTATATTTGAGTAAAGAGACTAATTCTCAAAAGGGCTTTACAGTGCTTGGAACTCTACAACAATAAATAGTGAGCATGGTCACAACTATTATAAATGGGTGAGTTGGCTGCAGTTTACTGTGGGTTTTCAGTTCCTTCACAAGTGACTGAAGAGGTTGCTAAACCTCGTGAACTGAAACTAAAGGAAAGATTTCCCTGAGCTGCTGACAGGCTCTGCCTGCCAAGAGTTTGATGTTTCTGATCTGGAGGTGCAGTTGAACAGCAAAAGAGACTTCCTGTAGCTAACGAGCCCTTTTGCAGGTGCTCTGCATTGCTGAGGCCTCACAAAAGTCAACACCATATCAGGGATTGCTCAAGGGAACTTTCTGGAGCCAAATTGGGCTTTCCGATATTGTCATTAGGCACAGCTATTGGCATGCCCTCAGGTGACCCAAGCTGCCTGCTCTGTACTCATTGCCACCTTCTTTAGCACCTGCTAGAGAAATGTTTGCAATTTGTTGAGTTACAGGACAGAAAGGGCAGAAAAGGATTTAGTGTGAGGCATGATGGCAGCCATCTAACCTCACAGGAGACCTCCCTCATAAGCTAGGTAGACCAGTCAACAGAACTGGGACCAGCAGTGTCTATTCTGTCCTGTGTGTGGAGGACAAGGGTACACAGTGGGGCTCCCTCTCTCTGCCTTCCATTTTCTCTTGCTGTTAACTTTCTTCTCCTCTTATGGTAGGCTGGGTCGTCTAAATTCCATGACCCAGGCATACCTTGGAGATACTGCGGTTTGGTTCAGACCACTAAAATAAAGCGAATATCGCAATAAAGCAAGGCACACAAATTTTTGATTTCCCAGTGTATATAAAAGTTATGTTTACATCATGTCTAGAAAAACAACGTACATACCTTAATTTAAAAAAATACTTCGTTGCTAAAAAATGCTAACCATAATCTGAGCCTTCAGCAAGTCAGAGTAGTAACATCAAAGATCACTGAGCACCATAATAAATATAATAATGAAAAAGTTTGAAATATTGTATTACAAATACTGACAGAGACAGGAAGTGAGCAAATGCTCTTGGAAAAATCGCACCAATAGACTTGCTCGATATAGTGTTGCCTCAAAGCTTCGCTATGTAAAAAACACAGTATCTGCGAAGTGCAATGAATGGAAGTGCGGTAAAACATGGTATGCCTGTACTCTATTGCCAGCTAGCTAGTTTGATGAAGTCTGTCCAGGGAGCATTGCTTTAATGACTGAGTTAACAACATAGAATGGGAGATCTCAGCTCTCGATTAGATATTTCATTCCACTCTAACCCCATGGAGGAAAGGAGAATATCACAGATTAATTCACTTTCTCAAAAGAAAAATATGTTCACCATACGTTCTCTAAGAATGAGTATGCCATCGTTTGCTATTAGAATATGGAGGGTAATATAAAGGTTCAACTCTTGGGTTCTACAATCAGATAGCACTGCTTCTTACTAGGTATGTGTGCTTGGCTATGGCCCAATTTTTGTGACTATGAAATAGGGGTAATAAAAGCATCTACCATTAGGGTTCTAGTGAGAATTAAATGAAACCATGTACATAAAGTGCTTAAGACCATGCTGGACACACAATCTCTCAATAAACATGCACTGTTACAATGATCTCTTGTTACACTGTTGAAAACACTACAGTTCTTCCCAACTGTGTAGGAAACAAACAAACCCGGTCTTTCCTTCCTATGAGTCTTTCTTCTGTTTTTCTTTCCCATGTGTTTCCTTTACTACTCAACACAGAATACCTCACTCCTGACACTTCTCATCACCAAATGTGTTGGGGTTTTTCCCCACACCAGGCAATGCTCCATGCCAGCTGGGTGTCCTACAACTTAATTCACTTCTGAGACTTTCTACCCAGCTACATCATCAGATCCCACGGGTCAGGGGCTCAGTCGCACCAGATTGCTGCTCCCCATTCAGATGCTAATTACAAACCCAGGTTGTCACCTGTGTTTCTGACCTACAGGCTATAGATTAGAGCTTCCAATGATCCCCTCCTTGAGTTTGATTGATTTGCCGAAGGAGCCCAGAGAATTCACAGAAAGATTTTACTTACATTTACTGGTTTCTTCTTAAATGATATGATAAAGGATACAGAGGAACATCCACATGGGACGGATGCATAGGGCAGGGTTTGGGGAAAGGGCACAGACCTTCCACGACCTCTCCATGTACCTCTACTCGTTCACCACCCTGGAAGCTCTCCAAAGCCAGCTTTTTTTTGGGTTTTTATGGAGGCTTCATTACATAGGCATGACTGACAAACTCATTGGCCGTTGGTGATTGGCACAAGCTCCTGCCCTTCTCCCCTCCCCGGAGGTCGGTGGGTGGGACTGAAAGTTCCAACCCTCTAATCATTTCTTTGGCTCCACTGGCAACCAGCCCCCCACCCTTAAGTGCTTTCCAAAGGTCATCTCATTAACATAATAAAAGACACATTTATTGCTCTCATCATTTAGGAAATTCTAAGGGCTTTAGGAGTAAAAAAGGGGACAAAGATCTGAAATATACTTCTTATTATAAATCACAATATCATAATGTGAGAAAAAAAACGCTTTAAACTCTTCTTCCCATGAAGATGTGATAAATTTAGAGTGTTAAATAATATCACAGATACCTCTCAAGTATCTGCGCGTCTGAGACCAGGAGGAGACAAAGGATGATCATCCACAGTTCTAACTGCATTTCAGCTGCAACTGGTCAACTCCATTTTCACCAGTTTTAAGAAGTAATTAACGGGCTTGCGTTTAAGCTCACCATCTCTAGCTCCTCCTCAACATCTGGTTCAGGTGCTAATTTGCAGTGAAATAGTTGAGGGAAAAGAGAAGACACAGAGAAAAGAGGAGAAACCTGGGGCCAGGCTGATACCAAGCAAAGCAAGAACCGTGAGTCAGTGAGCAGGAGCCCCATCTGGCCGAGTGGCGTGTGAGATTTACGCCTTGAGTTCAGGATCTGCTTGGAGCAGTAGAAGAGCTGGTGAATGGCTCTGGGTCTCGTGGCCACCTATATACAGGTCCATGTTGTACTTTTCTACCATTACAAACCTAGGGAAAGCTACAAAGGGTTAAATGACGTTAGTGAGTGAGTCTGAAAAATCCTGGGAATTAGTTTCAGCCACAGCACGAGGCTTCAGCTTAGGTGGTGCCTGGCTACAGGACATGGTTTCCTGACTGTGTGAGAAAAAAAATCTGCCTCTCTTCACCCTCCAGAGCAACAAAGCTCCACACTCTGGGATTTGGGCTGAAACTCTTGATTATCTGCCCAAATCCATCCTCCTTTTCTTCCAGGGTGATAGGACTCTTATGGGCAAGACCTTGCGGCCATGGGACTGAGTTCTCACCAGGGAAATGTTAGCACAGGGGATCTTGCCACTTCCTGATGGGAGCTTTTAACAGGGCAGCGGGGCCTTTTTACACTCTTTTCCTTCCACTGCTGTCCGCATGCACCTGTAAGGCCTAGCACATGGGTCTCTGAATCGCCATGTGAAGGAAAGTTATCCAGTCACCCAAACATCCACACTGGATTGTTGTGTGAATGGGATATAAAATTCTGTTGTATTTGATTGTTGATATGGTGGTTTAGCCGATCCCAATTAATCCACCACCTTCAATTCCACTGCTGGAAATGTACTCCTTTGGATTAGAGCTTTATTCCTTTGTCCGACCCCGATAAAAGACAAATATGTCTGGGATATGCAAAATAAATGTTTTCTTAGTCATTTTCTCCTTAGCGAGATGAATCAATCAAAGATCTCTTGAAAAGTGATTATGACATGGATCACAGAGGAGGAACTATAAAAAACCAGGAACATAACGTAAGAAGGGAGAAGAGATCAGGACCTTGAGAGAATAGGTAAGAGTGACCTTTAAGTCCTTTACAACTTTGTGTGGAGCCCGCTTTAACCAACATGGTGGACTTAGTAAGACCAAACTCTATCCTCTCTGTGTTTATAGGATGAATGGCTTTTCTCTCAGCCTTGCTCAGGAAACCAGTCATATGGTATCTGCTGTTCTCCGGGGCACGTATAAAGGAGTTCCTCTCTGTTGACTGAGCACCTACCATGTGCCAGCTAATGTACACAATGTCCCAGAGAGCTGCCTCTCCCCTCCAGGAGATACCAGACCTCTGACACTTATGGCTGGGCTTTCCACAGGGTAAGGTGGGGCTCACATCTGGTACCCAAGGTCACCACTGCTGGAGGATCCCATTGGACAAAGTGACAGCTGATGTTTTTCATAAAGGTGCCTGCTTCCAAAGGAGCTTTGATCTACTAGACTCACTGGGCTCGGCTGCTAACAAAATATATATATATTTCTCATTATAAATCACAATAACACATTACAAGGAGGAAAAAAATACATGAAACTCTTCTTAACATGAATATGTGATAAAGTCAGAGTGTTAAATAATCTCACAGACACCTCTCTCAAGCATCTCTCAAGCATCTGTGCCTATGAGACCAGGAGGAGATAAAGGATGATTATCCACAGTTCTAACTGCATTTCAGCTATAACTGGTCAACTCTATTTTCACCAGTGCTAAGAAGTAATTACCAGGCTTGTGTTTCTTTCACCCTCTCAATCTTCTTCTCTTCACCAGCTGGTTCAGGTGCTAATCAGCAATGAAACAACCAAGGGTCTTCCTGAACCAAACAGCCATTTCCAAACTACTTTCATTTAGTAGAAGGGCATTTATTGAGTACCCACTATGTGCTGGGAGTTAGGTATTTGCTAGGGCATTAACTTTCCTCTTTCTCCTTTGAGATGAAGAACTTTACCCATATGTACACATCTGCCCACGTTCTGGGAGACTGAAGTTCAGAAGAACAGGATCAGCCTCCACTAGTGCAGGAGCTGAGGGTGAGGGAGAATCCAAGCCATTGTGGATACAGAGGCCAAACAGAGAAGCCTTCTCCCTCATCTCTGCCCCCAGCCTTCCTCCCCCATCAAGGCTTTTGACCTTTCCTCAGCTCTTGGCTCTTGATTCAAATTGGCTCCTAATACAAAACCCTGGATCAACACCAAACCTTGGTTCTCTGCACAAAATCTTGGACCATTATTGAGGAATCCAAGCCAGAAACAAATAAAACCTCTATTCATCAGTTTCCATTTGTTGCAAGACTCATAGTTTGTCTCAGGGATAGCTCAGTTACCAGATCTTCCCCTGATAGGGAAGGGCATGAGGCCATAATGATCTGTTTACTCCATCATTCCTAAGCCAAACAGAAAGACCAATAAACACTGCTGTTAGCTCTGAAATTGAACTCTTATTTTAAAACTCCTCATAATTTACTCTCTTCACTTTAATGATCATTAAGTCCATTCATTTAATCCAAAGGAAGGAAATATATAAAATCCTAAGTAAAGCACTAGTAAAAGAACACCGTGGATATTGTGAGAGCTGATCCACCAGTCACCTCACTGCATCTACAGAGTCCTACATTTTTAGCAACAGGAAAAAAGAATTCAGACATGTTCAGTAGTAAGCATGACATTTATTACCACATTCCTCATGTTGCTAAAGAGAATGCTCTATTTCCTATGAATGAACAATTTTTGAAGAAAATGATTTCTTTTCCTCTCACCTTGTTTTGGCAGGTCCAGAAAGTTTGCAGGACATATGTCTTCTTGCAGGACATTACCCTGCTGTAACCAAGCAGGACCCTATGGGGTCTTCTCGGGAGAGACCTCACCCCCGCCCCCCATGTCCTCCATCTGCCTCTTGTTTGTAGAAAAACTTTACCCTCCTAGGCCTTCCCTGAGTTCCAATGAATAAATTTAATCAGAGAAGTGAGAAAATGCAGAAACAAAGGAAAACAGTCAAGCACAACAAAGTAATAATAGTTTAGCCATTAAACAAAGTCAGGGACCTTTAGTTTCCCCTCAAGGGCTAGAGATAATATTCTGACATATTCTAGAGCTATTTTGCAGATACTGAAACCCCCACCAGCCAGAAGAAGTTAACTGTATGCTGACCACAAGCACATAGACCCCAGACCGGTTGGAATCAGAAGGTTGATGATGTTGACCCCCAGTTACCTCACCACCAACCAATTAGAATAATGTCCATGAGCTGATCACACACCCCTCAAAATTCTCCCTCACCCCTGAGAGCCAGGGGTGTTCAGGTCTTTTGAGCATTAGCTGCCTGGACTCCTTGTTTGAGGCCTGCAATAAACACTGCACAACCCACTGTCAGTAGACTGGCTTTACTGTGTGTGGGTGAATGGACCCAAGTTTGGTCCAGTCACACTGTCACTACATGAAAAGTAAGGTCATCAGGGCAAAGCCTCTCCACCCACCCTTTCAAACTGGGTGGAAAAGTCGGCATTAAAAAAGTGGGAACAGAGTAGGAAGCCCAATTTTGGCCCCAATCCTTGCCTCCTCCTACTTTATCTTACTACCAAAGTAAAGCTGATCTTTACTCCTAAACTTTTCTCCATCTGGTTGGGAACTCTCAGGAGAGGGGATGTGATTCACCATCACCTTCAGATCCCACGGCAAGCAGGGAGGTGGGTAATTAAAGAAGAATATTCACTTCCTTATACATAAACTCAGATTTGGTTTATGAAAACTGTTTTCAAAAATTTATTTTGAAAGTAGAAATTCCAATATCCCTTTTGAATGATTTGTTGAGTTTGTTGACCAAATTCGGGGTCACCTGTGACTCTCACCGGAGATGACCAGGTGGCTATGACACAGGAGGCCAGAACGAGAGGACATTCAGAACCTCCAGTCTGTAGTGAGATAAGCAGGGTGGGGGGTGAACTTCTGTTGATGTTATGTGTGTGATTCCAGGCTTCTGTTGTGATTATTTGAAGGAAAGGAAGAACATTCATGCATTAATCAGATTTTCTAAGTAAATATTTATGAGCCACAACCATTTCTAATGCAATATAAAGCCCCAAACTGAACTTTCAACTTTCAAATGTGAAATCAGCGCAATCGGAAGGTCTCTTTTTCAAGGTGCAATAACTTAAAATATATAAATATTTCACTGATTTTTTTCTTTTCTTTTTTTTTTTTTTGCTGTACGCGGGCCTCTCACTGTTGCAGCCTCTCCCCTTGCGGAGCACAGGCTCAGCGGCCATGGCTCACGGGCCTAGCCGCTCCGCGGCATGTGGGATCTTCCCGGACCGGGGCACGAACCCGTGTCCCCTGCATCGG
>NC_041220.1:117912939-117995853 GCF_002837175.3 Physeter macrocephalus | reverse complement strand
GCATCGGCAGGCGGACTCTCAACCACTGCACCACCAGGGAAGCCCCTCACTGATTTTTATTACATAAGTTAGTAAGGATTCCTGCAAGGTAAAGAATGAAACCATAAATTTTCACAAATAGAAATGAGTCAAATGGGTCATTAGACATATAAGAGAGGAAATATTCTTTCTCTGAGGAGTTTTACCAAATTGGAGTAAATTACATAGAATTTATTTTGCTTTTATTCTTATATCTTACAATATTTAATATTTTGTTACTTGTGAAAGTAACATATTTTCAAGGCAGAAAACTTGGAAAGCACAGAAAAGCAGAATAGAATTCCTTTTTATACTCACAGAAGACTATTTTCCATCTTACCCTTCCTCCATGTTGTGCATGAGTGTGTGAGTGTGTGTGTGTGTGTGTGTGTGTGTGAGCCTGTGAGTCTGAGCAAGAGTGTGTGCACATATGTGTGTGAGCGTGTGTGTCTCAGATGCTAAATGATCCTTTCCTGCCGACTCACAGCTTGGAGCTTTTGTGAGCCCCAAAGGGCAAGAACTATAGGTGCTCAGCCAGTTTGGCAACGCTAGCTCATCACTCACTCGGCAAGAATTGAACCGAAAGGGGAAGGTAGGGGAAGAGCCAGGCCTGATGGAGTACAGGTTCCCCCACCCACCCACCCACTATCTGAAAGCAGAGCCTTCCTATGAAACCTCTGTAAGCCGAAGTGACGTACAGCAAAGACACAATTACCTTAGGGACACGTCTTGCTCTGGATACACAAAATATATGCAGCAAAAGCCCAGAGGCTCACAGACACAGGTCAAAACTGTGGTGGCCTGATGCTGAGATGCCGAGTGTAGTTCCCGGGGAAGGAGCTTGGCGGGGCCCCTCTCGGGGCAGAGGGTGCACGCTGCCTCTATAAAGGCTCCTGCAAAACGGACGCTGAACGCTATTTTCAATTTTCGCCTTTTTCCATAGACGCGAAAAACCCTTGGCATTTCTTTCACTTGGTGAAAACAAGTATTAAAATAGGTCTTCTGTAAAGGCGATGCGGCATAAAGCAAACTTTAGAGAAGTGGGGACGCCTGTACTTTGCAGAGACTGCTGATGTCCTGTGAATTCCGCTTTCACTCCCAGCTACGCAGGGGGAGCTTCAAGGAAACCACTTGCGCAGACAGGCATGTGTCTTCTGGAATTGGGGAGATTGAAATCGCCTGACTCAGGCCCGAAGAGTCTGAAATGGTCTGTGGTGGCAGAACAAAGGCAAGAAACAGGTCTGCTTTGGTATGGCCTGAACTTCCAGATATTGACAGGGCAAGAATGCACAAGAGCCAGGGGGACAGGAAAAGGTGAGTAGCCTTGAGCTGGCCTGAGAAGAACTCAAGATGAGGACACACAAAGTGAGGTGGCCCCCAAACAGATTATTGGTAGCTGGGGGTAAGGGGGGTTAGCAAGCAGCCAGCTGACGGGCTCCAGAGATGGGGGCTGCAGTCAGAGGGAGAGGATGGAGGTAGTGCCTCAGACCAAATCACACACACAGACGAGCACACGCGCACGCACACACACACACACACACGTGCAGAAGACCGCCCTGTGCCTCCTAATCCCCCTTAGTTTTTTTCAAAGCATTAGTTATGTATACATGTATCTGTATGTGCATTTCTCCTTTGCAAAATAACATTTTACTCCACATACCAGTAACTCTCTTCAAAAATTTTCCACTGTGTGTAAAATCCCATGTATAAACACATTTTTAAATACTAATTACAGCTTTATTTTAATGAACGCTGTCCTTGGTAATTATATCCTACTTTTCCAATAATGTTCTTATTTTCAAAAAGTTTGCTCTTGGTAACACCATCAGGATTTTCTTTTCTTTTCTGCGTTTGCCAGGCTCTCCTTCCTACACCACACAGCACAGCTTTCTGTGTCTCCTGTCTGTGTCCTGTCTGTGTCCCTTCAACGCATTCTACCCAGCACTTTCATAATCAAATAACTGCTGTGGCTGCACAGGGCTAACCCCATAACATCCAAACTCCACAGCTTGGATTAAGACTTTCGGTAATTTAATTTTAAAAAACCTTTTCAGATTTACTTCTCATCGTTCCCCAAAACCAGCTTCCACTGTCATGAATACTGGTCTATTAGTACTCCTTGAATACGCCATCCACAAGTCCTCCTCTCTGGCTGTGCCCTTACATTCCTCTGGGCTCCTCTCCACCTACCCAGGAATAGTAGGTGAAATTTTTGGCCTTAAGGTTGGGGAGGAAGAGATATGGAATGTATTTGGAGGAAATAGCAGATTCTAGTCAAGTTTGTTTTAAGTTAGGCTAGAAAACACTATGGGGAGGTGGGAGACATTGCCAGCAGCTATGGAGATGGGGGTGGGGAGAGATTAGCGCAGAGATCAACAGCCATTGCAATCAACAGATTACAATGCTTTTACAGTAACAAAATATTGCTGAAATAACAAGGTATGGGATGCAATTGCATGATTATATGCCTTGGAAAAGCTCCCAAGAAAGTCATTTTCTGTAAGGACAAAACTATGAATTGCCAGCCAGATGCAATTAATGACATTTTTTTAGACATTTGGTTGCCTTTCATTGCACTAGTTCCCAGCATGATGGAGCAGTTATTATAAATGTGGCCTCTGGCGTCAGAGCTCTCACATCCTGGCCCTACCCCTCCTGGCCGAGAGACCTTGGGCAAGTTACCTCCCCCTCCTCTTCTGCAAAATGGGAGCGTTAACTGCAGACACCTCAAATGGAATGTTGTGTACAAGCAAAGTCCTTAGAACAGTATCTGGCTCATAAGAAGCTCTCCATAACTGTTAGCTTTTTTAAAAGGAATAGAATAGTATTTAAACAGAGTTTGGCTTAAATAAGGTTTGTTTATTTAATGGTTAAACTTTAACGTGGTTAATTTCTAACTGAGTCCCTGTAGTCACTGAGTCTAACTGCAAGTTAAAATCACAGCTTGTTAGAGCTGGCAGACGTCTTAGAGTCTTCCAGTCCACAACTCCTCCCCATGTCTAATAAAATGTCATTAATTGCATCTGGCTGGCAATTCATAGTTTTGTCTTTACAGAAAATGACTTTCTTGGGAGCTTTTCCAAGGCATATAATCATGCAATTGCATCCCATACCTTGTTATTTCAGCAATATTTTGTTACTGTAAAAGCATTGTAATCTGTTGATTGCAATGGCTGTTGATCTCTGCGCTAATCTCTCCCCACCCCCATCTCCATAGCTGCTGGCAATGTCTCCCACCTCCCCATAGTGTTTTCTAGCCTAACTTAAAACAAACTTGACTAGAATCTGCTATTTCCTCCAAATACATTCCATATCTCTTCCTCCCCAACCTTAAGGCCAAAAATTTCACCTACTATTCAAGGCATATAATCATGCAATTGCATCCCATACCTTGTTATTTCGGCAATATTTTGCCACTTCCCGGTAAAACTGAGATCTGGAAAAGTTCAGCAACTTTTCCAGTGCAAAGCTCCTGAGCTGGGCGATTCCCACTCTTATTGTGGCAGCTACCACCTGGAGCTGTCTGGCAAATGACCCATCGTCTGCTGCCCTCTAGTGGCAAGTTGGGGAAATCCTCTTGTGTACAATGATAGCTAAGAACATTGTACTAATGATAGTACAGTGGACCCTTGAATATGGGAGGACAGGGGTTAGGGGTGCTAACCTTACAAGCAGGTGAAAATTCGGGGATATCTTGTAGTCTGCCCTCAGGATCTGCGGTTCCATATCCACAGTTCCCAACTGAGGATCGTGGGGTACTGTACTGTTTTACTTTGGAAAAAAATCTGTAACTAAGTGGACCCTCACAGTACAAACCTGTGTTGTTCAAGGATCAGCTGTATAACAAGAACTGCTTATTTGTAGAGGGCTCAACAGGCATGGACCAAAGTGTCTCTGTGTTGTCTCTATAATGAAGTGAAAGTTAAAACTACTAGATGTTTGTATTATTTATTTTATAAGTAGCTAAAATTCTTTCCACACAAATAATATAAGGGATTATTCCTCTTTTATATACAGATCTCCCTCAGCACACAATGGGGTTACATCCTGATAAACCCATTGTAAGTTGAAAATATTGTAAGTCAAAAATTTAATACACATAACCGACAGAACATCATAGCTGAGTCTAGCCTACATGCTCAGAATACTTACATTTGCTTACAGTTGGGTAAAATCAACTAACACACAGCCTGTTTTATAATCAAGTGTTGAACATCTCATGCGATTGAATTCTGCACTGAAAGTAAAAAACAGAATGTTTGTACGGGGACAGAATGGTTGCAAGTGTATCAGTTGTTTACCCTCATGATCACATGGGTGATGAGAGCTGTGGCATCAGCCACTGCCCAGCATCATGAGAGAGTGTGGTACCACATATCGCTAGCCTGGGAAAAGATCCAAACTCAAAATTCCACATATGGTCTCTACTGAATGCATGTCAATTTCACACCATCGCAAAATTAAATGATCATAAGTCTGCGACTGTCTGTATTTACATTTCCCTGTTTCACGTACCTCCCCATTTGTTTAAAATTAAAGTGTTGTTTATGTATTAACAATAGCTCTTTATCAGTATCTATTTCTACTTGGGCTTAATCACCTATTGAATAACTAGATCCTCTCTCTCAAATAGCATGTGGTTTTTAAAAAAAGAAGAAGAAAGAAATTAAACACAGCCGGAGGCTACATTGTACGGGGTTAGTCTCTCGTACATACAACCTGGGAACAACTGCCAATAGATTCACACATTCCCACCAACACATATATATTAAGTTCTACACAGATGTGGGCATACCATACCCCTTCCTCTGGACTTTACTTATTCATACTTATTCATATAAGATGTACTTGAAGATTACAGCTACATACTCTCCCATTATGCATCCTATTATGGATATAAAATTTGTCTCCAGGTTTTTTTTTTTTTGAAGGTACAATATTTTCCTTTCCCATGGAGACCATGAAAAATATCCCTTAAGGTAAAACTGTTGTGTCAAAGGATTTGTACATATTTAATTCTGAAAGGCATTGCTTTGTAAATTATTTTTTATTCCCACTGGCATATAGGTGCCCCATTTTCCCACACTTGGGCTAATACTTGGTCTTAATGAAAATTCTAAGAGTGTCCAAATTGATAGGTTTAAAAATAACATCTTATTGTTTTCTTTTATGATGTCTAATTGTAGGTGAGATGGGGCTATTTTCTCAGGTAAACAAGTCATTTGAATTTCTTCCTATACCTGTGTGAAGTCTGTCCGTATCCTTTGCTGTTTTGCATGTTGACATATGCAGTCTCTTTATATAATCAGTAAATTCATACTTTTTCATTTCTATTTTAATTTTGCTTATGTTTTTTCTGTGTGCAAATTTTCATGTTAGGTTGTTGACATATGCAGTCTCTTTATATAATCAGTAAATTCATACTTTTTCATTTCTATTTTAATTTTGCTTATGTTTTTTCTGTGTGCAAATTTAAAATATTTATAGCGTCAAATGTATGGGTTTTGTTCCACCTGGGCTTCTGGGTTTTTTCTTGACTACAACTATCTTCCCTATTGAAGGTAATAAAAAAATCTGCTACTGCTTTCTTTTATTATTTTTATGGTTTCTTTAAAAAAATTTGCATTTAATTAATTGAGCTATCTATAATTTGCTTTAGTGAAGGGAACAAATAGGGATTTAGCTTTATTTCATCCCCAGAATAACTAGTCATTTGACCTAAGACTATACAGAATAGTCTGCTCTTTCTTTTCTGCTTGATTTGAAAGGCTACATTGATCACATACCAAATTTCAATTTATTTTGGATCAATTTCTCTTTCTGGATGTCCCATTCTATTTCATTGCTCTTGCTGTCACTTACTACACTCATATTAAACTATTTTAGAAACAGTAGCTTAAAATACATTTTAATATCCAGTCGGGCTACCTTGTTACAAACATTCCTTTTTTTTTTTTATTTTTATTATTTTTGTGGTATGCGGGCCTCCCTCTGTTGTGGCCTCTCCCGTCGCGGAGCACAGGCTCCGGACGCGCAGGCTCAGTGGCCACGGCTCACGGGCCCAGCCGCTCCGCGGCATGCGGGATCCCCCCAGACCGGGGCGCGAACCCGGTTCCCCTGCATTGGCAGGCGGACGCGCAACCACCACGCCACCAGGGAAGCCCCAAACATTCCTTTTTTTTAACCCCTAGAATCTTAAATTTCACATGCTTGTCTTTTGTCATACAAACTCAAATTAATATCCTATAAGAAATTTTATTGTGATCATATTAGGAAATAAATTAATGGAAAATTGACATCTTTACAATATTTTATAATTATATACAAGATAGTATATCTATCCAATTATTTAAGTAAAGCCATTAAACATTTTTTAATAGGTCCTGTACATTTCTTGTTAAATTTATAACTAGGAATTTAATCTCTTTTGTTGCTATTATAAATTATACATATTTTTTCTTCCATTTTTATTTTTAATTTGGAGATTTCCTATGTTAAGGAAAGTTATGGATTTTCTATGTTAATCTTGAAAAGAGTGACAAAATTGTTGACTAATTTTTCTTTCAGTCTGTCTCTGGTTTTCCTGTTTCACAAACATATCACCTGCATAAATTGATGTTTTCCACTTCTTTTCCAGGTTTTATGCTTTAATTTCTTTGTTTTTTTTTCAAATTTGCATTGATTAATACTTCTTGATCAATTCTGGGCAGTAATGGAAATAACGGACTTTTTTGTCTTGTTCAGAGTTTTAAAATAGGAATGCTCCCATTGTTCAAGGTTAAAAAAGATGAATTATGGTGTAAGGGGCACATGTCCCCTCCTTAGTGCCCTTAATTCATTAGAAAATAATCTGGGTTACAAGGCAAAAAGCAATGAAATAAAAGTTATTTTCTATGAAGTACAAATTTTGCTTAAAATTGCTATATCATCTGTGAACTACGAAAATTAAATTCTTTCTATTTGCAGTATATGAGTAATGTACAAAAGAATCCTCTATTGCACATTCTTTCTGTTCTTATGCTTTAAATAACTTAATGAATGTATTAATTTTGAAACTTCTACATGCGAGGATTCATAAATATTCCACAAATGATATCACCTTGCAAAGAGACAAGCTTGGATACAAATGAAAAGTTGCTACTTGAAACAACCTGGATAGACTTGGAGGGTGTTAACGCTGGGTGAGATAAGTACAACAGAAAAAGACAAATACTGTATGATATCACTTATACATGGAATCTAAAGAATACAACAAACTAGTGAATAAAACAAAAAAGAAGCAGACCCACAGATAGAGGGAACTAGTCATTACCAGTGGGCAGAGAGAAGGGGGAGGGGCAACATAGGAGAAGGGGATTAAGAGGTATAAACTATTAGGCATAAATTAAGCTATAAGGATACATGGTACAACACAGGGACCATGGCAAATATTTTATAATAACTGTAAGTGGAACATAACCTTTAATATTGTGAATCACTATATGGTACACCTGTAACTTATAACATTGTATATCAACTATACGTCAATTTAAAAAATTTCATTAAAAAAAAGCCATGGGGGCTGTGGGGGGAAGAAAAGAGAAAGAAATGCTTTCACTGGTGATAAAGGAAATCGTACACTGGGACCCACAAAATAGAGGCCGCCCCAGTGGTCTGGCCCACATCACAAATCTGTCAGCCGCCACTTCCAGGAAACACATCACTGTCAAGGAATCCTAATATACCAATCACAACCCTACAACTTAGGTTCAACTAGCTTACCTGACCCTAGAAAATAAGGCCTGCTAGCCTTATAAGGAAATCCTCCACCTCCTGACCAATCATGCCCTGATTCTGAGTTGTCTCCTCTAATGCTCTGTGAAACTCGCTCTTGTCCCAGACCCCTCAGGACGAGTGCCCCACCTCTTGGGAGGCACTGCATTCCTTCAATCCATTGGTTGTTTTTCCCTTGTATAAAGAATATCAAACTCGTTTGATATTAAAACTAAATTATTTTATTTTTGTCATACGACGCTGGTGATGCGGAGGGCTAGCACAAGGCAGTTGAGGAGAGGCATGTGGTTTTGTGTGGTGTGCAGTCAGAGAGAAGGTTTTCTCTATTACTGCAAAAGCCGTGCTCAAATGGGCATGACTTAAACGTGCTCACCAGATTTATTTGAACATTTGTTAAGGAAGTGCTGTGTATACGTACACATGTATCATGCGATCATTTTAAAGAAGAATATATCTCTTCTGACTTCTTAAAAAGATACAAAAATCAAGACTAGAGGGGCTTCCCCGGTGGCGTGGTGGTTAAGAATCTGCCCGCCAGTGCAGGGGACACAGGTTCGAGCCCTGGAGCCCTGGTCTGGGAAGATCCCACGTGCCGCAAAGCAACTAAGCCCGTGCGCCACGACCGCTGAGCCTGCGCTCTACAGCCCGTGAGCCACAACTACTGAGCCCACGTGCCACAACTACTGAAGCCCACGCACCTAGAGCCCGTGCTCCACAACAAGAGAAGCCACCGCAATGAGAAGCCCGCACACCACAACGAAGAGTAGGCCCCGATCGCCGCAACTAGAGAAAACCCGGGCAGCAACGAAGACCCAACGCAGCCAAAAAATAAATAAATAAATGTGGGGGAAAAAAAAAAAAAAATCAAGACTGCATGCTCCATTTTACCAAATGCCTCTTGCCCAACTATGGGTTTTTCTCTCTTTCACTTTTCAATACGGGTAATATATTAACAGCTATTAGTAATGAGCCACTTTCATCTTGGAATGAAGCCACTTAGTCATAGTTTATTATTTTTAAAAATGTGTGCCAAATTATATTTGCTATTTTATTTGTGATTTTTGCATAGTTATGCCTTAGTAAAACTGGTCTATGAGGTTTTTTTGTTGTTATTGTTATCTTGGATGTTTTTTGGCGGCATTTTGTCCAGTTTTGGTACCAAAGATATACTTGCTTTGTTAAAAGAAACTAATGGGAAATTTTCTTTTCTCCCAGGGCCCTGTGGCAGTTTAAATGGTATTGGAATTGTCTGTTTACTGAAAGCTTAATATAATCCATCTGTGACAGCACCAAGATCTGGAGCTTTCTTGTGGGGTTAAGTCTTTGGCTACTTTCTCAATTTCTTCCACTGTTATTGGGTGTGTTAATCAGTGTTCTCCCGAGAAGCAGAGCCAATAGGATATATATAAATAGATCGAAATTAGACAGAAGGAAAGGGGGTCAGGGCACAGCCTTTAAAAGAATGACACAGCCATTGACGGGCTAGAACCAATTAGATCCAAAATGGTGAAAAATTCAACTTCCAGTGGACCTTGAGCTTCACTATACGTTCATTGTAATACATCAGCATCTAAATGACACACCCACAGGCGCCATGACAGCCCCGAGGCCGACCCTAAAAGGCGAAAAAGTGGGTAGTCGCCCAATTCCTCAAAATCCTCGCCCCTTCCCCCAAATAGTTGGAATCATCCTCCCATATACTAGCCTATGAAACTACCCACCCTTAAAAACTGACCACCCCTGCAGCCCAGGCCACTCTCACCTTCTGAGACAGACTGCATTCTGCCTATGGAGTGTACATCTCTCTAAATAAACCTGCTTTTACTTCACTATGGCTGCTCTTGAATTCATTCCTACACGAAGCCAAGGACCCTCCTTTGGCAGCCCATCCCAGGGACTCATCTGCGACCTGAGACATGACCATCCTTTCGCGCCCCATTCCCCTGTACCCGAAAGAGATTCATTGTGAGGAATTGGCTTACACAGTTATGGCGGCTGCGAAAGCCCCACGGTCTGCTGTCTGCAAGCTGGAGGCCCACGGAAGCCGGTGGTAGAGTTCCAGTGCAAACCCGAAGGCCCGGGAACCAGGTGGTCCATTGTATAAGTTCCGGGCCAAGTCCCGAGGCCCGAGAACCAGGAGCAATGACATCTAAGGCAGAAGATCAACGTTCCAGCTAAAGCAAACTCGCCCTTTCTTTGTCTTGCGTTCTGTTCAAGCCTTTAATGGAATGCACGATCCTCACCTGCGATGGTGAGCCAGCGTCTTCTTTACTCCGTCTACTCTTCAAATGCTACCCTCTACTGGAAACAGCTGCACAGACACCCAGAAGTAATGTACCAGCTCTCTGGTCATCCCTTAGCACAATCGAACTGACAGGCAAAATTAACCGTCACTTTGGGGTTTACCTTTACTATCTCTTCTGTGATCAATTTTTAAACAAAATCATCTCTTTTATTCAGGTTTCTGCATTTACTTACATAAAATTAGGTAACATTTTCTCATAATGATTTCCTCCCTGATTATCTTCCTAAAGAGATTCTGCTCCTTATTCCTGTGTGTGTGTGTGTGTGTGTGTGTGTGTGCGCGTGTGTGTGCGCGCGCGTGTGTTGGCGAGGTGGAGGGGGCAGGCGGGGGGAGGGTGCGGATTCCCCACCCTAAGGAGCAACCCTCCAACACCAGCTGCATGGGGTCGATTCTGACACTATACCTGGAGACAGTATCAGATCCCACAGGTTCAGGGCTCAGTCTTACAAGACTGTCCCCTCCCCTACTCCCCCCCACCCCACTTCAGACACCAGTCAAAAGCCCAGGTTGTTACCTGTGTTTCTGCATAACCAGCTATAGAGTTTCCAATGACCCCCTCGCTGGGTTCAATTCATCTGCCAGAGCAGCTCATAGAACTCAGAGAAACATTGTACTTACTAGATCACGGGTTTATTATAAAAGGATATAACTCAGGAAGAGCCAGATGGAAGAGCTGCACAGGGCAAGGTGTGGGGAAAGGAGCTTCCACATCCTCTCTCTCCTAGCCCCCACTCTCCCTACATCTCCAAGTGTTCATTCACCCATCCAGAAGCTTTCCAAACCCCAGCCATTTGGGGTTTTACGGAAGCCTCATTACGCAGGCGTGATTGACTAAATCACTGGCTGTTGGTAACTGATTTAACCTCCAGCGCCCTCCTCTCCCTGGAAATTGGGGGGTGGGGTAGTGGACGCAATATTGCACCCCTCTGTTCACGGTTGGTTCCCCTGGCAACAAGACCCCATCCTTAGGTGCTTTCCAAAAGTCACTGTATTAACATAAACTTAGGTGTAGTGGAAAGGGCTCGTTAAGAATAACAAGACATCTATTTCACGTTTGTGGCTCTGAAGCCATTTGAGGAACTGAGGAAAAGAGACCAAATATTATAACAAAAGATGCTCCCATTGCTTTTGTCCCTCGGGAAATTCCCAGGGTTTTAGGAACTCCGTGCCAGAAACCAAGACCAAATATATTTCTTATTATAAATCACAATATCACACTCCCCCATTCTTTTTCTTACCATTGCACATTTCTGCTTTCTCTGACCTCTTGTTTATGTTAGTGGCAATTATCCATATTATTGTTTCAAAAGACAGCTCTCAGATAGATTTTGCATTTTTACTGTTTTTTTATTGTAATTAATAAATTGATTCTTGAAGGTTTATATTTATCTCAATATATATTACATGTGGCATACCCTCTAAGTTTGCCACAGGCCTTACTAGTTCTTATTTTCTTTGCCCAGACAACTCACACATTGTTTTCCTGTCTGGCCACTCTAGGCATAAGAATTATGATCCTTAGTTTAAGGCTTTTAGTTTTCCTTTGACCTATGCTTAGACATATCCCGTAGTTTCTAACGCATTGTTTGTAGATTTTTTTGAAGCCAGACTTGAAGGAGGATTGTGAAAGAGGAAACTGGGGAAGCATATGCAGGGAGAGAGAGAGAGAGAGAGAGAGAGAGAGAGAGAGAGAGAGAGAGAGCGAGCTTTGGTTGTCAGGACTGGAAGATAAATTTGTTTTCTCAGAAACTGGGAGAAACCTGAAAGTGTGCCTAGGCGGGAGAGAGAGCCAGAAGAGAGCATAATTGGTGAGAACAGTGAGGGCTAGCGTGCATGTGGATATGAATAATTTGGGAGGTAGGAAGAGGAAAAGAATTTGTGATGGTTAATTTTATGTGTCAACTTGACTGGGCCCTGGATGGTCAAGCATTGTTCTGAGTGTGTCTGTGAGAGCATTTCGGGATGAGATTAACAATTGACTTGGTAGGCTGAGGAAAGCCAATCGCCCTCTCCAACGTGGGTGGGTGGGCCTCATCCAATCAGTTGAAAGCCTGACTAGAACACAAAGGCTGACCCTCCCTTGAGCAAGAGGGAACTTCTTCTGCCTGACTGCCTTGAGTTGGGACATGGATCTTTTCCTGCCTTCAAACTCAGACTGAAACATTGCCTCTTAGATCTGGAGCCTGCTGGCTCTTGGACTGAAATTATACCATCCTGGATCTCAGCTTGCGGACTGCAGATCTTGAGACTGCTTGGCCTCTAAAATCGCATGAGCCAATTCCTTACTATAAGTTTCTATTTATGCATACCTCCTACTGTTTCTGTTTCTCTGTAGAACCCTGACCAATGCAGCACTGAAGTAATTAATGCCCATTGACAACTACTTTCTTATAAAATAGAGTCAAGGTCATCGGCTGAGTATGAAGCAGGTGAGGAAGAGAAAGTCGGTTTGGGGAGAGATTTTGCAGGATAGAAGTGAGGATGGTACTGAACAGGGCTTATTTTCTTATAAATAAGGTAACAAGGTATTTCTCTAGAAGGAACTTACATTTTAATTAACTATTTGTGAAATTATTGGTTCCGTATGTCTCTGCTGCAAGATTATAAACTCAAGGGGGTAGGGACTATGTCTTTCAAAGATGGAGCATGGTTTGCTATTGGAGTCATCTGCTTGGGTTCTTATCCTAGCTTTGCTGTTTTTCAACTGCACGATCTTGAGTGAATTACCCAAGCTCTTTGTGCCTCAATTTCCTCATCTATATATACCTCCTAGGATTTGGTAGAAATTAAAGAAGTTTCAAGGGCACTTTCAATGGCGACTGGCAATGGTAAAAACTCATGATCATCTTGGCCTCAATCTACCCTAAGTACTTAGCAAAATGTCTGGGATAGAGTAGGTCTTGAGTGCATGAGTGAGTGAATGGATGAAGACTGTTATTCTGTGGCTCAGCCCCTGTGTTTTTGCTGCTCTGTTCTACATTCTTCCCTGCAGGCAGGGGAAGATGCTCAGGACTATATATCTTGGAATCCCTTTCCAGTGACATTATGTGATACATTCTGCCAATGATAAGTGTTTGCCTGATGTTTGAAAGGGAAAGAAAAGGAAACAAATTATTTGTCAAGGGGCAGCTGGGGAGCGTGCCTGGACTTTGGCAGAAGACAGAGGAGGGCTTTGTGCACTCATGTCTGGGCCTTCTCTTAAGCAGCACACACTTCTTGCTGCAAAGAGCCCAACCCACTAGTGGCTGCTTGGAGTTCTGATTTCTGCACTTAAGAAGTTTCTTCAAAGTAGCATCGGCTTCCTTGCCTTCACTCTTCTGACTCTTCCAACATTTGTGTAGGCATCTAATTCCCTGCATTAAATCCTTTCCTACTTAAAATACCTAGTGGGCTTTGTTTTTTGGACTAAACCCAATTGTGGGCGGAGTTGTGTCCTCCAAAAACTCATATGTTGAAGCACTAACCTTCACTTTGTCAAAACGTGATCGTAGTTGGAAACAGAGCCTTTAAAGAGGTGATCAGTTTAAAATGAGGCCACTTGGGGGGGCCTGATGGAATCTGACTGGTGTCCTAATAAGAAGATATTTGGACGTACAAAGAGACAGGGGATGCACGCACACAGAAGAAAGACCACGTGAGGGCCCAGGGAGAAGACGGTCATGTGCAAGCCAAAGAGAAAGAGAAAGGTCTCGGAAGAATCCAATCTGCTGACGCCTCGATCTCAGATCTCTGGCCTCCAGAACCGTGAGAAAATTCATTTCTGCTGTTTAAGCCATCGAGCGTGTAGTGTTTCGTTACCGCAGTCCCAGGAAACTTACATACCAATCTAAAGGCTAAAGGCATTGTTGGAACAACAGACTCTCCAAATTGTTCCTCTGACTTTTTGGGGTGAGAGAGCGGGTGGCCGGGGGAGGTGTTTCTCTAAGGTATCACATATTTGTGAGTCACTTGGAAAATACACACAAGGTCCAACTCATCCAGAAGTTGCTGCTAGACTAGTGAGTCACGTAAAGCCCTATATCGTGGCCTGGAGGAGGGCTGAGTTCGACGCCCAAGGAAAACTGGCAGGATGTGGATTCCACGCTGCCATTGTAATTCAATTGTTTCTGCACAACGGTAAAGGCAGCTGCTGTGTTCAGATCCACCTCCAGTCCAGCCCAGGGCCCTGCCAGCGCTTCTCTTTGCAGCAGCTAAGCTGGAGGTAGGGGAGTTTGGGTGGCTTTATCTAATTCTCTAGTTTTGAAAGTGGAAAAGAAAGAAAACCCGAAATAGAGTATGTGTGGGAAGTTTGAAAAAGGACTGGAGACCAGAGCTGTGCACTAAGAGCCTGATGAGAAAAAGAGATCCTGAAGAATCCTTCCCCAGAAGGGGAAGTGAATCAAAGGGCTTAATTGACAAGCATGTCCTGCGAGTTCCTGAGAGGAAGCAGCTAACTTTATTTTCTAACCTAGAGGGCTAACACCTTCAATACCAATCCAGAGGCTCACTCCTCCCCAAAGAAGTGGAAGGTCACAAATATGGGTCCATACCTAATGGCCTCCAAAGACACACATAGGCCACAGTGGCACTTCTGGATTAAAGGGGGTGACAAGTGGGGCAGGACCTGCTGCCCTTCCCTGGGTCTGGTAAGGCCAGAGGGTTCTGAGGCAAGTACAGTCAGCCCTCCGGATTCGAAGTTCTGCATTCTTGGATTCAACCAATCGTGGATCACTTTTTCACCTATTGAATCCCTGGATGCAGAACAGGCGGATTTGGAGGGCTGACTCTACTACACAATTGTATACAAGGGACTTGAGCAGCCACGGATTTTGGTGTCCGCTACACAACTGTATACAAGGGACTTGAGCAGCCACGGATTTTGGTGTCCGCAGGGGGTCTGGAACCATCCCCCGTGGATAATGAGGGATGACTGTATTATCCTCTCTTATTTTACTGATAAGGGAATTGCGTTCCGGTGGGTAAACTTTCACAAAGTCACATAAATATCGACATAGCTGGATCGATTCCAGTCCAGTCTTTTCCAAGATCATCTATTTAACCCTTGTGTCGTATTGCCTCACTGAAATATTTCAAGGATGTATTAACTGAGCATTTCTAGTGATCGAAGATATCTGTTGAAGTACCGCAAATACCACTGTCAAATATCTCTGGCTACCATACATAACAGCTCTACCCAAAATATATGTATGTGTATCGTTTACTCCGTACCTTGGAGCTAATCCAAAGCAAGGGAGTACTTCTTTTTTTTCCCAGGAGTATAACCAAAAAAGAATATTTTAACTCGTGTGCAGGAGTTGGGTGGGAATGAAGGTTTTTCTTAAGGTCTTTAAAAGATTTTCTTAAATGTTCTATTCTTAGAGTGAGAAAAAGTTGTATTACATATTTACATAGGTGATTCATTCCAAGATTGTAATTCTAGCTTTAATCAGATCAGAAACAGAAAGCACACCTTAACTGAGGGAAGGACAGTGTAGTTTTTAAGCAGGGAGCGGTGACTGAAGACAGACTTGTTCAAACAGCTTTTTTTTTTTTTTTTAATAACATAATGAAAACAAGCAGACCATCTCTATGAATTCAGAAAAACTTGTAGTGATTTGGGTTCTCATTAAATATTTGTTTAGCTTCCCTTTATCTGTTTTATTCATGTGCTTGTCTACTTGCCCACACCCAGACCTTCCGTGATGACATAAATGACACAGGCATTTCAAGTTCAAATTCAAGTTTGTTTCAATGTGCCTGTATTTAATTTGCAACTCTTTATGGTTAATTCATTTATGAGATGTGCATAATCTTCCCTCAGTCTGCAGGGTTCCCCCCAGCTTCACATTTTAAATATATTTCTGTAAAAGGTCATATGAATCCCTGTTCCTTTTTTTTACTGGGGTTTGCACACCACATAATTAAACATGGGAAGACACTGAACAATTCTCTGATGCTTTAATCTCCTTAATCAAACTCAAGGCAATGGAAACTGAGTTCCTGTCAATAGAAAGCACAGCACATGAAACAAATGGGAGGAAAGAGGGATGGTCACACAGACACTCCCACTCCGGAAAAAAATTGTTTTCACTTTGACTCTCTTTTCTCTGAAATATTTCAAGCATAACTGGTACTTTAATTTTGGAAGGTCTTGTAAAACAACCCGGCAGATAAGCCAGATCCAGTGAGTTTCCTATCTCATACTAGATAAGATTTAAATAAAACTTAATTTTTAAACCATGTCGTTCCGTTCTGTTTTTGCAGTAAAAAATGCTATAGCAGCACTAAAGGGATTTTTCAAAAAGCAAAACCCAAAATAGTCTCCAAACAAAACTGATTTCAGTTTCGCATATTCCTGCCCTGTCTTTATTTCTATTAACGGATCCATTTCATTTCTAACTGTCAGTCAAAGAGAGATAAATAAAACCCCAGAGCTAAACACTGTTCCCAAGGGCAGAAGGTGTTTCCTGAGAGCCATGACCTTACAGGAGAGAAGTGAATCCGGGGTCCCTGTC
Organism: Physeter macrocephalus; assembly: GCF_002837175.3. Classification (NCBI taxonomy): domain Eukaryota; kingdom Metazoa; phylum Chordata; class Mammalia; order Artiodactyla; family Physeteridae; genus Physeter; species Physeter macrocephalus. Next base: position 117,979,263 of record NC_041220.1, on the reverse strand, counting down.
TGTGTTGCCCACCCCTGGATCCCCTCTCCTCATCTCCTCCAAGCCCACAAGTTCCTATTTCTCATTTACTAGTGATCCCCAAACGAAATCTTTGTTTTTCTCCCTTTGCATAATGATAGCAATAAAAGTTCTTTGAGAGCAGGGATACAATCTTTCTGTTTCTCGCAGTGCTTAACACAGCGCTGGGCATAGAGCATATTCAGTTACTAAATAAAAAGAACAAAGGCAAGCTGTTTTTCTTTTGGCTTCACATCTATTTCATCTCTTTAATAATGTCTTACCGCCTGAAATCACAGGTGAGTGCTAAAGAAGAACAAATCACTGTTGCCACACTTAACACTTGTACATTTTATTTAATTAAATCAGCCATTGTACACATTGCAGCTATGTATTGTTAGTGTTGTATTTTTTTCCATTAACTAATACATGCCCTCATAGATATATTCAATTAGTGTTATCACCATGGGAACAAGATGCTGATTCATCAACTGAAAATTCACTTCTTCTCACATTATTCAAGTTTTTTGATTACACAGCAAAAATCAAAATCAAAAAAAGGTGATTAACCATTATGTTGTTACACAGACATCATCTGCACTGCAAATAACACAACAGAAATGCTTTTCTTGAGCTCCAGTGAAGGTGTAGACAAGGAGGCCATGGTATGTCCAAAATGTTTCACCATTGGCCTCCTTCATTTTGGCCGCCAAAGATGCTTTCTTTCCTATCCAGCTGCCAAACGTGCTAGCATTCGAGGCTTAGGAGATTCGGCTTGTGGGAAACCTCCCTCCCAGGAAACCTTCTCTCTTGGCAAAATTACTTGAAATGATGAAATGCCATTGTTTGTCATCTTTGTTTTTGACTTTCAGAACAATGAGTCATTTTTGCACAACAGGAAAAGACCAGATAGAATTTGAAAATGTTTAATGCCTGGAGGATAGACTCTGGTTTTCAAAATTTTTGAATTTCATCTTCATTGAATATACTTTTCTTTAACAAATAACTGATTCAAAATGTATACTGTTTATATGAATATATTTGTGAATATATATATATATGTTAAAATACTACACAGCTTCAACCACTAGAGGAATAAGGAAGAGGACGTGGAAATCACTCAGATGATTAAAGTCCCTTCTTTGAAACAAACAAACAGGAAAGTGCACAAATGCACCTCAGGGTTTCCAAGGGAGTTTGGATTTCAGATAAATAAACCCCAAATTTTAACCCAAACCAAAATTTTCAGGATTTCTCAATCTCGTCTGCAAGCTAAAAAACAGACCTAGCTGAAAAGTGAAAAGTGCTTGCTGAGGGTAAAAAGAATGAAAACCATCAATGTGATTTAGAAGATGGGTTTGAACTGTGGTTTGATTCTTAAATGCTACATGCAGGTATTAGAGAAGATATAAACCTGGAAGAACAAAATGAAAGAAACCACTCCAGCACGGTGAAGGAGTTTAACCGTTTGTGTAGGGGGCAAATCTTGTTTCCAATGAATTATCTACAGTGCAGTGGCCAGGAGAAAGTACCACCAATAAGACAGCGTGGTTTGCTAAAGCAGCAATGAAAACTGGAAAACTACAGTAGTTATAGCTTTTTAAAATACCCTGCCAACGTGTCCCAAATCTAAAGGACCTGAAGATGCTAGACAGCTGCAGGATGCCACTGCTGGCAACTGAATACCTCACTGCTTCACCTCGTTGCCGCCGCTCCCTTCCTCCCCTCCCTCAGTGGCTGCTGGAGAGTCATAAATCACAGCTGGCCGGCACCAGCAGTAAGTGCTTAGTTAGGACAGTTCTTCAAGGTTAGGAACCCATCTTTCACTAGGAGCCAGGGCTACTCTGGAAGTTCTAAGGACATGGTAGGTCTGAAGTGCTTCTTTTGCAGGAGAACTGTATTACGTTCGATTGTGTTAGCAATATCTTAGTGAACCATTGTTCAGCAATTCCTAGAGGCCTTTTATTCCGTGACGCCCAGTGTAGTTACGACAGGCAGTGGTTTTAATATGTTGTTCGTCTGAGCATTTTAGCTATATATATTGTACACGGGTATCTCTTTGAAGGATTCCTAGGTATCGTCACTTGAAGAGGTCTGCAGGTGAAGTTCTTCTGTTCAATGGATTTTCATGGAGCTCGTGCAGAAGCCAAGAAGGATAATGGAGGCGGCCAGGTCCCAGGTGAGCACAGACACAACAAAGGAGTGGATACAGCATCCAGGATGAAGGATGCTATCTTTGGTCACAAATTAGCTTACAGTTAAAGAGGATGGGGAAAAACTCAAACAAAATGCAGTGTATATGCTAAAGGTGGAAATCCCATTCATCAAGCCAGTTAGTTCATTCCTCTAATGAAACGGGAAGTTGCATATCGAGTGAATGTGTGGTTTCTGGTGTGAGAATTGGACAGCCTCTCATTTGGCCTCTTGCTTCAAGTCCTCCTTGCAGAAATGCCGAAGGAGTCGCTTGAGGTCATGCTGGAGGTCGTCCTGGTCTAGTGCTTCTGGGACATCCTCCAGGTGCTCCAGGTAAATGCGTTTTCCGTGCTGGTCCTTCACCACAGCCCTCTTCTGGGTTCTAGCTTTACTCATTGTTGTCCTGGAGGAAAGCAGACAAGAGAACATTATATTCTTTCTTCACTGCTAAAAGGCAGCCACTACCTTTGGTACGAGAGCACCCATGATACGAAAGTACTGCTTACTGTCTTAACCTCTAGATATTTCTACACTGGGCTATTAGTAGAACAAGTACAGCCATCTTTTCCCTTCTTTCTTTTAAACATGGTTCTCCTATCTGAAATGACTCACGAGATTTTTAAAAAGTATTTTGGAACAAGGAGTTCTTTTTAAACCTTTAAGAAATATTTCAAATAAATGAAACCGTGCTTTCACATGATTCTCTCAAAAAGTAACCACACAATCATTCATGTTTTGATTAGGAAAGAACGTGGCTCCTCCTGAAATAGCGATTCCATACGTAATTTTTGACAGGCTAAGAAAAACAGTTTTAAATTTAATTTATTTAAAACACCTTAGCTGCCAGCTTAATCCTTAGAGCACTACCCAGCTCAAACTTCCCAAAAATGTTCTAAGAGAACTTTTCCATGGGGTATAGGTCTCTAAACACTGGAATAATATTCTATGAGCAAAAGGGCAGGTGACTACCAGCAAGAGTTGAAGGTTGGCCCAGGCCTCTGAAGCTTCATCTGGAGACAGTGGGGAAGGGAGAGGGAAAGGAGAAAAACCACTGAGAGACAAATCCTTCCTCTGTCTTCCCAGAGCGCAAGTACTGGCCCACTTTATACCTCCTACAGCTACTCAACAGTGCGCTGCTTTCTTGGCCCTTCGTCAGACTGGCGATTACTTGAGAAAAGCGGCTCTGACGTACTATTACGTCGGTACTATTATTTTCCTGCATCCTTGCTTGCAAATGATTATACTGTGATTTGTTCCCTCTCAGTTCTTCTCCCTCTCTACTTGTTTATGTATTTATTTTTGGCTCCAATGGATCTTCGTTGCTGCGCGCGGGCTTTTCTCTAGTTGCGCCGAGTGGGGGCTACTCTTCGTTGCGGAGCGTGGGCTCTAGGCGCGCGGGCTTCAGTAGTTGTGGCGCACGGGCTCAGCCGCTCCGCGGCATGTGGGGTCTTCCTGGACCAGGGCTCGAACCCGTGTCCCCTGCATTTGGCAGGCGGATTCTTAACCACTGCGCCACCAGGGAAGTCCCTCCCTCTCTACTGGCAAATACAGTTCTTCATTCCGCAAATATGTGGTGAACGTGCCTTATGGGCCAGGTACCATTATAATAACAAGTAAGGAAACTGGATCTCAGAGAATTTAAGCAATGCTCCAAATAAAAAAATAATCCAGTCACTACGCAGCGGGGCCCAAAGTCAAAGATTCCAGAGCTTGAATCTGTAACCACGACGCCATGCAGCCTTGCTTTACATCACCATCAGACGGATCCGTTTTCGTAGCTTTACCCAGCATTTTCCTTATGGATTCCTGGTGTCCAGAAGCTGGGGGCTCTGCCCATGGGCTGCCCTTAGCATTACTCTACCCTCCAACACCTCTATGCATTTCTTAAGATCACCTTGATTTTTAAAAAATGGCTGACTTCAGCCAGAACTCTTCTGGCTTTCCTTTGGACATCTTGTCTCCTTCCTTCTTTCGTGTTTTCTTACCTCCCCTTTCCTTTGATGCTACATGAATTATTTTGTATCTGAAAGCAAACTTAAATTTGTTCCTTTTGATTAAAAGGCCAAATTTGGTTCCAGGGGTTGAAATCAGATTATGTTTTCTAGCTATTCAGCATCCACATATGTTTTTTTCCTCCCAAAAGGCAAATATCTGACTATGGCTGCCAAGAGCTAGTAAGAACCTCTATGGCATTAGTGTCAGGTGATAAGCTTCTACCATAGGACATTCCCTGGTGTTTTGTGCTCACACATGTAGACGAATATGTTTATGAATACGCATATGTATGCGACTCAAGCAGCGGGTATGACCAAATGTCTTCAGAAACATATAAGGTAAAGTGTTGCAGATCACAAATAGACTTCCATGACTAAGTAGCTGTGGAACTGGATTGAGATGTCTATATCCCTAGCTTCGCAACTCACCAGCTGTCATTGCGAATTTCGGATTAATTGATCTCTAAATCTATTCCCATGTGAAGATCTCATGATGCTAGGGTGTCTGTGGTTTATGTGGCTGGTTCCAGATGAATGACTGGGTAAAAGACTTAAAAGTTCAGAGTATAAGAAGCACTTTATCCTTAATTCATATATATAGCATTTTTAAAGTTCTGCGAGCAATTACTCTCTTTTACATTCCTAGCTGGGGCTGTTTTCACATGTGGTTGGAGGGTGGAATTGTGACAGAACCTTTAATTTCACTGTTCTAATTATTATGTTCTACAGGCTAAACATAGCTTTGTAGAGTACTATAAATGACAATCTTTCTCTTCTTTTCAATGAAGTGAAAAGCACAACAGTAACTTCAATTTCCATTGTATCTTTTCACAGCAAAGCTGAGAACATTTTGTCAATACTCACAGCGCTGCTAGAGGTCCAGAGAGAGGTGAGGGTAGACCAAGGCAACAGTGCCGAAGTTTACACAACAAATAGGTGATGGGGATGGGGGTGGACTAGAAAGCCTCATAGCTAGTCCCTGTTCATACGCACAAATATGAGCTGCTTACTGCTTTTATGATACTTTCTTAACTTATTAAAGCCCCTGGTTTCAGCCTCACTAGGTGCATTGAGGTTCATGGATATCAAACTCATGCTCATGTTATTTGCCACTCACATGCAGAGTCATGAAGCAGTTTGTTTAAAACAAAAACAAACAAAAGAACCATGTGCCGTTCAAAGGAATGATTACCAAGAGCGGAAGGCAGCTGGTCACAAGATTAATTTGTGAGCAATTGATTAGATTCCTCTTACTGTGCTCGACAATGGAATATCCCAGCTGCTTGACCTCAACGAAATTGATGACTTGCTGAAACTCAGGGAGCGATTGTGTAAACAGTTGTCTGACTATCGTCTTGCCTTAGTGTTACTTTTAAAGCATCAAGAGGACACTTCAGGAGTGACGCAGTGACAGATGTACCACTTGACAAAAATCTTACAATGCAGGGAGAGTCTGCAGTTCCCAAGGGGTTTTAAGGTAGATGCAGGGCCTCTATTTTTCTTTTCTTAAAATTGGAAAACTTTTTAAAGGTGTTAGTTGGCAAAGCATCACCCCATGCTAACCCAAACCTTCTAAGTATTGATCCATCCTCCTTCAGGACTTCATTCTCTACTAAACTGGGGGAGTGGACTTTCATGTGGCTACCTGTGTAACTCAGAGCCTGAAGTAAGAAAAAAAAGAAAAGAAGACAAAACCCATCATAAACCATAGCCTCTAACATAACCTATTACTCTGCTTAATGAATAGCATAAAAAAACATGCTTGAAAGGATAAAGAAAATTCTTTAGGGGCAGATCTAAGTATTGAGTTTTATTTAGCAAGTCTGTTAAATTTCCCCCATTTGTGAGGGAGATTTGTTCTATTGATAATTACTTTACAATTCTTGCAAACTATACTGGTTGACTTCTACTTTCCTGCTTGCCTCACCCGCATTCTCTCTTCAGTGAAGACTCTAATAACAAAAACAATGAATGACCAGAGGCAAAAACAAGCAACGAACACATAAGGCCCGAAGTGTATAATCAGATAATACATCTTTTGATTGTCCAAGGTCACCAGTTGTCAAAATGTGAAGAACTAAAAGTATTTAAAATAAGGTATGCTCTTAATATCCCAATGCATTCATATATAATCTCAATGCATATTGTGGGTATAAAAGAGGACATACATGTAACATTTAACTTCAAAATGTTTCAATAGCAAAGAATGTTTCGAAGATGTTTGCACATGGCCACCGCCCCTTAGTTGAAGCCTTTGGGGCCAACAGATGTGTTTTAGATTTCAGATTTTTTTTCCTTTTGGATTTTAGAAAGGTAATATGACGTATATACTGTATATTCTAATAGCTCAGATAGGATAGGGACAGCATCCTGTAATCAAAGCCATTGATATATCAATAGCAAAACATGACCATTCAGTCTTGTAGAATAAAAAAGACTGCCAAGTCATTACAGCCCCATGTCAGTTCACATTAAGTTTTATTGCCAAATTAGCTTGCTACTAACTTATAAAACCCGTTTTGGTTTTCAGAATGTTGGGATTTTTTTTTTTTTTTTAAGATACGGAAATTTATTTCAGATGATCTTCACCAGAACCATAAATTCCATTCACTGGATCAAAATTCTTATACCAACATTTTGATATCTTTAGTGTTTCAAATCCAGAATTAAAAACAGAAAATTGTGACATTTTATTCAAATTGGCTGCTCATTTATTGAAAAGACCTAGAATGTGTAGTTTGAAAAACAGCCTAGACAATAAGCAGCAGCCTGAACCCCTCTTTTAACTGGTGATATAGAAACAAAATATTCAATTATTATACAAAATAAGCCAATTCATTTTTAATTGCAAAATGCCACTATAAGGTTTTCAATTATGGCATTTGTAGCATTACCAATCTATTAGTCGTGGGGGTTTTTATTAATTTTTATTGGAGTATGGTCGCTTTACGATGTTGTATTAGCCTCCACTGCACAACAAAATGAATCAGCATATACACGTACAGACATCCCCTCCCTTTTGGACTTCCCTCCCATTTAAGTTACCACAGTGCACTAGGTGAGTTCCCGGTGGTATACAACATGTTCCCATCGGTTGTCCACTTTATACATAGTATCAATAATGTATATGTGTCAATCCCAGTCTCCCAATTCCTCCCACCCCATCCCTTTCCCCCTTGGTATCCATATATTTGTTCTCTACGTCTGTGTCTCTATTTCTGCTTTGCAACTGAGATCTTCTATACCGTTTTTCTAGATGTCCCCTGCATCGGCAGGCGGACTCTCAACCACTGCGCCACCAGGGAAGCCCTTGAGATTTTTGAATTGTAATAAGTGTTTGTGGATGTCACTGTGGACCTGCTTCCTAATTATTGAAAATCAGAACTTAACTAATAAAAGATACCTGAATTTTCTTTAATGCCTATCATTGGAAATATCTGAGAATATTAGCTAGCAAAGATAATGTACAATATCTATTTCTTTCCCTTACTAATTGGAAGTGCAAGTCACTTCTGGGACTTTTAGGCAAGATGTACAATCATGTCCCGACTTTAGAGATTCTGATCCTCATTGAGCTGAAGCGAATCCCGGTCATATGGATTTTTTTAAGCTCTAAGGTGGCACAAATGAACACAATAAGTTGAGTAAAATATTATTTCACTGTACACATTATTCAAACAGGAATTCTACTCTCTTGAATTATTCTGCATCCTTCCATGAACACATGTATGGAATGACACAATGATAAGTCATTTTCTTCTCAAACACAAAGCACACATAAAATACCCCCCCCCCCCACACACAGACAAAGTGATGATGCTTTATACCTCTTCAAAGTCATCTTTGGCTGAAGGAAGATCAGTGGCTAAACTAGAATCCCCCAGATGCTTCTCCATCCTCTCTCCATGTACCACAGTTGTTTTAACAACTTTGCTGACTCTACGGCCTTCCACCGGTTCAGCCTGAAATTGTGAGGTACTGGACAACATGCTGGGCTCAGACAAAGTTACCTGATGAATGAAGGACACACAATACACAGTTTCTGACTGCCGAAATGTAACAATGATGAATTTTTCTATGTTGAAAAACATACACATCACAACGGTATATCCTGAAAACAGCATTTTGTCAACAAGAAGCAGTTAGAAGAAAAATCCAGAATCAACTGGGAACATCTATATTATGACTATATGTACACAGTACCAAATCAACCACTTAATTAGTCACTTGAATGAAAATTGGTCAGGAAGCTTCATGACTGAGAAACTGACTGCTCAGTGCAGTGCAGACATAGCTCCCTGCCGATGAACTCTCTTTTCCCATGTGCAAATGCTTTGTTTTGACATTATGAAGACAAAATGAACCTCCAAAGGAGGAACTGTCAGAGCTATGAGAAACTGAAAATGTAGCTTTTTAGAGAACCTCATGTGTATAATAATAACATTTTGAGGATGTGAATGAATGCCAGATGTAAGAATCTCCCAAATTACATGTCAAAGAGAGTAAATATGTTTCTGAAAGAGGGAAGTAAACAGAAGGAAATGAAACTATAAATCAAGTGAGTTTCTGGATCCTGATTTCAGTGACTCTGAAATGCAGAAGTCTGGAAATCAGATATTTATCTAAGGTGCCCTACAGAAGGCAGCTGTTGGCGACTGGGCAAAGCACCACAGTGCATCTGCACAAGTTGTTTTCAGAACCTACTGCTTGCCAGCCGATGGGACTGCTGTCTTTTAAAATTTGACTTTTGGATTTCTGCTGCAGTCAACTGAGTTAAAGAGAAAGTAGAACTAGAAAGGACCAAAGACAATGAGTATAATGGTTACAAATCTCGCTGACGGTTATCTAAAAATTCCACAGAATCACAAAGAAAAAAAATGAACGTGTAACTAAACGAAGACTGCCTTATAAAGGGGAGAAGTGAGGCCAATAGGAATAAGCGATCTCGTCCATCTCCTGTGAGCCGTATTTTACACCTCTCCATAAAATCAGTTCTGGAGAATCACATGGTCTCACCTCCGACTGTTCAGTGTCACTCTTTAACACAATGCGCTTTATGACTTTGGAATAGCCATCCCCTTCCTCAATGTTGATGGGATCCTGTGGTGTTCCCTGCATCGTAATCTCTTCTTTCTCTGTGCCATCAGAGGAGACGTACCGCCTGATGATTTTCCTAGTAATCTGGAAGATATTTTATTCATGTATCTTGTTTTTGAGTGACAGTGCCAGGGTACTGATACATTTTAGACGGGAGGCTTGAAATTAACCATGGTAAGATACTTAAGATAATACCTTCTTTACCACAGTGTGTCCCTGCTCATCGATGTATTCTTCTTCTGTGACTGTTTCCGGGGGTATGTCGGGCATATCATCTCCCTACACAGTTGAAAGAAAAGGGTCACTTCCATGTTTGGCATCAATGCTGAGGAACTACTCCCAAGTGCTTACAATGCCAGGAACGTTAGAAAATTAAAGGGGCTTTGAGAAGCATTGCTGAGATGCCAAATCCTGTCAAGTAGTATGTTTAAAAGAAAAAAAAAAAAAAAGGTGGGTAATAACATGCTAGAGAACCTGGCCAAAGTTAGCTCAAACTTAAACCAACCAACAAACAAAAACAGACAAGCCAGAGGTGAGGTGGGTGGAACTGAAGAGGCGAAATCTTGCTCTTTGCTCTCTTGGAGGTAGGCGGCGAATGTCATTACCGCTGCATTTCTGCACAGACAGAACTTAGGAGAGTTACGGGATCTGCTTTCTGAAGGCCATGCACTCCCTAAGCAGCATGCCAAGCCCTCCGCTCCAGGTCGGTCACTCTCGAAGGGTTACGGGGACAGAACTGTCCCGGACGTGCAGTAATTTAACAGCTGGTACCTGAATAATCACTCGTCGGCGGACAACCCTGGTAGTTAGCATTGCTTCCTCATCTGAGCTGGCCTCCAGCTCACCTAATTCCTCTGTTAGCTCCTGGTGGAAGCATGGAAGCACTGTTTTGTTTATCATGCTAAGGAATGTCTTCACTACTGGTTTCTGCTTTAGCTCACACTGGTTTCTGAAAGCTTTATTCATGGTGATTTTGGTGGAAAAGCCAGCAGGAGTGAAAACAGTGCATGCTGGGCTCAAACTTCAGTGAGAATATAGCTTTTTGTTCATTGAATGAAAAAAAAAAATGTTCTCGATTCTGAAAGCTGTCTGAGCACCCATCTGTCAAAATCCATCAGAAGGAATAAGCAGCTTGCCCACATTACATCTTGGACTCAAACTCCTGGTGAATAACCAAATGTAAACACAGACCCTAGGCAGCACAATAAATACTTGTGAGCCATTGCCTCTTGGGCTTAGGCTTAGAATGATCCAACCAAAGGTATAGAAATGTCTCAATTCTTGTAGCAGAACTTTCTGCAGGAAGTCAAAATTTCCTGTAGCTATTATCCGGCCAGCAGTACATGTCCCTACTGGCAAGATAGAGGAAAGAAGACAGGCTACAAATAGTATGAGACTCATTTTGCAGAGAAGTGGAGGTGCAGAGGCCAATCCAATTTTATGGGTCTGGCCCAAAGCCAAAGCTGGAGCTAAGAACACAACTTTAGATGAAAATGTATGTCTTGGGAGCTATATATCGAATCATTCTTTCCTAATGGAATGCTATTAAAAAAAAGAAAAGAAAACTCAACTAAATTTTGTCAACATAGTTTAAAATACCGCTTATATTTCTATATTCTTTCCTGCTAAAGGAAAACATGTAAATTTTAAACCAAATTATTCTTTAAATACACTTAGGAATCTGCTGCCTAGAAATATGGTCAGCCAGAAAAGTGATTGAAATTGGACCCTCAAGTCAGGGTCATGAGAAGATAAGGGTCAAAATAGGAAGCTTAAGAATTGGAAAGTCATCAAGAATAAGTAGAACAGGCCCATATAAATAATGTGGAATACAGGACAACTTGTCAAAATTTATTTATATACACAGAACAGATTAAATATATGAATTATCCAGATAACTGTCTCAAGCCTATGCTTCAATTAGCCTATAGATTCTTAGACTAAAATTGGCAACTTTTAAGTCCAGACAGCATCTATGAAACATTTTTACTAGGATTCATTTAAGCCAAAAACTTGGAGATGAATAATTCTATACAAAGGCAAACTTGGAATAAAAATCCATTCGTGGGATGAATTCATTATTTAAGATAACTGCCAAAATTTCGAGCAGTTCTCATCTGCCTGGACCTCCGCTAATTTTAAACTATGATTTTAGATAAATCCTGCTAGCAGATATCACACTCATAGTGAACAAAAACAAATGTAGATGTTAAGCCCAAAGATATGTCGTATCACTTTCTCCCCCAGAGTTTTAACTCTTTTATAAAACATTCTTTCCTAAAAGATGTATATTCATGCTTTAAAAATACTTCGACATATAAAATGTTTTTGAATCCAGAAAGGAAAAATATATCTAATTTAATCCTCTACAGAGTTACTGAAATGCAGATTCTTCTCCCCTCTCCTCCCCTCCCTGAGATTCATTCTGATTCAGGAGTCCTGAGCAGGGAGGGATCAAGCTCTCCAGTTAAAGCTGAGGGATATGAACCATTCAGACCACGTTTTGAGAATAAATGGTTTAAATGAGTTTCTCCACCTCTCTTCACAACATCAAAGCTCACTTAAAGACAAAGGAAAGACAGTGATGCATATTCACACTGCTATTGATTTTCTGACATTTAGAACCAGCCATCAACTTAGGCATAATGTCCTTTTTCTGAGTCATTCTTAAAATAAACATAAGGGGATTTCACTTGAAAATAATCCTTCCTCTAATGAGAAAAATTTGTTTTGGGAGTAAACCCCACTCAATATCCAGTTTGTGTGCTCATCACCTGACAGCATGGACCCAATGAACAAGAGTGAAGGTTCCAGCAATTTCCCATGGCAGGCTGACTTACTTACCCGAGGCTCGGTTAACTCCTCTCACTACTCTTCTTTATGCCCAAGATTACTAATTTTGAAAAGCTACATCTGGTATATTGTTTCACCCCAGGGTTCATTTTTCTTAGCAAAAGGGTTTCCAGCTATAAAATTAGGGCTGATGGTCAAGTAGCTAGAGTCGGAACCATGTATCATCTTTTTCTAGATTCACCGGTTCCCAGATTTTAAAAGGGACTGGGGGCTTCCCTTGGCCCAAGTTAATTAATTTGGCAAACCCTTCCGTGAAAACATAAGCCATCAGAGAAATGGAAACTGGGAGAAGGTCTGCAGCTTTGTTACATGTGGGCAAGGAAATAGAGGGGGAGCTTTTACCTTTTGAAAAGCAGCATCTTCCTCGAGCCTTTCAGAGGCCTGTGGCTGGTCATCAGCAGACTCCACTATCACGAGGCTGGTTTTTCGAGGCGAACTCTCCTCCCTACGTTCTGGGGGCTCTTCGGGTTCTTGCACAATGGGAGAGTCTCCCCGCTCACTTGATGTCGGGGTCTGGAGGTATGGCCTCTCCTCCTCAGCAGGGGTGCTGGTTTCCTCAGGAGTCTGGGTGGGAGAGCCAGATGCTGCCATAGCCTTTTGAGTCTCTGACACTTCTGTCTCCGGGGTGGTCACACTGAAACAGAAAAGCCCAATTATACCATGAGAGCATATGCATTTCCGCCCCTGCTGATGCAAGGGGTTTGGAAGGGAAGATGGAACTTGTCTTCACGGCCCGTGAAAGTCTAAAGAGGTTTTGTAAATTTGGCTAAGAAATGAAATGTGAATAAAAATTATATGTCAAATATAGAATACAGTTACAGCTCGTTGATCTAGCATTGATTGGGAAAAATGTACTCTAAAGTAATAAAAATTATCCTCAAATGTATTACTATTTCCTAATCTCTACAAAGTAGAGATGATTAATAAATAATGATAGATATTAATAAATAATAATTTCATCTTTCCTTTGATAACTCAAGGTAATATTGATGATTTGAGGAGGTTTATATAATAAAGATCTGTAGACAATAAGGCTTTCGAAGCAAGGATCAAAATTTGGCAAAATTTTAGAAAAGCAATATATAAACCCCATGTTAATATAGTTACCATAATCATAAATATAGAGAGATTCTTATTATCCATCCAGAAAACTGCATTACTTGATAGGAAGATCTGTTGGCATTGAAACTTTTTCTACTGATAGAGTTTGGAGGTAAGCAATGTCATCTTTATAATATTCCTAAAAGAAAAAAATTATCTGCTTTTTCTGCTCCTTCCTTCTAATTTTCTGTCACTCCATAGATATTAAATGCCCAAAGTGCCTTTCTGAATAGCCCCTCTTTGCTTCCCATCTTTTTCTCTTTCCTTCTCTCTTTTCCTGACCTCTTCTTTATGCTCTCCCCTACAATCTAAAGGTAGATGGGTGAAGGGGCAGTGCTCCGTGGAAGAAAAGCTCATTTCAATACCCCTTTCACCCTTTTCTCAAGTTCCAGTGACTCCAGCACAAAACTCAAGCAAGGACAAAGGAGATGCTGTGTTACAGCCTCCTGACACGCTATTCTCACATTGCAGGGCTGGGACATGCTTGCCTTTCTCATGATCTGGTTGCTTTTTCTAGACAATAAGTGTCATTTATACAACCCTTTTTTGCCTTTGCTTCCAGAAAGCCCAGAACTTGAGTTCTAAGCTGACTGTGCTCTGCAGCTTCCTTTAGGCAGAAGCGCTCTAGAAGACTTCTCTTTATTCCCACCCCAACCCCTAATGGTCTTTCATTCTGTGTGAGTCATCTGTGCTGCATTTCTATTTTTATTGCTAGCCACCTCATAGCTTTGTTGAAATGCACAAGGGCTGCTTCACCTACACTGTCACTGTTCACCTTCTGAACCAGCCAGGGTATGACAGGCACATATACCGAGAAGTGAAGTGCAGCAAACATACAAGTAATAACTGTGTGGTCTACAGTTTCAACAATGGTTTCACAGGCATATCCCTGACCTTTGACTCTGTAAGATGAATAAGGTGTATATTATTATCATAATTTATAGATGTGGAAACTGAGACTCAAAGGGCTTAGGCCTTTGCCCAAGGTCATGGAACTGGAAGTCGGTTCAGGCAGACTTGTGCCATACAACGCCGTCACAGTCACGTCTCAAATACTTTGCTTTTTTTCCTGTAGTTCTGAAAACTATTTGAAAACGATTTACGCTTGTATATGCTTGGCACCCTCTGCATATTGGCTTGTGTCTTTGGAATGACACTGCATAGGCTTTCTTTTGGAACTCACAAGTATTCCTGCTGTTCAAGAGCTGACTCTTCAGGCAGGTCTTGCATTTTCCCTGAGAAATCCTGTTGAACTTGCTCCTTGTGAGTCTGGGGAAGGAGCTCTGTTGCTGAGCCGTCGCCCTCAGTTTTGGAGATGCTCTCCTGAAAAGTGGAGTAACCGACAGAAATGTCTTCCTCCGAGACGATGGGAGGGTGATCATAGGACTCGTCCTCTTTAGAAGCAGCTTGCTGCTCTTTCTGCTTGTGCTGGGCAGTGCATAGCTCCTCTTGAAGTACCGAGAACCCTACAGGGGAGAACGATTTAAATTAAGTATTTAATTGAAGCTAAACTATATTAAGTGGGTATTTATTAAGTGACTACTACATGCCATGTCTGTGATCGGTCATGGTTACAAAGCTGAAAGAGGCACTGTGTCTGCCTTCAAGATGCTGACCATCTAGGGAAGCTCGGGCAAGTAAGAGATAATTAAATGCAGAGTGACGGGGCCACAGGTGCCAGTCAATGAATGCCGAGCATCCAACTCAGGGTTAAAGAATCAGGAAAAGAAATGCAGAGGGTATGACATCTTAAGGAGGCCTAAAGATGGGCAGGTATCAACTGCGACAGTTGAGGCATAAATTTACATGGTAAGAAGAGCATTAATAATAATAATAACAAATAGCTAACACATTCTGAATATTTACTATGTGTCAGGCACCATTCTAGGTGATTTGCAAGTATTAACTTGTATTAAACAACACTCTGAGGTTAGTACTCTTTTGATGAAGGATCTCTTAGGCCAAGCTAAGGAATTTCATATAGCAAGGGCAATAAGGAGTCACTGAAAAACTTTCAGCAGAGGTGTGATGGACCTTCATCTATCTAATTATTCACTCAGTAGATATATATTGAGTATCAACACTGTAGTAGGTGCTGTTAGATGCTGGATACATAGCAGTGAACAAGACAGAAGAGGCTTCTGGCCCGACTGAACTTGCATTTCTGCAGATTCATATTTCTGAAACCGGGGTAAAGGTACAAAGAAAAGAGGGCCAGTTTTTTAGATAGATTTGTCAGAAAAGGCTCCTCTTAGGAGCTGATACTTGAGCAGAGGCCTGAATGAAGTGAGAGAAAAAGGCACCTGGTGATCTTAGGGAAGAACACTCCAGAATGCAGGGAAGAGGAAGCACCAGAGCCTGGAAGCCTGAGAAGGTGTAGGGTGCCCAGGGCACAGCCCAGAGGCCAGCTGTGTGGGACTTGGGAAAGAGGGAGAGAGATGGGAGATGGGCCGAGCTATGAGGCTCTTGCTGAACAGTAATACATGCCATCATGTAAACCTATGGAAAGTAAGCTGCAGAAAAACATTGAGGAAGACTATCCTATAAAATAAGAAAATAAAAAAAACAAGAAGAGAGGTTGTCATGGAAAGTGAGTGAAGAAAATGTCTTCAGAAGAAGGGATTAATTTTCTGTGTCAAATGTTATGAAGAGGTAAAGGAAGACTGAGAATGGCTCAGTGCATTTGGCGATGAGAAAACAGTTGGTGAATTTTGCAAGATTCTTTTCTGTTGAGTGGTGATGACAAAACCTGACTTGTGTGGATTCTAGAGACAGTTCTAGAGAGAAGGGAAGAGAGAAAGTAGAGAGTAGTGACAGAAAAGTTAGACTATTCTTTTGAAGAGATTTCCCATGAAATGGATGGAGAAACAGAGCAGTCATACAGGGGAGCATATTGGGTGAAAGGAGTTATTTGCTTTGCTTTGTTTTTAAAGCTGGGATCTATTAAAGCACGTTTCAGTGCTGTTGACAATGTTCTAGTTGTAGGAGCCAGAGTGGGTGATTGCAGGAGTGAAGTCGATAGTTGGTAAAAGGGGATGAGATGTAGTACAAAAGAAGAGAAGATGGCTTTAGCAAAGGAAGGCCATTTCATACAGCAGGGAAGGTAGAGTATAAGTACTGAGATGCACTTAGGTTGAGAGACTTTGTGGTGAAAGAATATGGACATTTGCTTACAGGTATTCCTATTTTTTCTAAGGAATATGAAGTACAGTCATCAGGTTGGAATAAATAAAAAGAAGAGTAATGTGTGAGGCTTGAAAGAAGAGAAAGTGTAAAAATAGCAATGAGAGAGAGAGAAGGAGAAAGAATGGGAGTGAGTGAGCATGGAAGTGAATGAAGGTGGATTCGAGAAAGGGGGTAGGACCAATGATTAGAGGTCCAGTGGGTTTGCAGAATTATTGTGTAGAAGTAAAAGAGGATGTAAGTATAATGCTTCAAGTTAGGACTTGGAAGTAGTACAGTCACTGATAATGATTTAGTTTGGGTTGTGGGCACAGAAATGGGTCACTAAGGTAGAGTAAAAGACACAAGTATCAGAAGTGCCATCAAGGAGCTGAGGAAAGGGCACTGGATGGATCATCCATGTTGATGGCTGTTATGGACTGAATGTTTGGGTCCCCTTCAAATTCATATGTTGAAACCCTAGTCCCAACGTGATGGTATTCAGAGGTGGTAACCCTGTGAGGTAATTAGGTCATGAGGGTGGAGCCCTCATGAATGGGACTGGCACCCTTATAAGAAGAGGTCAGAGAGCTAGCTATTTCTCTGTCCCCTACGTAAGGACAGAGCAAGGAGACAGCCATGTACAATCTAGAATAGGGCCCTCACCAGACCCCGGCCATGCTATCACCCTGATCTTGAATTTCCAGTTTTCAGAAATGTGAGAAACAGATTTCTGTTGTTTAAGCTACCCAGTTCATGGTGTTTTGTTATAGCAGCCCACGCTGACTGAGACAATGATGAAATAACAAAGAACGAGAGGGATGGGGGCACCTAAAATGGACAGGGAAGTCTCAGGAGAAGAACGTATCAGCAAAGGCCATGGTCGACGCTCTGAAAAAAGGAAGACAGTGGGTCCAGTTGCCTGAATTAACCATACATCACAGACACTCATACACACACACAAATTCGCTGACCTTCACTATGATCCAGTGTAATGGTCTGTTCAATCTCTGCATAGCTATGACTGATGTGCTCCTGGAGAGGCTCTGTGCTGGTCTCCATGAGATGAACAATATCCATTCGGTTGATCTTGGTGAGACATTCAATGAGACTGGTATCTGGGATATTAGAGAAAAACTATTTATTACATCTGAGGGCTACTCTTTTAAAAATCTCTTTCATTTAGTTGCTTTACTGAATTTTTTTTGGTGACATATTTTAAGCATAGGAAAAATTTACAAAAATTTTGATGTTTGTACAAGACACAACCAAAGCTCAATTAAGGGTCTTTGTAAAAGTAAGCAAACAAACAAGAGCTATGTACGAAATGGGTGACACAGCATGGGCATAAGCCCTAAAAGTAGAGTTGCTAGATAACACATAGGACACCCTGTCAAATGTGAATTTTAGAAAAAAAAAACCAATTTTTTAAGTAAAAGTATATCCCCAATAATGCGTAGGATATACTTATACTAGAAAAGTATCTGTTGACTATCTGAAATTTAAATTTAACTGGGTGCTCTCAATTTTTATTTGCTAAATCTGGCAATCCTACCTAGAATAATGGTAAGAGAAGGAAAGATGAATGTGGGCTAGATGTAAATAAGGGAGGTCTCTACGTAGGTCTTCAAAGAGGCATTAAACAAAGTGGCAAACTTAGACCAGCTGAGGGATAAGAAGTAGTTATGTTCTGTATCACTTCCCATTTTATTTGATGTGGTCAGAATATCATATATAAATCATTACGTAGAATATCTACTTGACATTTTCCCCCATTTTAGTTATTTAGGAGTAAAGGAATCGGGAACTGAATGTAATGCACCATCAATAAAACAATGGCTAATAAAGCAAGTGTGTCTGCTGTCAATACTTAGAAAATTTTAGGACTTTAATAACTTTCCTGTTAGCAGCTAGTGCTAGTATCACTTTCCACCAGTTAATGCTGTTCACAGGAACACGGTACAAGAATTTTTATGCAACATGCATATTTGAGAAATGTTACAGCTTCTTCTCATTTGCTTACAGTAGCACTTCAGGTTGATGGCATCTGTCATTTTATCTTTTTACTGAATTTGCATAAAACGTTTGTTGAAGACGACTTTTTTCTACCTCCGGCCTATTGCCTTTTACATATAGCTCTCCACCTACCTGTTGCATGTTTCCCATCCCTTTCTAGCCAGTACTTCAATAGTGCATGACTCTGGTCTTGGAGGGAGTTAGGGTTCTCAATTCGAATTTGATGAATTTGCTCCTCAGTGAAATCCAGTTCTCTTGCTAATTCTAAAAGAGAAAATACTCCTTTGTAAATACATTAACTTCATAGTTTGAGTCTCTACACCTTGCCTTGTGATTTTGTAAATGATGTGTTCTTTGTATTGCTGTAACAGAGTTCCTTTATTTTTTCCTACTGATTAGAAATGACTCTCGTATGCCTTTGTTCTTCTAGCACTAACTGCAGATATTTTCCTTAAATTTGGGTATAGAATTGATCACTGTCATAGTGGAAATAGTAAGTCTGAGGCAATGATGATAAAATATGTAAATTCAGGACCATTTAATTCCAAAATTTGGAAGAGACCATTAATACTGGCTTATACTCTTAACCAAGACAATGGAAAATAAATGACTGAAAACAGTAGAAAGAGATCAGGTCTCACTTCTAATCATAATTAGGGGACTTGCAAATACTATAAATTCTGTTTCTGGGTACTTGGATAAATACTGGTTGTAGCTATATTATGGTGGTTGGATAAACTCCTTTCTGTGATTTGATGTCACATGAATAAAAGGTCTGGGAAGGATTAACTGACCTAGGGAGGAAGCCTCAAAGTTTTCCTTTAAAGTCTACCATTAACATTCTATATGGTTGCTTATACGTTGAGGTGTGTGTGCGCGCGTGCGTGCGTGTGTGTGTGTGTGTGTGTGTGAACGAGGTGTCTTTTTTGGAGGGCAATTTGCCAATATCTTTCAAAATTAAAAATATACATATATTTACACAGCTGTTTTCCTTCTAGGAATATGCCCTATAGAAACACCCACAAAAATCTATAGGTGCACAAGTATATCTACTGCCACTAACAGGAAACAACCTAAGTAGCCATCAACAAAGGCCACTGATAAAATTATGGTACCTCCAGACAGTGGAATTAAATAGCCATTTAAAAGAATGCCATAGATATTTCTATGCTGATGGAGTATTTATGCAGAATACTGTTAAGTAAAATTTTGCTTATTTTTAAATAGTAAGCATAGATGTGGGCACTGCAGATTTTTTTCTGAATACATGAGAAAGTGTTAGCAGTTACCTTTGAGGAAAGGGGCTCAAAGATGAGATGTAGGTGTGAGAGACTTATTTACTTTTCATTTTATACCATTCAGTGTGATTGTAAGGTTTGAATTTTCACCAACTATAATAGATATTACATTTAATATATACACTCATAAATACTTAAGAAGCAAAATAAATAATTCTGAATGCTACCTACTTAGTCAGTCAATCAGGGATATTTTGATACCCTTCCTTCCCCTAAATCCCTCAATTAAATAAATCTGCTCAGTATTTTAAAATTACTTTAAAATGCTTTAGTCATTTATTCTACATTATCAATTATCTTTGTTAAGGACATTATGACTCCTATCTCCTATTCATACCAAATTTTTAGGAAACTGAAAGGAGATTAATATTAACTTTAAACTGCTTGTTCTAATTAAGTAGTCACAAGTGACATAAAAGGAAGTCAGA
This sequence comes from Physeter macrocephalus, assembly GCF_002837175.3. NCBI lineage: Eukaryota > Metazoa > Chordata > Mammalia > Artiodactyla > Physeteridae > Physeter > Physeter macrocephalus. The sequence goes on along the minus strand of NC_041220.1, from coordinate 117,959,124 downwards.
CCAAACAAACAAACAAACAAACAAAAAGAGAAAAAAGAAAAAAATCCAGACAGACAATCTTGCTTTAATATGTTAAATAGCAGGAAAGATGAAAGGGTATAGCTTTTAAAACCTACAACTCATGATCTGTAAATAAACCATATTGATTTTAGAATTCACTTTCCATTAAAAAATTATTTAACATACAATTTCTAAACTGAAACATACCCATCTCTCAGAAAATTATTAAACATCTCATTCATCTGTACTTCAACATTCATCTGAAGTAAATTTTAGTACTGTTCAGGATGAAGATATCTGATTCAAGGTATCTAAAACAAGGAGCCCTGGTTGAATCTCAAATTAAATTTTATGACAATTACAACTAACAATGGTTTTGAAACACAATAATCTCCCCAAAGTTTAGAGATCCACAGCTCCCAAAGGAGGGTAGTGGGGCTTCTTATTTCTCAAAATCTCTTAATCTAAAGTTTTATTATTCAAAATGCCAGAGACAATAAAAGGTCTGCCCTGGTTCACGCAGTGAGTTAATGCAGACCCTGGATTTTCTAGTTCATAGTATCATTCTTTTCACTATTCCATGTGGTCTTCCTCAAGGAAAGAAAAAAAGACCTTTTTTCATTGTTAAGGACAGTTGGCTGATGCAACAATGTCATTTAAACCAAGCAGGTTTTGTTGAAAAAAATGGGTCACACTCATTTTACCTGTCCAGCTGAAACCAAGGTGATCAGCAATATAAGCCAGCCTTTCCTCAATCCGTTCCTGCTCATCCTGTTGATCTACAGAAGGTCAAAAACAGAATGGCCAAAGGTTGTCCATGACAGGAGAGGAACCACAGTACTGATCATCCAAAGAAAGGCAGTCAATTGTCCAAATATTTGATTATAGCACAAATTAACGATTACATTTTAAATCATATTAAATTGTGTGTTTGCCTGATTTCTGGAATGGAATGGGGAATAAATGTAATAAAAATCATGAAAACCATCTGCTTCCATATCTCTTTAATCAAGACTAGTCACTGGACATAATTATATAAGTTACTGATTTCTAGTAATCTTAGGACTTTCCTCTTAAAATTATCTGAGAGGATACTGCCCACCCGAAGAGAATCATCTTGCTCATCAAACACCAGAAAAATCATAAATGGGATGGAGGAATGGAGTAATTGGTTAGGACCTCCTATTATTGCCTGTGGCAGTATAAGATCACTTCTGGGTCATGTTGCAAAGAAATCACATCCAAGATTCACAAAAGACCGAGATCATGGGTTGATCAGACCATCCTGGCTTTTTTCAGTATGGCCAGAAACAACGTTTGTCTTGGTCCTGGTAACCTTGGAAGAAGGAAGAATGAAGTGTATGTATATGTATGTGTATGTGTAATTAGTGTGTATATATGTCTCTGGGGCAAAGTTTCTGTCTGCTTACTACTAAGTAAGCTCATATAATACTCCCACAGACTATAATTTTCCCTTTGATTTTTAACCCCCATTAATTGATGGGCAGCATTTTAGGTCATGGTCATTTTTTTATAACCCAAATTTAAGAATAATAGTCTTTATTGTAGAGATACTGGAAGACCAGAGGCTACTTCCCAAAGCCATCTATGGTTTCCTTTTTTTAATAATTCAAAGAGCCATCACCCCCTCACAGTCAGCTTAAATCATGCAAAGTTTGAGTTTTTGTTGTGTCTGCTTCATCTGATCAGAGTCCGTCCTCCATTTATCTGCCACATAAATGAAAAGCATGTTTCTACTTTATGATTGTTTGCTTAAAGTGTTTACCAATGGTATCTGAAATCCAACCTTTCTGAATCAAAACCAAATCCTCAACAATTAGAATTTCATGGTATGTGAAATCTTCTCGGGCAAATGGCTTCCTAATCGTTATAAAATTGTTAAGTACTTATTATTTTAAAGTATTCATAGGTAATTACAAAAAGTAATGACTCCTCATAATATGAAACAAAGCCAAATATATCTGTATGCTTAATTTAAGGCTAAGCCTGGAACGTCAGAACAACAAAACTCAAAGCTTGCATGGCCTCACGTGCAGCAGCTAGAGAAAAGGCAAGATCCCCGTTGCCTGTCGATCATGTTTATGTTTTCCATAAGCATTCTCATTACTCAATCTTGAGATTGTTTCCACAGACAAGAGTATACAGAGAAAGCACAAAACACAAAGGGCTTACACAAACATAGTAACCACTACAGAAAGCTTAAAGAAAATGAGACACAAATCACCAAATAAAACAGACACACAAAGAAACTATATCAAATTTATGACATGCGTAGCACAGGGAATCCCAGTGGCTGGCAAATACCTTCAGCATGGTCATGGCCATTTTCATCAGGGATGCGTTCAATCAGAGTCTCAATGGACTCATCCCAAATGGGCCTTGTGTCAAAGATGTCCTCAGGAATTGAGTTCTCGGTCTCAACAGGTGGCAGATTTTCAATTACTGAAACTTCCAGGGCACTACTACTTTCGTCATCTGAAACTAACTCCTGTTCCCTTTCTGACTGTGTAAGTCTATCCACTAACTTGGAAGCCTCATCACTAATCTCCTCAAAGAATTCTATGGAGTTCCTGTAAAGGTCAAAGAAATGCTCCTTACTTTCTTTTGTGGGGCTCGTGGGCCCCCTGCAGGAAGATGTGGTGCTTTTGCTCTTTACTGGCAATCGGGATGCAAATATCTTTGGCTTTGTGGCCCCTTCCTCTGATTCTAACTCAAGCTCCTCTGCCCCCTCTGTGCTTTCTGTTTCTGTCTCAATGTAACTTCTAGTTTTTACTGGACATTTGGTCTTTGCGTCCAAACTGGCATCAGATTCAGGTTTGCTTCTACTACTTGGCGCTCTGCTTGTCATGTCCTGCCCCTGAGGAGCCTCTGTTTTCAGTAGAGACAGGTCTAGATGCGAAGGCTGCTGCTCGACTCTTTGGACGGGTACTTTCATGGGGATTTTAGACTTTGGTTTTGTTTCATCCTCTTTACTTTGCTCATCCAGGCTGGGTAGAAAATCTTCAGAAAGGGAGCTCTCATACTCCACAGATGGAGGTGCTGGGGTTGAAGTGGGTATAGTCCTTACAGGGATTTTGGATCTGCTTTCAGTAGAAGGCACATTCTCCACGGGTGCAGTAGGGATTTCAATGACTGATTTCTGTTCCTCTGGGGATGAATCGGGAGAATCATCACCCCGATCTGCATATACAGACCTAGTGACTGTGGAAAAATCTAACTGAACTTGTCCAACTGGTTTAGGGGAGTCGGGGCAAGCTGTCTGCTTCACACTGGACAGGGGAGGTGTGTCACCCATTCCCACGGCGGGGAGGTCCTCAGCTCCCGCAGAAGTTCCCTCTTTCATTGATGTTTCAATGGAGGCTGAAATCCCCATTTGGGAGTTAAGTGGAGCATCTGAAGCGTGTGTTTCTTCTACTTCCTCACTCAGGTCATCTGGGAGTAGCTCTGCTTCGTCAGCCACTGTTTCTTTCGATTCTAAGAGTGCTAATGACTCAGCTGATGTCTCCAGCTGTAGGGGCTCAGCACCAGTACCCGCTTCTCTCATGTCTTCAGAGTGAGTCTCTTCCCTGGATTCTTGCCCAATTTGGAAAAAGTGAAAACTTTCATCTGCATAGGACCTTTTGGTCATATCAATGGCACCACTTCGGGTCATCTCAAACAATTTTCCTTCCTGAAAGAGAAATGGATTTTGCTCACTGGTTGGGGTCCCCTCTTCAGTTGGGGTCCTAGCAGGAGTGGTGTCAGGGGTGGTACCCTGCGATTGTCTGTCTACCATCAAACCAAATATCTTCTGTTCTTCCTCTTTCACTCGAGCCTCAAAGGCTTCATCATCCTCACGGATTTCACTCCAGGAATCAGAATCCACATCAGTTTTTGTGATGATGACTTTGCTTCTCTGTTCACCAGCAACTGTTGATGTATTTGGTACAGTTGGCTCTAAAGATGAGGAGGCTCTATCCGACTGCATTTCCCACAAGGTACTTTCTTGTTTGGGTTCTACGTCCAGGTTCTGGTCCTCAAAATTAGATTCTTCGCTTGAAACAGTTCTTCCAGAGGAGCTTGTCACTTCTACGTCTTCAGTGGAGGATGTGATGGTAACAGAATACACTTCAGAAGAGTGAAAACCTGTGTGTCTTGTATCTGTTTGGGTTTTGCTTTCTTCACTAGAGAAAAAAGATTGAGAAGGAACATTTTCATAAGGGCTTATGATTTGAGGATCAGAGGTTTCCTCAGTCTCCGCTGGGTCAGACACTGGAACATCCAAGGACGATCTATCAGCCTGAGTAGTAATGGATGAGTCTTGAGTGGACCGGTCCTCTGGTAAGCTCTCAAAAGCTTGGTCAGGTTTTGTGACCTCCATTTTGGTAGCAGAAGATGTAGAGACTATGTCTTCATCTAATTCTTTTGCTTCAGATGCTGGACAACGATGCAAAGAGGGCAAAGATGAAGAGCTTTCACTGGGGCAATCTACTTGTGGAGATTCGACTCCAGAAACATCAAGCTCTTCTTCTTCTGTATCTTTTTCACCAGTGCCTTGCAGAGCTAATGATTCCTTATGGATAACTAGCTGCTCGCTGACATCGTCACCAGTGGAACTGCGGAAACCTGAAGCGACAGGAGTGGCTGAGCCGCTGGGACTCGCTGCTTCATACCCATGGTCATCACAAAGATTTTGTTGATCAGCATCTCTGTTTAGATCATCATAAGACATCTCTGGGCCATCAGTAGAAACAGTATGACTGTCTTCAGGTAAATGAGATTCACGATCTTTTTCTTCCTCTGATTTACCTGAATCTTCCTGAGTATCTTCATTCATCTTAAAAGTGTATTGTTTGGAAACGACAGGCTGGAATTGTACCTCTTCAGGACTGGAATTTGAGTCTATGCTGGATGGAAGTGGGGAAGGGGGTTGCACTCGAATAACCGGCTCTGATAAGAGGCCTGAGTCGGCACCTTTTTCCAGCTGTGTCAACTCAGGTTCACTTTCTGAGGAGGAAGAAGCCTTTCTGCTCTCTGATGTTACAACCACGGGGACATCGCTTTCATCCTCTACACTCTCTGTGTGTTTTGTTTCATCCATGTCTGCTGAACAGCCAACATCTGCGTCAGAGGAGGAAGAAGATTCTTCTTGCTTGGGTTCTCTTTTGTAGTCCCTTTTCTGCTTTGCTTCTTGTTCAAGTTCATCAAACGTCTTGATTTTGGTTACCATTTTAAACATTTCCTCTTCAGGTGTGAACCTCTTTCTCTCCCCATTTTCTGAGTCATCCTCCTCTGCACATTCAGGAATCACAGCTGGTTTGGGGGTGCCTGCATCTGTGGTTTTGGGCGTGACCTCATAGCTAACTTCTTCGGAGCTGGGGGTGTCTGGGGAAAGGGGGCTCTTCCCTGAGCTCTCCATGAGTGACGTCTGCTCAAGGCTGTCATCCTCAGCACTGCCGTCCGGGTCTCGGAGCAGCCGGGACCGCATAGAGGCCACTTCCGTGAAGAGTTCTGTTTTGGCAACGGCTGAAGGAAGAGGAAAGTGACTCGGCAGAATTCCAGCCTTCATCTTTGGTTCAACAGGGCTGCTTTCAAGAGAATCATGGCAAGGGGATTCTTTCAGAGGACTCGGCTCCAGAGAATCAGGAGTTTTGTGCGAGGAGTTATCCTCCAGCACTGGGCTGGCTTCCAGGGAGTCCTTGTGGCTCACCGGGAAGGATTCGTCAGCCCCAGGGCTGAGGACCTCGCTGTCACGGCTAGGGAGTGCAAGTTCTAGCCCTTGGGGACTTCTAACGACTCCCTGGGCCTTTGATTCAGCCCTTGGGCCTGGCTTTACAGCAGAATCAGGCAGCGGCAAGGCCTCTGCTTCATCTGAGGGCTTGGTGGCTGTGGACTCCTGAGCTTCAGTATCAGTTTGTGTCTCATGGGCTGAACTAACATATTTAAGTGGACCTTCATCACGGGACACCTCCTCGGTCAGTCCTTCGGATGCTTCTTTTGCTAATGATACGCCTGGACCGCCAAGGCCGTCACCTTCTTGTGGGGGGCACGTGTCTTTGGAAGGGTCTAGGGCGACCTCCTTCAGCAAACGCTCAGCAGAGGGCTCTGTGCCCCCCGCGACTGCGGCACCCTGCCCTTCAGAGCCATCAGTAACGCCTTTGGTTGAGGGATGTCCTCTTTCGGAATGAATTTCTGGTGGTGTTTTTAACTTGGTAGTTGCCTTTGTTTCCCCAATGTGCTCCTCGCTTTTCTTTGGTGAGAAAGAAAGGCTTTCCGGGCTTGTCTCAGGGGTCTCTGCTAGGCCCTCATGCTTGTAGCTTTCTTCCGAACTGATGTGAGGGGTCCCCTCCATCAGGCTGCCGCACGGAGAACCTGCTACCCCTTCCTGCTTCAGGCTTTCCGAACTGCCTTGTAAGGCACCGCTCTGTAAAGACAGGGCTGGGAGGAACTCGTCTTTCAGGTAATCTAGTGGGAATGCGGTGCTGAAAGGACTAGTGAGCACTTGGTCTAAGTGAAGCTGCGCCTTCTCCGTCTCTTCACTCAGGCGGAACTCTTGGTATTTGTCATTGTCTTCCAGTTCCTGCTTAATGACCTCAGAAAAGTCAGTGGAGGTTTTCCTGTCCGGGCTGATCTGGAGATCCACGTCTCCCTGTTCACCAGCCAGCTTTTCTTTGGGGACTTCACTATCTTTAGGGCTTGCTTCTTCAGGCGCTGGCCGAACAGGTTCAGGTGTTTTGTGGTTGAGCGCTTTCTCCTTTTCTTCAGCGACGTCTTCTCTCTTAAACCCTAAGGAGGAAGCACGGACTGCTCTTCTGGATTCTGAAGGTCCCGTGACCAGGAATCTCTGGCCTCGTTTGACTGTCTGACTCTCCGTTTTCTGCGTTTCTCTCGGGGTTACTATCTGCCCCTTTTCTTTTTCTACCCGAACTTTGCTTTTCTCTTGTGGCTGTTTCTGTTTCGCTGATTTGTGCTCAAAGAGTCCAGTCTTATGTTTAGACGGGTCCTGACCTGACTGGAAAGCTTTCATCAATTCCCGAACAGACATTGTCTCCTCGATTCTTTCTGTTTTTGAGGTGGGGGAGACAGGTGGTTGCTTGTCTGTTCTCCCAGAAGGTGACACAGGCAGGTGCTTCTCGGTTTTCCCAGAGGTTGAGACAGGTGAATGCTTTTCAATTCTTCCAGCTGGTGATACAAGCAAGCGTTTCTCTGTCCTGCCTGGTGACACTGGCGGATGTTTCTCTGTTCTCCCAGAGGGCGAGACGGGTGGGCGTTTGTCTGTTTTACCTGAAGGCGAAACAGGTGGGTGTCTTTCTGTTTTTGTAGAGGAGGATACAGGGGAGTGTCTTTCAGTTTTTGCGGAGGGTGACAAGGGTGAGTGTTTCTCAGTTTTACTTGACGATGACACAGGTGTGTGCTTCTCAGTTTTTGCGGAGGGTGACAAGGGTGAGTGTTTCTCAGTTTTACTCACTGGTGATACTGGAGGGTGCCTCTCAGTTTTTGCAGAAGAGGAAAGAGAAGAGTGTCTTTCTGTTTTCAAGGAGGGTGATGCTGGCGCATGTCTCTCGGACTTCAGAGAGGGGGACGCAGCTAGATGTGTCCTTTGTGTTATCTTTTTTGGCACATCTTCTTTGCCTTTGACTCTGACAGGCAACTTGCTTCGCCCTTTCTGTTCATCTTCCACTCGTTTTTGAAGGGCCTTCACCTTGTCCTTTATGGAACCAATGGGAGTTTCTTCTATCAAAGGTGACGTAGCTTTTACAGGGGGAAGAGGCTCGGGGGCTAAACCTGGGTCCTCATCTAATGACTCTTCTGAACTACCTTTTTTAAGTTCAGTTTTTTCTGCACTAGCTTGTGAACTATCCTCTTTTTGTTTTTGTTTTTCTTTTAATTTCCTTCTCACTGGCTTCTTTATGCCCAGGCTTGGTTTGGGCTGTTTCTGGGTACTCTGTGTCTCCTCTGAAGATGCTTCTTTATTTTTCCCTTCGCTTTCAGAGCTCCTGCAAGGACCCAGAGCCTCACGTTTCTCCCCTGCCAGATCTTGCACTGTCTGCGGTGGCTCTTTGTGAGGAGACACGTAGGAATTTAGATCCTCGGTAAGGTAGTTCACTAGCCCTGTTGAGTCTTTCTCTACTTTTACTTTGGTCTCTTTCTCTATTCTAATTTCTGCACATGGGTATTCGGTGATTTCTAAAGATGCTTTTCGCTTAGCCTCCTCTATTTCCTCATCACTGACAATAACCCATTCCTCTTCCACTAATTCTCTCTCTGGCTGAGACCTTGGCACACTGTCTTCATCTCTCATGCAGGTTCCACTTCTCAGGATTTCGTTCACCTTCTCTAAGTCCTCTTTAACTCTTTCAACAATTTCAAAAGGCTCCCCTGGCTCTTCCTCAGCAGCCTTCACCAGCTCCTTCACTTTGAGGGAACCTGCCCTATCAGGTCCATCTGTGGTCAAGATGGCAGTCATTTTGATCAAATCTTGTTTCATCTCAGAAACTTCAGAGAGCAAGTCCGGACTTGCTAGGACAGGAACTTCATTAACCAGGTGACTTTTCAGGACAGATGTTTCTGTAGATTCTGTCTCATCATCTTTGATGTGAATGAAAAACATTGAAAGTAAAATGGAAATCAAAAAAGATATTGGCAAATGTAATCAGGACTGAAACGACACAGTGTCTTTTCCTGTCGTGGCGGGTGGAACAACAAAAATGGGCTGGGAATGGTGGATCCACAAGGTCTCAGGATACAAAAGCAAAGCAAGGCTAACGGAAAAAAAACTGAAAAGGAAAAATGAGCAGGAAATAACTTGCTTAATTTTCTCACTTGTAGCACATCCACACATACAACAAAACCGTGACAAATAATCAAGACACACACAAAATCACAAAACAAAGAACGAACGCAGTGAAATTACACAGAGATATCTCAAGATTGTTCAGATGTTACAGATCAATGTTGAAAAAAGATGAACATGGGAAAAAAAGGAAAAAAGCATTAGAAATTGCAGAAAGTTGATTTCCTCTAGGAGAAAGCCAGTAGTAGCAAACTCAGAATGTCGTCTAATGATGTATAGACATTATTTAATCATAGAAAAATCTGGAATTCAGTATGTTTAGTTCTGCCAGTATACAATGACTATATAAAATATATCTGAATCAGCTGCAAACCGGCATTTCATCTAAGGGAAATTCACACTAACAACGAAACAAACAGTCTTGTGCTGAGAGGCATAGTCCTTTCCTTGGAGCAACCTCCTTGTTTAGACACGTAATGGACAGACCAAGGAGGGAAAGAAAGGAAAGGAAAGAAAAACAACAAAAACAACGATTGTGATTAAACTTATATGTGAGTCCAAAGTTAAAATGTGATGCATGGCAACCCAAATCGGAGACAGTCACACAGGACACACGCACAGTTTATGTAAGCCAAGTTATTTCCATGCAAAGCAAAGGTGGAATAAAACTGGTGGGAGAGGTAGCCTTGCCGAAATGTGCAGGCAGGAGAATGGCAAGAAACTAGAACAAATATGGAAAACGTTACTGTGGTGAAGCATATTTACTTCCCTAAAAGTCCACATACAAGATGCTCGATGCAGTATGTTTGAGGCATAGGTAGTGGGGGCCTGCACCCATTAAAGGCAAGGGGGAAAACTGAAACTCTTCTAGGATTTACTCATGAAAAGACCTTAGGAAAGAGTTCTTTCAACAGAGCCCTCCTTTGGAGATTATTTCATGCCTGGTTGAAGATTATTTTATGATTGTCTTTATACTAAAAGAAAGCCAAACATGAGTCTATATTTGAAACTTTTAAAGCAGTCACAATACCTGGGAGTCATTCAGGAGGATCTATGACATTATAGCAATATAGTAACTTTTTTTAAATGATTGAGCCAGATGGATGAATTTTTAATTCCCACTAGCTTGTATCCAAGGAACAAAGGGCCAGTTAAATAAACATAGTAGTCCCAGTGAAGAAAGTGGGATAATAAAATCTCTTTAAAAAAAGGAATTAATGAAGGCAATGATCATGTAAATTTTTTTTATAAACATAAGTGCCTTCTCTTGAGAGAATCAGTATATGTTGAGGAGCTATACTATGTGAAATGCATATACAAAGATATATTAAACTAATTTATACCAGTACAGATTTGTTCAGATATAAAACAATGAAAACATCCAGAATTTCAAATATTCTAGTCCTGAATAATGATTTAACATGAGGGTAAGGAGACTCTCATTTAAAAGTATTTCAATAACTTAGCAGTAAATTACATTGTGCTAGGACTTCAAAAAAAGGGGGAAAAAAAAAAGCCTGAAGATTATTGCATAGGGCCTGATGACCATATTAAACATGGTTCTAAGTTTTCTCCTTTTGGGAATAGCACCCTGAAATACAGTAAATCAAAATAAATCTTAAAATGAATAAACATTAAAAATTAGATTTTTTTCTAGAGCATTTTGGGCATAAAAGCAAGAAGGAAACCTGAAAAACTCAACTTCTTCCACATAAGAAGCTAGAGTCACCAAAAACAGTCCAACAAACTAAAAATTTAATTGAATGTTACAAACCTGAAATGAACTCTAAGATAGCTCTCTCAAAGTCTGTAAAAACCAGTTCTCTTTGTACTAGATTACATTTAGGCTTTGCATCATTATTTAAAATTAGCACTATTATGACATACTGTTGTGATTAATAATTTTATCCAGGAGGTTTTAATTTTTGCTTTTCTGGTTCTTATATTTTTCAGAAAGTTTTCACAAAAGTCTATGAGACCTCAGCCCTAGAAAAGTCAGTTATACTTCACCACAGTAAGAGGTGCAAGGGGTAGGGGTCGGGGTGGGGTGAGGGGAGAGTTAGCTTTAGCCGAAAACTATTAAGACAGTATCACTTTTGCAGGGGTAGCCTACATAAATAATGAGCTCTCTACTGATGTCAGTTGTTGCTTGATATAAAAAGTGATACCGTCATGTCAGAGCTTAAAAAAAATGAGATGACAATGTTATGCTAACAAATTGGACAAAAACGGTAGGGTGGGTTTCTAAACAAGCATAACAGCAATAGCAGGGTTAACAGGGATCTAAAAGAAAGTGAATGCTTAGATGAATAATCATTGCATTTTACTGCTAATTAGCTCACAAATTAGATATATTCATAATTTAACTGGCCAAGCTGCTTTTCTAAATAAATATTAATGATTAATAAGGATAATATAAAAACATAATTATTATAGTGGTTAGTAACGGCAACTAGCTTGCATCTTGATTCATGCTTTTCTTTATTGTATCCAGCTTTCAAACAAACTCAATTTTATTTAAAATCTTACTTTTTTCTGATGTCATATCGATCTGAAAGAAAACATACATAAATTGAATGGTTACAAATAGCATCTTACCTCACAGCCCTTGATGTGTACAGTAAGCTCCTATTTTATATACATGGGAAATGCCATAAGCTAGAGGAAGGTCAGAGTAATTTGCTACCGTTCTTCCCTAGAGTCTCTGATTCTTAACCTAACTTTGAAAAAACAAATCTCCTTTCTAGACACTATGGGTGGAAAGTCCTTTCTAACATGTTACTCCTGGGAAGGTATGAGGCAGGTGTGTTTGATGTTAGAAATATGTATTACGGAAAAGGCCAGGAAAAAAGTGAAGTAGGTTTTAAACAGTAAATGTCAATTTAGTTGAGAGAAAGGAAAGAACAAAGAGCATGCCAGGGTGTTACATTCTACAGAAGTAGTTTCATTATTAGTTATAAGCCAGAATTCCAAATCCTCAAAAGAATACAAGCTGGATCTGTCGCCCTGAATAGTTCCTGAAAATACTCAATAGAAAAATCATAAGCCTAATGGAAGAACTCATTTGAACACAGCAAAGTTGGTTTCATAATTGTGTTGCTCTTTCAACAAGGTATGCAGGTATCATCTTGAACAGCTTGGGGATTGGGTCACCAGCTACAGAAAGGAAATTGAATATGGGAGACAAAGCGTGACTGCACAGTTGAGGGAAAAAATGACTTCAGTCTTGTCGCAAGTTTATTGTGTATCTGGTTATACATGGCAGGACAATGAGTCTATTTAATCACCCCTCTCATCCTGCCCCACTGCCTGGGTATCAGGAAAGAAGTGAATTCGGGGGCAGTCTATGAACTGATAAGGCCTTACATTTTAAGCTGGTGAGTACAAGGGTGTTTATTATGTTTTTCTTTATGGTTTTCTATTTTAAATCCAACAGAATAACATTAAAAAATAAAATTAGTATATTTGACAACATTTACGTGCAACTAATAACAATTCCATTTGTCTATCTTAGAAACAGGAAGCAATATGTTAATCAGTTAAGTGTAAGGACTTTTCCAATGATTTCTTTCATTTCTATGATAATGTTTGGGCATTTTCAGACCTTTATAAGGGAAACAAACACATACTTGCTTTGACTATCGAAGCAGGTATAATTCAAATGGCTATTTATTCAAGGTAACCTCTCTAAGACTCATTTTCTTCATCTGTCACATATCATCTATGATATGATAGCACACACCTCATAGAGTGATTGTGAGATCAGTGTTGGTGGGGTATGTGGAGCACTTAGTAAAGAATCTACCTTATAAGAAGTGCTCATTATATGTAGAGTTCTGCATGATAATATTAGTATAGTCAAATGGATGAACTATATGCTCCTTAAAGTTTTTTATTTCAGAGGTTCTCAAACTTTTTGTTTTTAAACCCCCTTTACACTCTTAAAAACATACTGAGGAGTCTGAAGAACTTCTGTTTATGTTTAACATATATAAACAAATATCTGTATTACAAATGAAAGCTGAGAATATACAAGAACCCAAGTATACACAAGCACACATTCCAGAGTGTCAGGGTGATGATGTCATCACATGTAATGGAGCCTCTGGAAGACTCCTATGTAGCTTGTGAGGATATGGGAGCTAAAAGGCAAATAATGTTTCAGTACTATTAAGGAAAGAGTTTTGACCTTCAGGTGTCTCCAGACCAACCTTTGAGAACCACTGAGATAATGGTTTTGGTCTTCAGCTGTTGATAGAGAAATCTATATTTCTGCATAAAGACAGGTAACAATTTATAGGGAAATTTTACTGTCCTCTGAAATCAGTCCATAAGATGAGAAAACAGGCTCAGAGAGGTTAAGTAAGATCATGACCCTTTAATTACTAAGGACAACGGTGTAACCCTTCTAAGACACAGGTAACCATGTGCTCTTATCAGTGGTTATAGCAATAACACAGCCATTAACAAGTGACAATGCCACACAATTACCTCTTCCTCCTGTTCTTGATCTGACTCTGATTCCTTGCCGCCCCAAGATGCCATGCAAGATGGAAAAAAGAGAGCAGGAAGAGTAGAGAGTATTTAGAAGAAAAGACAAGACTAAATACTCTGACAACAGATATCAATAGGTAAGCATACGTCAGTGTACTTGTATTTTTTTCTTACTAACCGTGTACAGAAAACAAGCACAAAAATTAAAGAAGATCGATTTAAATGCAAATATCTGTAGATTCAAGAGACAAAAGAACCAAGATTATAAATAGACTAATCTACTAGACAAAAGAACTAAAATTATAAATATACTAATTTCAGATGCTCGGTTACCAGCAGCCTCAAAGTTTGACATTTAATGGATTTGATGGCATATGTCTACAGAAATGGTGAGAACAATATCTCAGCCATTACAGATATTGGCTAAAAATGTTAAAAGCCACAAATAAACATATGGTGAAAATATTTTCAATACACAGGCAATATTTAGGAGTTCTATTATAATAAAGAGCTACTAAGTTCTAAAATATATCTGAACTATACACTGTTCGGCAATTTTTTCTTCTGTTTTGAGTTACTAAATAGAAAGTTGTCCTGGACCATCACAGCATTAATAACTGTCTGATATATCTTGACTTAGAAATAAAAAGTAATAATAAACTAAATGCTTTCTTTTATAGCACATTGAAAGCTCATTGAAGTCAGAGACAAAGCTCATTCATCTTTACATATCACTTAGGCGGATCGCCCCAGCAGTACATATTTCTTTGTGGTTCTTATTTGGTATTCTGCTTCGGTGACTCAAAAGTGATCAGCACTACAAACCCCAAGGTACATTCTGTACCATTGGAGTGCAATTACAGTACACTTACTGGATCAATATACCTATTGCTGTATTCTAATTCTTGGAATAATATGTAAATTTATGTAAACAGGTACTGGTATTTAATTTTTAAAATTTAATAAGAATTTACAATGTTAAACATGATACTACATGCTTATCTCTATGTGACTGATCTCTAATTTATAAGAATAATTAAGTAAGGAAAATATACTGTGGTGAATAAAAAGAAATGTTTTATTTTGCAGAGTCAAGATTTAGGATTTTAAATATACTCCTACCTCTCCTCCAGGTCTCACCTGCCACTACTCATCCTACTTCCCAACCTCTAAAATTCACACTGATAACTTGCTATAACCTCCTATAAATTGCCATGTGGTAGCTTTCCATTAAAAAGGGATAGTGTTTAAAAATTTTCTTAGTAATAAATAAAGTTCTCCCCAACATTTAATTCATCCCCCTTGCCTTCTTTGATTTGATCAGAGTAATCAAAGAATTCTATAATGGGGAGAGGTTTGACTAGCAAGTAACACCTGTAGGTAGATTTGGGTCAAGAATGAATGAATTTTCCTTTCAACAATGTTTCAAATCTACTCCTATAACAAGCGAGTATTTTATATACTAATCATGTTAAAATAGTTGAAAATTAATTTAATGCTCCTAAAACAGTATAGGTTACAAGATGAACAAATAATTATTTTAGCAACAAGGTAAAATATCCTGTTGTTGCTCTGAATTTCATAGTACATAATCCACTGTGAACTGGTAGTAAACCGAAGCTAATAGACTCATAAAGTTTTGGTAGGGTGAAATGTACTAGTATGGTGCCAGGAGGGCACATAAAAACAATAAGAAAGGCAAAGTGAATTATTTAATTTTTAAAAATTAGTCCAAAAAATTAAATCTGCAATTTGAATTTTCTCTCTTCCATATCCAATATGTATTTACAGAAAATTTTCCATCAAAGTGAATTTAATGTGAAACAAGGTAGAGCTACTTTTTCCCTTACTTAAATGGAAAATCATAAATTGGACAGGGTATCAAAAATGACTGTTATATATGGTTGCATTCAGTGTCTTTGCTTTTATTTATTCTAAAGAATTTGAAAATAAAATCCTATACTCCCTGAATTGCACTACAGCAGATTACAATACCTTCGCATAAATTGGCAGGGTGATGTTTAAGTTGCAAATAGCTTGATGCACCAGGCCTCTTGTAGATTTTGGCTCTTTCATAAATGATAGTCGTCCGCAAGGTTCCTGAGTTGTATCACGTACCTTGAACAAGAAAGGCATACATGCTTTACCCATATGATGCACACTATTTATTTTAAGGAGATGATACTCAAAAGAATCAGGAAAAATCATTAGACAATGCTAAATAAGGATGTGGAGGTGTTCCTTTTTCCCTTTCCTATTATCATTCAGAATGGTTAAAAAAATCGTTTAGCTTAAAAAAATGTGGTAAAATATACATAAAATTTACCATTTTCGTTTACACACTTACCATTTTCAAGCATACAATTCAGTGTCATGAAGCACATTCACAAAGTTGTGCAATCATCACTACTATGCAGAATTTTCCATCATCCCAAACAGCAACTCTGTACCCATTAAGCAGTAATCCCCCATTCTACTCCTCCCCCAGCACCTAGTAACCTCTATTCAACCTTCTGTTGCTATAAATTTGCCCCTTCTAAGTGCCTCGTATAGGTAGAGTTATACATTCACGTTGCGACATATATCAGAATTTCGTTCTTTTTAAAAATTTGTGTTAAATTATACATAGGACTTCCCTGGTGGCGCAGTGGTTAAGAATCCGCCTGCCAATGCAGGGGACACGGGTTCGATCCCTGGTCTGGGAAGATCCCACATGCCACGGAGCAGCTAGGCCCGTGTGCCACAACTACTGAGCCTGCGCTCTAGAGCCCACGGGCCCACAACTACTGAGCCCGCGTGCCGCAACTACTGAAGCCCGCGTGCCTAGAGCCCATGCTTAGCAACCAAAGAAGCCACCACGATGAGAAGCCCGTGCACCGCAATGAAGAGCAGTGCCCATGCACAGCAACGAAGACCCAATGCAGCCACAAATAAATAAAAATAATTAAATTTAAAAAAAAGAAAAAGTACTTTCCAAAAAAAAATAAGAAATACCATATCATTATTTAAAAAAAATTATACATAAAACATCATTTCAACCATTTTTACATGCACAGTTTAGTAGCATTAAGTACATTCACACTGTTGTATAACTATTACCACCATGCATCTTCAGAATGTTTTCACTTTCACAAACTGAAACCGTTTCCATTAACTTCCCATTCCTTCCTTCCCCAATCCCCTGGTAACCACCATTCTATTTTCTGACTCTGCATTTGACTACTCTAGGTACTTCATATAAGTGGGAAGGAACATACACTATTTGTCTTTTGTGTCTGGCTAATTTCACTCATTTTAAGGTTGAATAATATTCCATTGTATGCATATACCACATTTTGTTTATCCATTCATCTGTGGACGGGTATTTGGGATGTTTCCACCTTTTGACTACTGGGAAGATGCTGCTATGAACATTGTAAGTAACCGAGTCCCTGCTTTCAATTCTTCAGGAATTGCTGGATCATATGCTAATTCTATGTTTAACTTTTTGAGGAACTGCCATACTGTTTTCCACAGTGGCTGCACCATTTTACATTCCCACCAGCAATCAATGCATCAGGATCCCAATTTCTCCACATCCTTACCAGCATTTGTTATTTTCTGTTTGTTTGTTTGTTTTTGATAATAGCCAACCTAAAGGGTATGGAGTGGGATCTCACTGTGGTTTTAGTTTGAATTTACTTAAGCTGTTGAGCATATTTTCATGTGCTTATTGGCCCTTTGTATATCTTGTTTGGAGAAATGTTTATTTAAGTCATTTTCCTTTTTGTATTGTGTTGGTTATAAAATGACTTTTGCACATCAATAATATCAAATATTAGCACAATTATACAGCTGTTTGTGTTAAATGGATCCATTGCCCCTCAGCAGTTAGTGCTTAATGTGTGATCTGTAAGAGCCTTTCTTTAATCAGGCAAAACAAATGAACCAGAAATGGCACAATGAAAGCCTGCAGTAGAGATCTCGAGAAAACTTAACAGACTTATTAAAACTTAAATAGAATTATTACTTCAATTTCACGAATCTCTCACTCATATCCATTTTTGTCTCTCTTTAGAACTGGGAATCTAGGAAAAAACTTGTATAAGTTACTGCCAAATTCCTAACGTGGATTAATATTCCTAAAGAGGGACAACAAATTTATGGTACACTGAAGTGTCTCCATAAATGTTTGTTGAATGAATTTATGAAAGTATATCCAGTCTATAGCTCTATCTGGGATAATCTCTTAATAGATTAAGCGAGATCCTGGATCTTTTGAGAGCTTCTTATTACAAAAATTTGTCACTAAGAACTCTTTTGGTCTCTACAATTGTGAAATCACATGTTTTAAAAATTTAAGCACAAATATTTAAAAGAAATAATAGTAAAAAAAAAAAAAAAAAGAGAGCGAGAGAGAGACTTCCCTTAAAATCTGGAAAAGAATGGCCAGTTTTTCTAATTAATGAATTGGCTATTTGCCCCTCATTCTTAGACTTAAACATAGTCTATAACTAAAAATTAAGGTTGAATTTGAAATTTTAAAAAATGGTTTGTTTTCTAGGACTTGAAAATTTTACAGAAATGGTTTAAAAAAATCACTGGAAATGACTGAAAAGCAAATATTTTCTTCTACTAAAGGGAGTCAAAGCTTTACTTAATCTTGAATTAAATGCATTACCAAGTTCCATGTATATATTACCTTGACAAAGAGAGGAAGTCTGTTTTCTTTGAAGGCAAAAAAACTGAATATATGATGTTGGCCACTCTTGGTTAATGGCACCAGGTTGCCAAAACAATCAACATAGATGGGTTTTCCTTCTAATACCTGGTGGAAAGAGAGAAAAACAACACAGAATATAATAGCTGCAATTTTTACTTGTTATTTACATGAAGAAGTGGTGGTATTACCTGGAACATTAAAATTCTTAAAATGTGCATACAATAATCTTTAAACTCCTGACTGACATTTGGTCTTATCTGTGACAAAGCACGTACCAGCACTCCCTCTTCTTACTAGTAATGGGAATCTTCAAATGCAGAGTGGCATTTAATGTTAATGGTCTCATTTCTAATCCTCAAACATGTTACCTTCGCAAACCAATATAGCTTTAAATCCTAAATTTAAATTTCTTTTTGACTTCACAATGAGTCATGTTACTTGAGTTCTATATCCAAAGGCCCACAATGATGGAAAATTCTGAAATAAGAAAAAGTAATGTAGAAAAGCCCTGGATATCATACTTTCACATTTATACAAAGTATATACTTCCTGGACTGTTTTCTTCACTATTAAAGAATAACAAGAAAAAAAAAGAAATCAAATAAATATTCACCTCAAAAAATAATAAGGAAAGATAAAAACATATAAATTGCTATATTCATTTACATACTTTGAATTTATCAATGACATATAATTTTTCCCACAATAATCTTTAAGAGTCCTTTTACCTCCTCACATACACGGAGACTATCCCAACTGAATAGGTCCAAACTGGCTAAAAATGGCTGATTTTAGACCTTGACCTTCTCACTGATCAAGATGTCGACCGGTCTTTTTTTTTTGATGGCTCTATTTATGGTATACTATTTTAAATATAATTTATTAATAAAGGTATAAACAACATGTTAACAAAAATTGGTTTTTCAAATACAGTACCTCCACATCCCTGCTTCTGGCCACCTCAGCAAAGTTTTCTTGTTGTTCAAGCGTCTTATCCACTTTATCATCAGTCATGCAGAAACACCTCAACCTGGCTTCAATGGGGTCATGTGATTTGGCAAACACTACAAATTTGGCCATATATGGTACACAAATAATTTCTCTATACACTTGTGATGCAAAGGTAACGGACTCCTGGATTTGTCGACAATCTATCAGCCAGAACCTATAAAATAAAATAAGGTCAGTTATCTGAAATTTAACGTACAGTTAGCCATCGGTATATATGGAGGACTGGTTCCTGGAACTCCGCAGATACCAAGATCCACAGATGCTCAAGTACCTTATTTAAAATGGTGGAATACAGTCAGCCCTCTGTATCAGTGGGCTCCACGACTATGAATAAGGAAGGCCAACTGCATGAAAACCAAGTCAGTTCCTTCAATATGATCAAAGTAATCATTAAATGCTTCTTGAAAAAAGAAGGGAGAAAGAAAGGGAGATAATAAGAGGAAGTAAAAAGGAAGGGAAAGAAAGATAGGGAAGGGAGGAAAGGTAGGAGGATAGATGGGAAGGAGGAAGCAGGTGAGGGGAAGAGAAAAAGAGGTACCAGGTGTTTAAGGTCAACTATTAAATACTGTGTTTGTAATTTTTTCCCTTGGAAACTCTTCTGAGTATTCAATCTCCTGAAATACAGTTTCAGTGTTTAGAATCCTTTAGTGGTATAAGCCCAGTATTGGACATTATGACAAGTATCTTACTGGATGAGTTTCTATTTTCCATGATTGCCTCTCCTGTTCTTCATTTCCTGAAACTCTTTTCAACAAAATCTACCTAGCTTTTTTCCTCATTCCATCATTCTTTTCCAAAGGACTCACAGTCACCAAAGTTGGATCAACCCAGCCACTTTAAAAAAATCTGCTTTTGCTTCAGAACTCCTAAGTATTGCTTAATACAATTAATAGAAGAAATTATTAGCTTTGTGACTAATTTATGATTTCTAGCCTCAGCTAAATCTGTGACATATTTTGGCAACTTCTTCCTCAGATACCATTTTATTCAGTACAGTAATGGTGCTAAACCTTTATGATACCCCTGGACCTTCCCCCTCACCTCAGACCCTCAGAAAGGTAACTTCACTGAGAAAGCAGAGACGATCAGACGGCCATTCTCTCAATTTGTTATTCATACGCTTCAAAGATTTATTTCACATCCTCTTACTTTGAAACCTTTCTCCATCTATGATCACTCTCCTTCTCCCAACTCATTGCCCATAATCTTTAGGTATTCTGAGATTTCCTTATCTTCTTAGCCTTTCTTTCCTTCCATTCCTGACCCATCTCTCTTCTTCTTTTTAATTGTGATAAACTATACGTAATATAAAATTTACCATTTTAACCATTCTTAAGGGTGCGATTCATTGGCATTAAGTATGTTTACAACACCGTGCAATGTGACCACTCTCCATTTCCAGAACTTCTTCATCATCCCAAACAGAGACACTGTACCCACTAAACAATCACTTCAAATTTTCCCCTTCACCTCAGCCCCTGGTAACCTCTATTAAACTTTCCGTCTCTATGAATGTGCCTGTTCTAGGTACCTCATTTACATGCAATACCTGTCCTTTTGGGTCTGGCCTATTTCACTTACTATAGTGTGTTGAAGGTTCAGCATAGTCCCTGGCTCTCGGCAGGCACTCAATATTACCTTCCTCTTTATACTGACTGAACTATACTTTATTCACTGCTCCTTCAATTGTCTGAAAAACTTAAATTATTAATACAATAACATAATAACTCATGATTTCTGGGTCTATCCTACCAGGCCTTCTGTAAATAATGTTAACCAACATTCCGGCATTATTGCTGAATTACAGACTCCGTTGTTGCCAGCCCCCAATGCCCTTCTGCATCTTGGCTCATGTTACTGTCTTTTCCACTTTTATATATCTGCCTGTTAGGTTCCTACCTATCTCATGAGTCACCTCTTCTCAGACATCCTCTGTGACCACCCTGATGCAAACACTCTCCTCGGAATTCTTTTAGCACCTCTTCTGTACCTTTCCATTCAGAACTTGTCATTTTCTGGCATGGGAGCGTGGATGCCTGAGTGGCAGGGCACACTGACACATAGAACCGGAGACTCAAAGTTGAGCCCTCTGGGTGGCTCGAACTATAAACATGTGTCACCACACCCAGCTATTGCTGTGCACTGTTATTCATGCATCTATCTTTTTTCCCCCTGAATAAGAATTTAAGCTTTAACCACTCTCAACTTCAGTTTTCTCATCTGTAAAATGGACATAATGCTTCTTGCCCTTCTTAAGTTGCAAAGTTGTTGTAGTAATCAAATTAAATAAAAGGGAAAATGCTTGGCAGTCCATTAATGATCATGCAAATGAGAACTCATATTAATAAGTTGAGTTAGTGTATACACATGCAAAAAAACTAAATAGCTTAAGCTTTTTAAAGATGTGTGATACATAAGTGGGCAATATGTAAATGTGCTATGATGCATAAGCATCACCGAAACCTCTAAACTGTTTAAGCAAACCATGATATGCTTTGTGTTTTGGTTATCATTCTGTTGGAAAAAGTAGTTCAGGCTATTTTGTGGACAGCAGGAAATCTATCATTCCTAAGACCTTTGGGACTGGAAAAATCAGCAGTGGCTGCTAAAACCAGAGTCTGGGTCATACAGTAATAGCCAACAATCATTTATTTTCTTTAGATTTTAATCTGACTGGCTGTACTTTGTTATTGCATTATCACTATTACATTTACTGGCAGGTCTAGTTTAGAATATGAAGGTAAATGCAGACCATATTTAAAACCATACCAAAAAAATGACTGTTAAAGAATGTAAGGAACAAAATAAAAGACATCGGGGGCACACAATTTCACAGTAGGTTTTTCTGTGCGGTATAACCATACCTGGCAGACACATTGGTTGTAAAGGAAACACATTCATTGACAAATGTTAATGGCGTAGTTCCTGTAATATCTTCCCACTGAGCAGGGGTGGTTCCACCTGAAATAATACGATTGTTGAAAAAAAATCAGGCAAAACTCCAGACCCTGCATTGTAAAATAAAGTCTTTGCGGTTCTGGCTATGTTCACTCACCCTTCAACATGACACACTGGAAGCAAAATGACTAAAAACTGTATGCTAAAAAATGACACATTGAAAACAAACAGCAAACACCACACTTCACAGAACTAAATTTAAGGGAGGTCATTTGAATAACTGCTTCAAACTACTAGGTGCTCTATTCTCTGCCTGACATTCTGAAGCTTTTGTTGTAATTGCGAGGCTCTGAAGATAATTTTGAATTATATACAATTGATGATTTTAAAAGATCCTTCGACCAACCAAGGAGCTGAATGCTTTGTTAAAACAAAAATCCAAATATTCTTTTGTTTTTTAACTTCATATTTTATGCAATTATTCTCAAGAAAGAGAATTTCCTCTCAATTTGTAATTGAAGGCTGGCAAAAAAGTGCTTGGAAAATATTAAGAGCTCAATAAATACTGCAAAGTGAATGAGCAAATGATTGAATGCCAAAGGATGACCTCTGACACAGACAAATCACTATGGAGGGTGATGCTGACTTTTATTTCTACTGAGGAATTAAGTTGGCATAGATAGGACAAAATTATCTTCAAGCACTGCAGGAGGAATATATGTTTGAGATGAAAACAAATTTTGACTAAGGTTTCTTAAAGGGAATGAGTTATCAAACAAAGGTCATGGAAACTTATTCTTGGAGGCCTCTAAAATATACACTGTAAGCAGAATCATAAAACATAACAGAGAAAAACACAAAAATCCAAACACCTAGGTTAACATATTTGTAAAAATTAATAGATAAATTAAAGAAATTGTTTACTACAAATCCATCCAAAGACAGAGGGCTGGAATAACTAGATCAGATGGTGCCTAGGCCCGTGTGGTATCTTCATTTTATCATCCATAAGGGCAGGATGTGCCATGGACATTTTTCTCTCTGACTTGTTTTGCATCCACGCTATTACACTGCACACTGTAGGAAGGTTAATCATATACACACGGACCAAAAAGTATGGGAAAGATACCCAGGAATGCTATGTAATAACCAGAAATGAGTAATTGGGAAGAAGCCATAGGCGAAGCATATGATTTCCCACTACCCTCATTTTAGTCCACGTACTTTAAAATTACGTCATATTATTAAACTTATGCGGTAAAGTCTCAATGATTCGCTATCAAGAGTACAGCCAAAAACATTAATAAGAAGGAAGAATGAAAGAGAGAATTAAAAAAAGGGTAAACATTTCTGCTAATATGAAGGAGAGATTAAAATAAAAATTCTAACAATACTTAAGCAAGCAGAGATGGTCATTATTCCTACTGACAACAGTATGAATATTTACTGAAAGCCAATACCATGTAGTTATTGCTAATTAGGGAAATTATCAGCCAAATTATGTAGTTCTAACACAGGTTACTTGTGTGGATTTTCTACCTCTCACTATTTGTGGTGGTATTATTGGCAGAGACAACCAATATTCTGGGAATGTCTTTCTGGAGTTTGGTAGCTGACTGAAAGCTATTACAACTTCCAATTGAAAAGACCAAAATTCAGTTAATCATTAAAAACCTTCATTTTGTTTTTCCAAAGTTAGTTCAGCAGATCAATGATAAAGACATAACCAACTCCTGGAGAGAAAAGTTTGAATTATTGGGTATAATTATTCAAGATATTATTTATTTTTCAACAGGTTTAGGATGATGTCTTCAAAGAAGGCTTAAAGCTTGGGTTTTGAGGAATATGGGCTTGGGTTTGAATCTCAACTCTGCTAGATATTTACAGTATAATCTCAGGCAAGTTATAGAACTTCTCTCAATCTTGGTTTCCTTTTCAGCAAAATAGGATTAAAGTTTCCTCACAGGGCTACTGTGGAGATAAAAACAACAATGTATATGAAGTGCCTAAAAGTTTCGCATACAGACTTTATTTAGTAAATATTAGTTCATTTCCTTCCCCCTAGTTAGAGTGCCTTTCCTGAATTAATGTATATAACCTTGCAGGCATCTTATGACCAAAGTAATTTAATATCTACGACAATCTAAGTTTCCTCTTTCAGAACTTTCTACTACAGTAGTCACATGTGACTCACCTGTGATGCTGCAGAGTAACCTTAAGGTTGGTGCATCTCCCCCAAAACCATTCAACATGACATCACTTGAAGCTTTGGGGACAGGAATGGTCATGGTAATTGGCTTGTGAAATTTTCTTCTTCTAGGTTCCAAAGTGACTATAGGGCTGAAGGTAGCTTTGTTGCCTAGGATCTTCTTAACCAACTCACTGTGCATAGGTTGAGCCTTTTAAAAGAAAAAAAAATTAAAATAAACAATATATCATTATATTCCATGTCAAATTTCTTAATGCATTGCTCTTTATTTCATAAATTAGTTTTCTGGCTTCAAATATGGCAACTGAAAGTTTACTACTGTTACCAAATGCTCGTCTAAAACTTTAGGAGACGTATGATCTCCTAGGGCAGCTTTTGCTCACCCAGGAATAATTTGATTCTTTAACCATTTAATTCCCATTTGAAAAGTTGATTTTTAATCACTGGAATAAAATCCATGTTCGGTTAACTTGCATCTTGATGTGGGCATACCTGTAGGCCTACACGGATCCGCTTGGTTAGTGCCCCCTCTGGGAAGACGGCCTGCACCTGGGGTACCACTGTGCTGCTCAGCACGCCTCCCTCTGGGCCAATCAGGTTGCTGTCCTGTTTGATGCGAGACACCACTGCAAAGTACTGTGGGAAGTCACGGGTGATGATGCGGCAGATCCGTTTCTTTTCTAGGTCTTCCGGGCTATCCAGCACTGAGACAAGAAATGACCCTTCTTCATATAGCAAGGATTTCCTTCTGAAAGCATTCTAGCAGACTCACTGGCATAGTTAGTAGTAAACAGGTGTTGTAACAAAACACTTCCTTTTTTAATTAATAGGAAAATTTAAAAAGTAAGGCTATCCTAACAACACCAGAAAAATGACTGCAATCTTTCAAGAGCTGTCAGCATTTAGCTGGCACATTTTCTCTCTCTGTGGAAACTCGGTCTTTCCAGGGCACTGTGAAAGAAAAGCATCTAGTTCCAGATGTGGTATTGCAGGGCTGCCTTTGTAAATGAGGGGGTTTGAGGGCAAACCTGGAATGAAAATGAACCTGTTCTATTCTTGGCTCAACACGATGGAGAGGAAATTTGTTATGGGCTCCTTTTCTTTGCAAATTTCAAAGTTAGCTCAACAACCAGTTATTGTGGTTTTAAGAAGTAATACGGCCCTTTCAGTTCTCAGGGGAGCAGTGCAGGAATAAAATCTGTCTTGGAAGGGTAAGATTCGTGTTTGTGTGTTCATTCCAGTGGCATGGTTGTCTCTGAGATAATCACTGTGGATATTAAAAAAAAAATCAGTGACTATAAATTCAGGGTTTCAATATTCCCCTGAAACCATTAACTTACCAAACAGATCATCTAACATCAGGAGAATGGGATAATGGGCTCTTTATAAACTGTATTAGTGTAGATACGTAGGGCAATACAATAAATCTGACTGGTTTAAAATGCTGAAAATTTGAACTAAGTGGATCACTGAATTTTAAGGGATTATGGAACTTTATTCATTTTTAGAAATCATTTACAATTCTTATAGAGGCATGAACAGCAATCATGTTTTTCTTAACTATTGACTATAACTAGATAGCAAAAGTCAGAAGTCCCAGGATCTGACCATTCATGATTGAAGATCGATGCATTGGCAAATTCTAGCTTATACTTATAAAAGAACAGGTTACCACACATAATGAACATAAAAACATACAAATCCGATCCTCTGTTTTAAAATGAGCCTTTTACATATGTAAAAAGTTATAAGAGTGGGTCCCCATCCAAGGACAAGATGGCAGTGTTAATGACAGGTAAATACTTCAGATGGAAATATCCTAAACTAAATGCAAGCAAAAGAAATGGTCTCAAGGAGTAGAAGCAGCTAAATACTGCACAGAACAAGCCTTATCAGTAAGAATCCTG
Source organism: Physeter macrocephalus (assembly GCF_002837175.3). Classification (NCBI taxonomy): domain Eukaryota; kingdom Metazoa; phylum Chordata; class Mammalia; order Artiodactyla; family Physeteridae; genus Physeter; species Physeter macrocephalus. The sequence continues at coordinate 117,933,109 of NC_041220.1, read as the reverse complement.
ATCTTTTCATCTTGCGTGGAAGATGCTGACCTACACATCTAGAAGGCATAATTTCCTTTTCCATCCACCTCTTGGATAGGGTAAGCCTGGCCTCTTTTCTTACTCAACCTCAGAAGGGTGCAGAAAGAAATGTTAGAGGAGCTGCTGTCAGGCTACACTTTACTATTCATGAGCCATACCTGAAGCTACAGCCGGTGGTCCTGAAACACTGATAAAATCTGGCAAACAGCCACACAGCTGTGTGTCTACCTCTGTGCAAACTTTGGTAGGTTCTTGGCACTTAGGCAAAGAACTTCTCCTATTTGTGTAGTTACATAAAGTGCAACATATCTGCAGTTATCAGGACTGAGAGACCTCATCTCTGTGCAACCTCGGGAGGTCTAAGAATGAGCCACCTCCCTCTAGTCAAACTAAGATATTTCAACCTGGGGCTAAATGGCCTAAGCTGGATTTGGGATTTACAGAGATTAAAGCCCTAATGAAAAATAAGTTCCTTAACTATATGTGTAGGTTTGTATATGAAATTCAACCCTAACTAACTCCCTGTTCAAATTATATATAAAGTGTGAGTGAACTTAATTTTCCTATCTCCTTAATAGGAAGTTAAAAATTATATTAGGGCTTCCCTGGTGGCGCAGTGGTTGCGCGTCCGCCTGCCGATGCAGGGGAACCGGGTTCGCGCCCCGGTCTGGGAGGATCCCGCATGCCGCGGAGCGGCTGGGCCCGTGAGCCATGGCCGCTGAGCCTGCGCGTCCGGATATATTATCCTATAATGCAGTAGTTATGGTTATATGTAGGTTTTCCTACAGAAAAGCTTAACACTTTTTATCAGTGTCTTAAATATCTAAACATTCAAGTTAGGCATTTTTTAAAATCATGGATTTATCCAGTATCAGTTTGTTTTGTTATGAAACAAAAATATCTATTCTATCTCACGTTTTAGACAAGTTTGCACTAAAGATAGAGATGGGCTGTATCTCTTTATTAAAATGAGATATTTACTATTAACGATTTTATTTTCCCAAATGTAACAAAAGTAAGACTAGACAAATATATCGTATACTCCAATGCATCACCATTGGAACATACCAGAATACTTGCTGTGGTAAAATAACAAAGGGACACATTTGTTACTAAACCAAACTTGGGTCTGCTTACCCTTGTGCCGTAGAGCCGATCTACTGACACCAGGTTGTGGTGAAGGAAATTGTGCCGTTTATTGCAGGTGCCAAATAAGGGGTCTGGGCAGCTAATGCTCAAAAGACCAAGACTCCTTGTTTGGTACCTGCAATAAATGCCACACTTACCTTCACCACAACCCGGGATCAGTAGATTGGCTTTACTGTGCAAGGGCAAGCAGACCCAAGCTGGATTAGGCAACACAAACACACTCACGCCCGTAGGACATAAAGAAACGCATCATTATCATGCTTTCACTTCAGAGTTCTTTTAAAACCTTTAATATGAAGTACCTTCATCCATGCCATTAAGGATTTCATTCAGTTCGTCTTCAGTGTATTCGCAGTAATGCTCTTTCCAGCTGTCCCCATTCTCACTGCGCAGGACAACCAGTTCCCTCTCTTTTCCTCGAAGGGCAGCAAAATGAGGGATCTCCACGATCACAGGCCTGACACAGTAAGGCAGAACATTCAGTGTGGACAGGAGCTAACCAACAGCGAGACAAGTACCTTGACTCTGTCTGTTGCAAAGTGACCTGGAATTCTTCTCTTTCTGGGGACAGGGACCTAGTGGGCCATCCTCTGAAGCCCTGAGGCTAGCAAATGGTCCCACGGTAGCTAGCACTTCACCTCAGGGGCACCAATCCTCAGGGCCATGTTGCTACCTTAAGCCAATGATGTTTCTCTGTGAGTGCATATGGCATTCTGGAACTTCTCCTTTGATAAATGTAAGGATAACACATTTAACCAAAAGAAATGTACATGCATATCTATGAGGTGTGCCAATCTCTTAAAACGTTTTCTACAAGGTACAAAATGACAAAATGGTTTAAGAGGGAAAATGGCTCATATGCTGCGTAATTTGATGTATTGTTAATGAGGAGATGTCAGAAAAGTCAACTACTTGGTAACTAGAAAGACATGCACTCGTGGGATTTGTTTCCTTATATTTTTTCCAATCAAGGAAACAATAGGCATGTGTACACAGTGTGGCCCTAATCAAGCACCTCAGCTGGCAGCCCAATTTGTGTCCAATGCCTATTATATTCGGGATCCAGAACATGCACTGCCCTACTGTTTTTAGGTCGCTCTCAAAATTTAGAGAGGCTTTTGATTTTTCAGTCCAGGTTGCTTTGATACAGACTCCAAATTTATCATAATCACATCATAACTAGCACATAGTACAACTAGGCAGATCTCATGCTTTAAACGAAAATGAAGGTCACAGCACTTTAAGGGAAAAGATAGAAAAACATCACTCGAAAATAAAAGTCACATACCACAAGGGTCAGAAATGGTCCACTAAAGATAGGTTATACAGAATTTAAATCATAGAGAGGGACATGTCATGGGCACAATGACAAAAAGAGAAATCATATTGCAGAAGAAGGAGAAGAATGGGGGCCAGCAGCCATCAATTTGTTTTAAGTCACTCCTACCCAAGGAATTTGGTTCCAGGAGGCCCCAGCTGAAGGATGCGGCTGACCAAACTTTCTCCCTCATTAAGTGGGGGAGGAGCCGTTGGCAGGTGAAGTTTACTGAGTACATCCAAAGCAGCAGTGAAAGAAAGAACATAAGTAAGCTTCAGGTGTTGTTTTCCACAGAACCCCAGCGTCACCAGCTGATGAACAGGGTGAAGTTTGGTTTCACACTGCATTTGGTTCTGCCCCCTCCATTGGTCACAAAGAGCAAGAACAGAGACCCAGAGTGTACAATGGAGGCGCTTGGAAGGAGGGAGCGTGGGGGTCGGATCTGTCCCTACTTAGGTTCACCGCCAGGGCATGAGCCAAAAAAGAAAAAAATATGCTCCACTGGAAGGACAGAGCTGTTGGGGATATAGTAAAAACTCTGACTCCACAGCGAGGCCAGAAGTTTTCATGGATATTCCTCAACAGATGTGATGAGTATTAAAAAGCCTACAAGTACCTGCACATGAGGGAGGGGAGAGGACCTGGTACATACAGAATGAAAGGAACCACTGGGGAATTGCTCCAACCATAATGGCATCTTCTGATGCAACCCAGAACTTCACAGGCTCCTTCTAAATCTCTGGTCTGTCTGATAGGAGGACATGGGGGGTGGTTTCCATAATTGGGAAATACAGACACACCCCTTTTCACGTCTGAACATAATTTGGAGCAAGCTGTTAACAGTTTGCTCCAAATTACAAGGCTTTAGAACATCTCCTGAGTTCTAAAGCAAGAAATCCTCCCCCCAGTATGACATTGGCAAAGCAAGAGTTCATGATTAATAGGATTTTTCTCCCAGTTTTTGAGCACAAAGAGTTGATATGACAAGACTTAAATACAATTGATTTGTTTCAAAATATTTTGAAACTTGTCCCCCTCCAAAACTTCATCGTTTTGTCAGTTTTCAGCAGTAGCTACTCACTTCTTGGCATACTGAGATACGACTTAATATACTAGCAGCCATACAAACAAACAGAAGAAAGAAGAAATGTTTATTTCTGCTCAAAATTGCTAAAATGAGCATGGTGAAAGTTATTCTTGATTTGGTCCTCTTAATGAACACTGTGCCTAAATAAAATGCCAGTATAATTATAAGACTCAAGGTAGCAATTCTGACAACAGAAAAGACAAATCACATAGACTAAATTTTTGGACGTTCTATAAAGAACACTGCTCTCCAAAGTGAAGATAACGATCCTGTTTTGTAACTATACAAGACTTTATATTTGGAATAGACTAGTACAGTTGACCCTTGAACGACTAGGCAGGTCCACTTATGCCCTGAGTTTTTTCAATAGTAAATATTACAGGACCACACAGGCCGACTCTAAGGTGTATGCAAAGTTTTGACTGCGTGGAGGGTCAGCAACTCTGGGGGTCAGCACCCCTGCGTTGTTCAAGGGCCAACTGTATTTTTTTTCTCTATGACTTCACCACTTAAATCTCAGATTTAAAAAATACCTACCATCGACCAAAACATGATTATTCATATTGGGAGTCTAGCATCTACTATCACATTCAAAGAGAAAGAGTAATAGTTAAGCTGAATGTTTAACCCATTAATGCCTTAAAATAAGAGGCATTTAAGTGGAGTCAAGCATTGAGGCATTACTTCCAATTCTTAAAAAAATGTCATAGGGGCCAATCTTCTTTCATAATGTTTTGACGTACCTTTTTCCATTCCATCCTAGTGATCTCATGTGGAGGACACAAGCTCATCGGTGACTAAGTGGGAGGTTTATCAGAAACCCTTACCCAAGGAACTGAGCACCCGAAGGTCCGACTTCAATCAGGCGACTGGCCAGGCCTTCTCCTTCCACCATTGGAGGCATTGTCGCCAGTCTATGGCGTTTGACCAGTCGGCAGGTGACTCGGGTTGGGGCAGTACATTTCCGAGGCGGAATGATGATGCGGAGCCCATTGTGTCTGCATCCTCGCATTGCGCCACCTCGGGCGTCCACCATAAAACTAACCAGGAAACTAAAAATTAAAATAGAAGATTAGATGTGTTTAGAAATATCAATGGCAGATAAACAAGCTTTGTCAAGTTATTTTTTTTTCCATAATGCTCTGTTCTTAAAACACCTCTTTTTTATTTATATGCATGGTGGCCAAAAATTTGCCCTTAAGAGTTATTTTACTTTATACCAATGCCTTGATTTTAGTTTGGTTGTTGTTTTAATTTTTGTATTTTTTGATCTGTAACTAAAGAAGAGTTCTAATTTTTTTGATAATGGTAATATTAAATATAAATTGTAAATTAAAAATATATCCAATTGACTTAGAAAGTAGAATGAAATTACGTAAAGAATATTGATGTGTTTCCTTTTGTTGTAAGTGCAAATACTTTTGCTTCCTTCTGTGTGTGTCCTGAAAAATCCATATTTTGAAATAATATAAGGATAGAGCAGAGAGGAAAGACTAAATTGCAGCTTTTCTGAGTAAACTCAACTTGACTTTTAAAAATTACATCTTGTCCAGATCATTTTAGCATAATTCTATGACTTAAAAAAATTCACAGGCCTTCTCCCAAGATCAAACCCATGTTCGTGCATCCTGCTCCAACATTGTCTTACCCAGGATGCAGGTTTTTAACTCATTACATTCTAAAAAAAAAGAGGAAAAGCAAAATAATCAATTGTTTTGGATAGAACCAATTTACTGGTTAAAATGCACTTTTTCACTTCTTACGTAGAAATCTCTCTGCTATACCATTCTAATTGAAGGGGTAGATAGGAAACAAAGATTATAAATACCCTCTATTCTGGGTTTTGAAGTGGGAAAACCTGGGCTCATGCTAATGGAGGATATCTGTGCATCATGATTTTCCCCAAATTATAATAAATGGAATATGGAAAGTCATAGGTAGTAATTTAGAAATGTAAAGGCATCTCTATTATTTTTGTTCCTTTTTTGCCAAGCTAATTACTTGTAAATAGGGGAATAATGATCCAAGGTGACTTGGTTTGTTTATTTTAAGTGTACCAAGAGAAAGCGTTTGTCTTAACTTTGAAGTTGTTTCCTTTGGGCTGTTTCTGCAGCTTAGTTTGATTTCTTCTCACTATGGTAGTGTAACACTCATTAAAGCCTTGGAGGCACGCACTTTGTCAAGGACCAAAAATTAAACCAGGCAATCTGATGGTCATACACATATACACAAAGACACACACAGTGTGCACACCCTTACACAAATAACATTACTGTCTTTCCCAATTCTCCTTGCATTTGCAAGCTTTTTATACCAAAACAGAAAGAGGAAAGCACCATATAGGTGTATTATGGATCTACTGATAGCTTAACCAGCACAGAACTATACCAGATTCATCACACCTAGATATTGCATCCATGACAACACGTAAAACATTTCAAAGGTGTTTCATCAAAGTAAGTTATGGGACAGAAACACAATACATTTATGTTATTTTTAGATAAGTGAAGGAAAAATACCTTAGCGTCCTCTTCATAGCAGAACACAACTCATTAAGCATGCTATTAAACAGAACCCCTGTTGCTAGTAATACAAATGGATGTGAAGGAGCCCAGAGTGCCTGTCTGAAGCAGGTCGTGCAGGATGAGACCATGAGAAGAGGCGACACACTTCTTCCCATATGCAGGAGCCGGTCTAGACCTACCAATTCATACCCAGTCCTCTAAGTTTTTAGTATGGGGCACAAACTGGGAAGTATAATCAACAGTTAAATCCTGAAGTGTGGATATTTCTGGTCTTTATCAAATCACAATGAGAAAATGTTGGCTGCTTTTCTTATTACTAGCGTTTAAGTAGGAATTCTTTTTTTTTTTTTGGATCCCAAGAAAACAGGAGTTTACTGTGGTTTAGAATTCAGAAGGACTGTACATAATAATTAGGTTTAACTGACAACAGTTTTTCTGAAATTTCTGAATTTTTGCTAAGTTTTGTATATTATCACTAGCTTGAGTTCCCCCCTCTCTCTTACTTTTATTACTAGAGTCACCAGAAGGAAAATTTAAAATATTTCAAAAACAGCTGTTTCTGGGCAAGTCACCTAGCACACACTCCTAATGTCTCCTCTGGTTTCAAACATAAAGGGGAACCCGGCTCAGACAAGAACAATCCTTGCTGCACACCCGCAGGCTCATGCATCTCCCTTTTTATTCCGAGAGGCTCCAGCTCAAAACAAAAGTTACAAGGTTAAGCGCTACTCCGAGTTCCTGACACAGTTAACCCCTGCTTCGTCTTCAGAAAAATAGAAGTCTGTAATTCCTTCTTGAACATGGCTTCGAAGTGGAGGTCTTTGGCCATGAGCTCCTTTCTGACACCATCTAGTGCCCACTGGTGGTCCGTCAGCTCCAAAGCTTCCCCCTCTGTCTTAGAAGCTTTATTGTTGTCTGCGGGCATGGCCATGGCTGCTCCAGTCATCTGTTCCTGCATTATCCATGCTTGGTCGGCAGCATTATCTTGGCCCAAAATCACAGAGTAAATGCTCCAAAGCCCAAAGACATTGAGGAAATACCAGGATGCAGAACTCACCCAGGAGGCATCTAATGTGAGTAGTTCAATTTCTTGCTGTAGCACAGGCTTAAAACAGAGGGTCAGTGGAAACAGGACCTTGGTTATGGCAAAGCCTGAAAATGTCATGTTGATCCATCCACCAATAAGAATCATAGGGAGGACATTTGTGACATGGCCTTTCATCATGTTGGTGAGCATAGTGGGATCAGTTATAGGAGAAGGAGGCACAACCTTCCTTTTAGTTTTTTGAAAAAACCCGTCCTCTGGGTTGTTGAAGTAATAGTTTCATGTCAGGAAAGACTGTTTGGGAATGTATTTTCCATTTTCCCTGAGGACTCTGCTTCGAATTAGGACTTGACTGTCGGAGACTTGTTCCTGGGTGAGCTTCTTGTCACTCTGCAGCAGGATGGACATGTAGTGGCAAATCATGCCCATGACGAAGGTGATGATAATGATGGGCAGGACCACCCAGAGGCAGATGTTGGAGTCGAGCAGCAGCTCCGGCCCTGCCATTTTCACAGAGAGCCGGCTCCTGGCCGGCTGTAGCTGGGTGGATCTTCACCGGGGCGTGGGCTGCGGGGCTCCTCATCAAGTTCGCCTCCGGGCCTTCTCACGACCCCCAGCCAGGTGAGCCTGGGACAAAACCACAGCCTCGGCCCTTGCGCCCCGCCCACCGCCAGGCCACCAGGCCACCCACTAAGTAGGAATTCTTAAAAAAATTATTTTCTATTTGCTTTTTAAAATGCACTATTGCTCAAAAGAATGAGAGAACTGGTAACGCTTCTAGATGACTATAAAGGTTCCTTTTCCATTTTACTATTTTCTTTTGACTATGATATTTATGTTGATTTTTATAAAAACTAGAAAAAAGTGACTTAAGTTCAACCAGTGCTGTTCCAAACTCATTGCTACATTTCTGACGTTCTCTACTTTCTCTGATTTTGTTTCATCTTTTGAATACTAGCAGCACTGGTGAAGAACAGGGGCTCAAACTAGTAAGGAACTATAATACATCTGCTTAATATTATCAATCTTCAATACTATTTGTACCGTTTGAAGGCATTTAGGGAATTTCCCAATTCATGTTACATGCTGTTATATTTCCACTATGTTTATCCCAGTGATGGCTTAGGGCCTATATAACATCTCCATTTAGAACATCTTCTAGAGGTGCATTCTCTAAGGCAGGGGTCCCCAACCCCCAGGCCATGAACGGGTATCTGTCCATGGCTTGTTAGGAACCAGGCCGCACAGCAGGAGGTGAGTGGCGGGCAAATGAGTGACGCTTCATCTGTATTTACAGCCGCTCCCCATCACTCGCATTACTGCCTGAGCTCCGCCTCCTGTCAGCATTATGGTGAGTTGTATAATTATTTCATTATATATTACAATGTAATAATAATAGAAAAAAAGGGCACAATAAATGTAATGCACTTCAATCATCCCAAAACCATCCCCCTGACCACTGTCCGTGGAAAAACCATCTTCCATGAAACTGGTCCCTGGTGACAAAAACGTTAGAGACCGCTGCTCTAAGGAATGAATTGAAGTAGCTATGTTCTTGGCTGTAACAATGTTAAAGTAACTATATGTTTGATTACTTTCTCTGATTTTCTGTCATTGACTGATCTTTTTAAAATTCTCTTTTGTTCTCATTTACTCCATAATTTCCACGCCCCTTTTCATGCAACAATTTGTTACCCTCCTAGTAAGTGCCAGGTGCCCTGCTAGGAACTGAGTGAGAATACAGAAAGTAAAGACGTAGTTGCTGCTGCCAAGATGCTCACAGTCTAAGCCCCGAATGTCACATGATGGTTTCACTTACTCAGAATCACTTACTTTCCTGGTCAATGAGAAATGAATTAAACCATATATAGAAGCCATATCAGTGCCACAATGGCAGTGACCTTGTTCTCCATATTTCTTCCTGTGTCCCCCCAGTGCCTAGCACAATGTAAATAGAGCACATAGTAGGTAGTTAATAAATAATTGTTGAACAGTGAATGAAGGGAAGAGTGAAAATGGTAAGTTGTGAGAAGTTGTATATATTTATTTCTAATTGAGAAGAAGCCTAAAGTAGAAGGTTATTTAATTCTCTGGTCCCTGGACAAACAATCCAGTCAGACCTCATTCAAATTACTACACTCAGATATTTCAGCTCATAAAATAGCAAAACAGTTGAGAAGGACCGACCTCAGTGTTAAATATTCCTCTATAGGTATTTTCCTGCTCCAAAATGAGAGACCCAATATATTTATTTCCCTTGATAGAGGATGAAGAAAGACCAAAGACTGGAAAATAAAAGAACTTAAAGATCGAAGCTGCAAGTAGATAAATTTAACTATATGTGTCTTGGTGTCATCACAGATCTGGAAAATTATATTTAAGTACTGCACCGGAAAACAAAGCAAATTGGAAAAAATTAGGTACCAATGTGCATAATTCAGAGAAAAGAAAAATTAAATTTCCAATGAAAACAAGTTTTTGTGTCTTTATCAAATAACTAAAGGAAATGCAACAGAGTAACAAAAAGCAAGAAGCTCTACTGAGGGAATTATTTGACGAGAGAGACAGAAAGAGAAAGAAAGAGACAAAGAAAGGGGTGGGGAGGGAGGGAGGGAGACAGAGAGGAAAGTAAATCAGAAGGATATCAAGAAAGAAACAAAAGCATTGGAAGTCATGAAAGAGCTAAATACTGATGGTAAAAATGAATAAAAATGTTTACAAATTTAGCAAGAAAATACCCTAAGCCAATCAGACTCAAATAATGTAGCTGCAGAATAAACAACTAATTAAAAAGCTGACTATGTAAAACTCTATACCAAAAGAAGTCTTTTCTTCAAATAAGAGGGGATAAGAGAAATAATGATGCAAGTTTATATCTAGTGCTGATGAAAAATCTTTTAGATAAAAGTCAACATGCTAATCATTAATCCCAATAGTTTGTAATATAAAATTGGGTTAGCATTTGAGCATTTTCATTTAAAAAGATCAGAATCAAAAGGTGTCACTATTTGGATAGGTAGTAGAATTAGTGGATAGTTATTTTGTGATGTATAAAACAATTTCAAGGGACGTCCCTGGTGGTACAGTGGTTAAGAATCTGCCTGCCAATGCAGGGGACACGGGTTCGAGCCCTGGTCTGGGAAGACCCCACATGCCGTGGAACAACTAAGCCCGTACGCCTCAACTACTGAGCCTGCGCTCCAGAGCCCCGCTCGCCACAACTAGAGAAAGCCCTCGCGCAGCAACGAAGACCCAAAGCAGCCAAAAATAAATAAATGAAATAAATTTATTTTAAAAAAAATTTCAAAAAGCAGATTATAAAAGACCATTTACTTTTTTTGGTACCATAGGAAAAAGTGAAAGGTTGGAAAGGAGGGAATCATGAGATGAATCAGTTCACATACTAGGTTTGATTAAGTAAATATGATTTTCTCATATTTTCAGATTAAAAATGGGACAAGATAATGCCTATAAACAGTTGGAGATGAAAGGAGTTGAAGTAAAAACATGTAATTAAGTATGCACAGGGGTATCATATATGGATTAAAGCTCAACCCCACTGTTTGTGAGCACTGACTGAAGCCTCATCTGTCAATGAAGGATAATCATACCACCACTTAAGGGCAGAGTGAGTATTAAATCATGTACGGGTAAAGCATATGGAATTCAATAAATGCTTGTTCCCATCATTTTCCTTTCCTGGCACCCATATGATTTTATATATTTGGAATGTCTTAAAAATTATAGTATAATATAATACCTAAAAAATAAACAGAGAAACTAACGTTTATTAAATACCTACAATGAACCCAGAACTTTGCTAAAGCAGTTTAATAGCGAGTTTTCATTGGTTTATGAACTGTACTATTCAAAGAAGATATAAAAATACTATTATCACAGAGCACAAGATAATGCAGCAAGTACCATGCTCTTTCCTGGATACAACTCTGATCTACCAAGAGATCGATCCCTGTCTTGAATTACTGCTGTAACCTCGGGCAAGTCACTTAATATCTTTAGGTTTCAGTTTTCTCATCCATAACATGAGAGACATTAAATTCTTAAATTCTTAAACTCTAAGGTGGTCTTCTGGTGTTAAAATTCTAACTAGGTTAGGCAACCTATTGGAATATTCCATTTCAGATGTTCTGGAAGCATTCCTATTTGGAAAATAAACTGCTACTCCTGCAAGAAATATACACTATTTTTGCTGTATGTTTAAAACAGTCAAGGAGCAGTTTTGCAGAAAATGTATACACATACTGCACTAAACATTGACTTCAGACTGTACAGACAAAAAACATCACGTAACATACTCGGTTTTAATTGTATATCTTACTCTGCAAATGAAATTCAACAATCATGCAAAGTAGAAACTCTTATTGAAGTTTTCTAAATTGTGAGATATGATGTTATCACAATTTAAAAGGAATAAAAGCAAAAGCAATCCACCATTATTATGCAGATGACTTGCCTAGGAATATGTAGTTGATTAGCTAGACAGGTACATGCTTCAGAGGAGGCAGCAGAAAACAATGATCCTGCACTTTTGAGGACTATATCCTCCACCCCGAAAGTTATGAATCCTTAGGTTTACTTTTAATTCATCCAGGACCATGGGTGGGGACGGGGAGGAGACTGCAGCATTCAGAGTTAGTTATTGATTGAAAATAGGGAAAAAAATGTCATCAGGGTGCTTCAGTGATCCACATATACATAGCAAGAGGGCCTTAAATTAAATCTGATTTCTGGGGTACTATGAGAAAACCATATCATGAGCTCTTTCTCCTCTATAATTTCCTTAATTCCTTCCCAATCTTTGAAATTCCATGAACTGAAAAACTGATGAAAAACGGCTTTGAAAAAAGTGCCTCAAACTTGTTAAAATCACCAAAAAAGTATTTATCACTCACTATGTTCATGTATAGAAACATAATATTTAGTGTGCATTTCAGAAAAAAGTAAAAGAATGGATGTAAATTTTTCAAAATTGAAAAGTTTTATTTGTAGACAATCTTTAGTATCATGATGGATGACTGTAAAATAAAATACAATAATCAGCAATTTGATAAGAACCTTTAAAAATAACTTTATTAAAATAAAATAGAATAATGGATATTTTTAGAACACTGGAATCACTCTATAGCACAATTTGTAAAATATCAAAAGGCTGCATTTAAAGTAGTACTAGCAAGCAGATGCACTATTAATAAACTTTCAGCCCTTGGTTCACCTAGAATATAGTTAAAAAAAAGAACTCTGCTAAGTGACGCTTAAAATCATAACCTTTACTATAACTTGAAAACAGCTCAACCAATTTGCATAATTGCTGGAATAGCATTTTTCAGCTCTATGTAGCACTTGTTCTCACAAAAGAAGCTGAGATATGGAGACCCATGACCAAGACAGGCTGTCACTTTAGGTCTACATTCATTTTGGTACAACCCCACCTAATTTCCAACAAAATAAGAAATACCCACTTTCTCTTTACCATATGGCCATGATTTGGAGAAAATACATCATTCTCCCTCGCGCTCTCTTCTCTCTCTCTCTCTCTCTCTCTCTCTCTCTCTCTCTCTTTCTCTCTCTCTCTCTCTCTGGCTAGGTATGGTCACACTAAAGCATCCTGAGGCAGGGTATATGCAGAAGGAAATGACAAAAGGAGGAGAGGAAGAGGCAGCATGTTCAGAGAAAGAATTATGCAGAAGTTCACCTGCTGTTGTCACGATCAAGACATGGAGAGGTGCGGCTGCAACAGAATAGATACTTTAGCACAGAGAAGGAATGGATAACGTGAAATATAAAGAAGGAAATCAGAAGTGACTTTCAACTGAGATATATTATTTATATACCAATACCGTATTCATTGAAAAAATGATGGAAATACAAATGAGATACAGCTCTATGCAAATGCTGAGAGAAGAGCCAGGTACAGGGGCTCTGTAGCAACTCCCAGGTTAGGGAACTGGGATATTATAAATCCATGTCCAGTGATTACTGGACATGGATTTGTAGCCTTATTTGTAGCCTTATTCAACTCTGGCTTACTTGGGCACTTAAAATCTAAATGTCCAAGAAGCTACAAAGCATCAAAGGGCATTATAATGAGAGTTACAAAGTTTTCAATTTGATGGACATAGTTTTGCCGCCAAAGCTTTTCTTTCATACTTTTAATACTTTCAAAATAATGGTAATGACCTTTTGGGCTCTTACAGAAGAAATGCAAACAGAAAAGGCACAATTTAAAAAATAGCTCCAATGACACACAATAGCATAAACTATAAGGCAGAGTAGGTAACATTAATTACCTACTAGAAAGTAACAAAAACTATGCAAACAAAATCTTAGTGCTTTTCTCCACACATTCACTCCCTGTTTTGGGGATTGCTGTCTTCCTCGCTGGTCATATTGTTGAACCCCACTTTACAGTCCTGCCTTTCACTCCTCTTCTACCTGAGTCTGCTCTTCCTCAAAACACTCCATACGTTTTTCACAGAGTCCACTTGGGTTTTCAACACCTGATGATATACAAATGGATATACATATCCTTTGGACCAGAAACCCAGCCTTACAAAACAGTTGTTTTGCTACTTATAAAATAATTTTCTTCATCCAGAAGAATTTACCTTCATGTACCTTTAAAAAAAAGGAGTGTTTGAAATACACTACCAGCTAAATTAACCGCTATATGTACTTAGATAAATACTAACGTTGTCAAATGAGAAACAGCTTTAACTTCCTTGAGTTTCAAATATCACCTTCCACTATCTGAGCTAACATCTTTACATTTTTTTTTAATATTCTATATTTTTTAGAGCAGTTTTAGGTTCACAGCGGAACCATCTTCAACATGTTTTTATGAAAAAGAAGTCCTTTAAAAGATTATTTTCGGGGCTTCCCTGGTGGCGCAGTGGTTGAGAGTCCGCCTGCCGATGCAGGGGACACGGGTTCGTGCCCCGGTCCGGGAAGATCCCACATGCCGCGGAGCGGCTAGCAGTGAGAGGCCCGCGTACCGCAAAAAAAACAAAACAAAAAAAAGATTACTTTCTTATTGACTTCTAGTTACCATATCTTGTAGTATAACATCATGAATTGACGTTTATTTGTTGGCATTTGGCTGTTATTAAAAAAGTATAAACATAAAGACTTTTGAAATAATATTTCAAATGAGTCACAAAACTAGCTCTCACTAGCAACTTGTGCCTTACATCTGTTGATTCATTATGCACTTATGAAACAGGGAAGATTAAATTCAAATTCAATCTTGTCCAACCTTGTGTTGGATGTGATTATGACTGGGATACTAGAAATAATAATTGTTGGTTAGAGTGTGAATCAGTAAGGCAACTTCTTCAAGAACAACGACAAAAATATTACTGTCAGCCTTTCTTTTGCTAGCTATTGGCTGTATCTCTTGGTCAGAACAGATTTTTTAATCACTGATACCTACTCTCCTAGAGTGACAGACAGTCACTGGAAACAGTAGAAGTAAAAGAAAGTCACTAATAGTGCTTATTGGTAGAAGCTGTGTCTTCCATTAATCTAAAATCCCTTTATCTACTCTAATAGAACATTATACATCAAATTAGTGGCATATGCATATAAAAGCTAACTTTATTAGCCCTTCTATCAAAAATTATTTTTTTCTTACATTTTGGGCAGATTTTGAAGTGGCTTAGGAATTCACCCAATTAATTAAAGAGAAACTCAGTTCCTTGAAAACTATATAAAAACTATTACTCAGGAATCTGGTGTATAATGAATAAAATTACATGCCATTGTTACATGATATATTATGAATGTTATTCATATACATTCATGTCATGGTAGCCTTCATATACCATCACCCTCAGAATCATTGAGTTTTCAGTGGTAACTACCCATCCTATTAGAGTCATCTTTTGCACTGTGTTCACTCAAATACTATAGTAGTGACACAACTTTATGATAGATTACCTGATTAAAAATAATAAGTCAAACACTGCCATTATGAACTGTACCACATTGGTTATTGTCATTTAGAGGATTCAGAATACATTTTGTTTCACTGATTTGGAATTTGTTAAAGATGTGGAAAATGTGTATGGGGATTGTATAAATACTAATGGCTATAAAATCTATTGAGTACTTATTCTTTCTAGGCAAAATACTAACTACTTAAGAAGCATCGAATCCTTAAAGCTCCACTATGGAATTCATAACATAACATTCATCTTATAGGTAAGTAAACTGAAACTTATATATTTTATACAACTTGCCCAGTGTCACATATTGAGTGTCAGGGCCAGGATCTGAATTCTGATCGATCTGATTCCAAACACACTCTTAACCATCATGTTATCTCTCTTCCAGAGATTGTCTTCCAAGTTCAAATAACAGCACATAGGTGTGTTTCTTAAAGGTAGTGGGGCTAGGTTTTACTCATCTATTTTCCTTAGTGCCTGGCACAAGGTTTGATACATTGTAGAATTCAACAGTGTGTGAAGAACGAATACTTAAGTAAATGGAAAGGATAAAAAATATTAGAAGTAACTAGTCATATGTTAATTACCTAAGTCACCCTTAAAGTCAAACTTTTATTAGGCAATTTTGTTCCTTTCTAACAAGTTGTATAAAACATATATATCTGCTCTGTTGGTACTTGTAGAAAATACCAGTGCCAAGGCCCCAGTGACAGAGACTGTGATGTAAGTGATTTGAGTTGGGGCCTAAGCATCAATATTTTTTAAAGCTCCCAGGTGATACCAATGTACAGCCAGAGTTGAGGATTAGCATCAGTGATCAGGTGTGAAGTTCACAGAAACACTGATTTACTAGAGACCAACATTTTAAAGATCCTTATTTTAATGAGTGATTAAACTTTAACCACTGGATACTCTTGTTTCATCGTAAGTAATCAATTCTAATTACTTATACATGTATCTAGTTTGATACTATTGGTATGTATATTGATGTACTTCATCTGAGTATTTTACTGCCCTTCAGTAGTCAAGACTTCTTTAAGAAATTTCTTTTTTAAAGTAAATTATTTTGGAAATTGAAATATCACCATAACCCTTTGACTCTTTCATAAATTCGGTTACTAATAGTTAATTACATTTTGCTTAAAATAATCTTGCCACTTTGTAGGCTGGGTATGGGCTTCAAATACTAGATTATGGTTTCTAGATTCTGAACTATATCCATCAACACTCTAGGTCCAATTTTCTTTTTTTTCCTCTCATCATTGTTGAAAAACTTAGTAGCAGAATGCAATGTTATGCTTTTTGAGTAATGTATAGCTGTCAGATTTTAATTATTTTATACTTAAAAATATGTAAGTAAATTTGGATGAGGTTTAATTGGTTTTTATTCCCTTGAATAACACCTGCATCAAGAACTAGCTTTTACTTATTTAACAAAGAAGAATATTATGATTATTTTCAATAACTAATTTTACATTCATTCTCCGAGCCTTTAACAGAAGATCAGGCTAAGAAGTACAACATTTTTAACTACAATATCTTAGAATGCTTTCCTGAAAGGAGAATATTTTAGAATAATCAGAACACGAAAGGATCTACTAAAAATAGTTCTGGGGATTATGGAAAAGGAGTTTGGGATAATAATTTAAATCAAAGTATTATATTTAGTTAGACAAAATATGAGCAGGGATTAAAAGTGATTAAATAAAAACATCTTAAAAGTTTATATGTAATTATGAAATTACTATACAACTTGACACCATTAAAATGTAAGGAAAAAAGCAATCATGAAGAGTTTACAATTTAAAACTCCTTAAGGAATTTATATTCCACATAATTGAATTCTTATAACTTAAGAACATCTTTAAGAATGTTTAAAATGATTAACTCAAAGCCCTACTTTTTAATGAGTTAATATAAATAGGTAGCATTTCTTAAGTAGTGGCATATATATTATCTGGATGACTTTTAAAAGATAACTGAGAACCCGACTGGTTGTATTCAGATTTTCCTTTTTAGAATATCCCTACTTCAAACAGCTTGTGAACTCCTCTATACCTTTGTATGACTCACACTTCTGTAAACATTATTTTAAATGCATTAATATATAAGCAAAGGCATTTATTAAACTAGTCAGTTTATCTTAGTAGATAGAAATTTCAAAAAAGCAAATGATCTTGCCCCTCTTTTCAAGGACATCTTAAAGACAAAAAGGTGAACCGTAAGGAGGCCACTGGTAGACTCTGGTTAGCTAGCAAGCTGTTTGACGCAATTCTACGACTTATTTTAAAACAATGGTCAGTTCTTCTACGCTGAATTCAATGCTTTTTGCTGGTTTGTTTGTGTGGATAGAGTCCATGGTGGATAAAGCAGTGACAAGTTTTTAAAAAGGTCACTTCCCCTGTAAGCTAGCCATGAGCTAAAGCTACTGGACAAAGCTGTTATTTTCACTCATCTCTTTTTACCTCTTGATCTGGATGCATAATATTGATTTACTTACCCTGAATGAATAGGGCTGGAAGAAAGAGCCACGTTGTCTAAGTTCTCAGTGCCCCAGCTTAGACGATAAGAATTCCTTTCTGCCTCCTTGGCTAGAGTTGACACCTAAACACAAAGAACACTGGATTTAATAAAAAGACATTCCTTCAATTAAATTAAAATATAATGAACTTTAAAAAAATGGCGTTACAGGAAAGTGGTATTACCTGGAAAAACGTTCATTTAAAAATATGATAGAAGACCAAGGCATTTAAAATGTATCTTTATAATGCATTCCCATTTAAATTATATTATTGATATAGGATCACGTTTCTGTAAATGTCTTTGAAAAGAGTAGGTGTTCATCTACTTCCTATATCCAGCCAAAGCTGATATAAAATTATATCTAAAATGAAAATATTCCATAACAAATTCTACATCTTTTCTAATAGAAAACAATTTTAAATATAGAGAGAGATATTTTAACCTGTACCTTTCATCTTATACCTTAAATGCATCCTTCCTTACATTTTCCTTTAATAGAGATTTTATAAAGGAATTGAGTTTTATATATAATGTCCACACGGAAGAATCCAGTATAGCTGAAGAAACAAGCAGTATGTTATTTTAGAAAAACTCTGCTCACTGAAAAATGCAGCAAACATTTTTTATGTTTTAGAAAAACTCTTAAATCCCTTATCCTAGATTATCAACTGAATTAATACAATTTTTTTTTAGATTAAAAAACTTCCTCTGGACATTTCCGGCATCAGATAATGCTAAAAAGCTCTCCAGAAAGCAGAAATGTGAAGGCAGAAAGTCACATACCTGGTGACTAGGGATCACAACTGTGTCGTCAATCATGGCACTGTCCCTCAGGTATGAGGCATGGCTCAGGGTGTGAGACCTGTCGGAACTGAAGGATCGAAGGCTGGTAGGTTGGCAGGAGGTCATGGTCATATACCAACAGCAGTAGTAGGGTTGGAAGGATGAAATGATGAGCCGGGCAGGAGAGTGAAAAAAGCGTGCTATTAGCTAACAGTGCAACTTCCAGGGGGACATAAATCGCAACCGTGGAAGAAGGAAACACAGGTTTCTGTGTTGCCGTACCTCTCTGTCCAACAACTAAACGAATGTATCTTTTGACTGGTTCCTACCACTCAATGGCAAGGGCACAGGGGAATCCAGAAGATAAAATTTGATACCCCTAATCTGATTCATTTTCTTCCCAGAAATGTCTGAAATCAACAACTGTAGCTTACTTACTGCCAGTATAGGAAATTCACACAGAAAATAATTCCAGGATAGATTGCTTAAATCTGTGTTAAATGTAAATCTCCCTGCAACTAAGAAAAATATTAGCGGGTGGGGGAGGGGAATAAGACAGCCCTTGGAGAGAATGAAAGGAAAGCACAGGTTTCATTTTCACTCATTTTCCTTTCTCTCCACGCCTCTTTTTCCTCCTCTCCAACTGTGAATGACTGAATGTTGGTGCGCACCCCTGGAAGCTACAGAGTGAGATGAACTGTGGCCAGATGCATGTTTCCTGCGGAAGTGGTGTCCCTCCTGTTTGTCCCTGGTGTTTCCAACAGTGCTATTTCAAAGGACAGCGCTGTTCCTTGTGCATGTCCTGTGCGTGGTGAGTGAAGCACCAAAGAGTGCTGGTTGCTGTGGCAATGAGATGCAAGAGCACAAGAAACTGTTTCCAAGACCAACCCACAAAACACACACATCCGCCAGCACGAAAACGAATTGCCAGTGGGCACTGACCAAAACTGAGGATTGGCTTCAAAATGGGATTTAGGCCTTGATAATCAATGCTTTACATTTTTGAAAAATCTGAATTTCAAAATTCTGAATTATATACTCAAATGAAATTGGTGAACCTTGATATTTGCATAGATGCAACTTCATTCCTTCCTAGTCAATTTGTACAATCAAATGACAAAGAGACTGATAACTTAAATAAACTATATTTTATACATGTTAGTCCAAGTACCAAAGATCTGTATTCAAAATATTAGCCCAAAGCCCATAGGGGAAAATAAAGAGATATGCAAACTTTCACAATATTGATAGAAGCAAGGTTTCATTTACGTTTAGCTAGGTATTTGGCTAGTGAAGCGCTACAGAATTATGGACTAAACGTCAAGTTAGCATATTTATTAGTAGAAACTATTTTCTTTTGCAAATATACCTAAGTTGGTAAGCCATATACTGTCATTTTTATGAGGTGTCAATATTGCCAACTTCAATTATTTTTGAGGAAATCATCACTTGGTAGATAATTCATAGTAATTTGGGGCCTTCTCCTATTCTGCCGTAGGATTTATGCCCCCAAAGTAAACGCCGAATATTAGAGGGTAAGTGACATGAATCAAAAAAAATTAACTGTCTGATCCTGGGACTTCCCTGGTAGTCAAGTGGTTAAGACTCCGCGCTCCCAATGCAGGGGACAGGGGTTCAATCTCTGGCTGGGGAACTAAGATCCCACATGCCACATGGTGTGGCCAAATAAATAAATAAATAATCAAGTATACTTCAATAAAAAATAAAATAAAAATTTAATTGATCCTATGTTTT